>NC_058519.1:252900379-253249129 GCF_904849725.1 Hordeum vulgare subsp. vulgare
CAAGCGGCAGTGCCACAAAAATATGGCGCTATCATTGTTTACTCTAACTCTTTTGGTCTCAATGTTATGTATATGCGTATCGCTATCAAGATTCAATATGAACAATCCTCTCACATTCGGTGCATGACCATAAAAGATTTTACTCATAGAAATAGAACAACCATTATTCTCAGACTTAAAAGAGTAACCGTCTCGCAATAAACAAGATCCAGATATAATGTTCATGCTCAACGCAGGCACTAAATAACAATGATTTAAGTTCATCACTAATCCCGATGGTAGCTGAAGTGACACTGTGCCGACGGCGATTGCATCAACCTTGGAACCATTTCCTACGCGCATCGTCACTTCGTCTTTCGCCAGCCTTCGTCTATTCCGCAGTTCCTGCTTCGAGTTGCAAATGTGAGCAACAGAACCGGTATCGAATACCCACGCACTACTACGAGAGCCGGTTAAGTACACATCAATAACATGTATATGAAATATACCTGATTTTTCTTTGCCCGCCTTCTTATCTGCCAGATACTTGGGGCAATTGCGCTTCCAGTGACCCATACCCTTGCAATAGAAACACTCCGTTTCAGACTTAGGTCCAGCTTTGGGTTTCTTCGGCGGATTGGCAACAGGCTTGCCGCTCTTCTTCGAATTTCCCTTCTTGCCTTTGCCGTTTATCTTGAAACTAGTGGTCTTATTCACCATCAACACTTGATGCTCTTTACGGAGTTCAGACTCTGCGACTTTCAACATCGCAAACAACTCGTCGGGAGACTTGTTCATCCCTTGCATGTTGTAGTTCAACACAAAGCCTTTGTAGCTTGGCGGCAGTGATTGAAGGATTCTGTCAGTGATAGCTTCTTGCGGGAGTTCAATCCCCAGCTCAGCTAGACGGTTTGAATACCCAGACATTTTGAGCACATGTTCACTGACAGACGAGTTTTCCTCCATCTTGCAAGCATAGAATTTATCGGAGGTCTCATACCTCTCGATCCGGGCGTTCTTCTGAAAGATAAACTCCAACTCCTGGAACATCTCAAATGCTCCATGACGCTCAAAGCGACGTTGAAGTCCCGGTTCTAAGCCATACAAGACTGCACATTGAACTGTTGAGTAGTCCTCCTTACGTGCTAACCAAGCGTTCTTAACATCCTGATCAGCCGTAGCGGGTGGTTCATCTCCTAGCGCAGCATTAAGGACATAATCCTTCTTCCCATCTTGTAAGATTAGCTTAAGATTACGAGCCCAGTCTACAAAGTTGCTTCCATCATCTTTCAACTTAGCTTTCTCTAGGAACGTATTAAAATTCAGGATGACTGTCGCGTGAGCCATGATCTACAACACAAATATATTCAAAGTGGACTTAGACTATGTTCAAGATAATTAGAGTTCAACTTAATCAAATTATGTGCTAAACTCCCACTCAAAAAGTACATCTCTCTAGTCATTTGAGTGGTTCATGATCCACTTACACTATCCCAAGTCCGATCATCACGTGAGTTGAGTATAGTTTCAGTGGTAAGCATCCCTATGCTAATCATATCAATTATATGATTCATGATCGACCTTTCGGTCTCATGTGTTCCGAGGCCATGTCTGCACATGCTAGGCTCGTCAAGCTTAACCCGAGTGTTCCGCGTGCGCAACTGTTTTGCACCCGTTGTATGTGAACGTTGAGTCTATCACACCCGATCATCACGTGGTGTCTCGAAATGACGAACTGTAGCAACGGTGCACAGTCGGGGAGAACACAATTTCGTCTTGAAATTTTAGTGAGAGATCACCTCATAATGCTACCGTCGTTCTAAGCAAAATAAGGTGCATAAAAGGATTAACATCACATGCAATTCATAAGTGACATGATATGGTCATCATCACGTGCTTCTTGATCTCCATCACCAAAGCATCGGCACGATCTTCTTGTCACCGGCGCCACACCATGATCATCCATCAACGTGTTGCCATCGGGGTTGTCGTGCTACTTATGCTATTACTACTAAAGCTACATCCTAGCAAAATAGTAAACGCATCTGCAAGCACAAAGGTTAGTATAAAGACAACCCTATGGCTCCTGCCGGTTGCCGTACCATCGACGTGCAAGTCGATATTTCTATTACAACATGATCATCTCATACGTCCAATATATCACATCACATCGTTGGCCATATCACATCACAATCATACCCTGCAAAAACAAGTTAGACGTCCTCTAATTTTGTTGTTGCATGTTTTACGTGGTGACCAAGGGTATCTAGTAGGATCGCATCTTACTTACGCAAACACCACAACGAAGATATATGAGTTGCTATTTAACCTCATCCAAGGACCTCCTCGGTCAAATCCGATTCAACTAAAGTTGGAGAAACCGACACTTGCCAGTCATCTTTGAGCAAAGGGGGTTACTCGTAACGATGAAACCAGTCTCTCGTAACCGTACGAGTAATGTCGGTCCAAGCCGCTTGAATCCAACAATACCGCGGAATCAAGAAAAGACTAAGGAGGGCAGCAAAACGCACATCACCGCCTACAAAAACTTTTGTGTTCTACTCGAGAAGACATCTACGCATGAACCTAGCTCATGATGCCACTGTTGGGGAACGTCGCATGGGAAACAAAAATTTTCCTACGCACACGAAGACCTATCATGGTGATGTCCATTTACGAGAGGGGATGAGTGATCTACATACCCTTGTAGACAGTACAGCAGAAGCGTTAGAGAACGCGGTTGATGTAGTGGAACGTCCTCACGTCCCTCGATCCGCCCCGCGAACAATCCCGCGATCAGTCCCACGATCTAGTACCGAACGGACGGCACCTCCGCGTTCAGCACACGTACAGCTCTACGATGATCTCGGCCTTCTTGATCCAGCAAGAGAGACGGAGAGGTAGAAGAGTTCTCCAGCAGCGTGATGGCGCTCCGGAGGTTGGTGATGACCTTGTCTCAGCAGGGCTCCGCCCGAGCTCTGCAGAAACGCGATCTAGAGGAAAAACCGTGGAGGTATGTGGTCGGGCTGCCATGGAAAAGTCATCTCAAATCAGCCCTAAAACCTTCGTATATATAGGTGGGAGGGAGGGGGCCTTGCCTTGGTGTCCAAGGACCCTCAAGGGGGTCGGCCGAGCCAAGGGGGAGGACTCTCCCCCCCCCAAACCGAGTTGGACTAGGTTTGGTGGGAGGGAGTCCTCCTCCCTTCCCACCTCCTCCCTTTTTTTCTTTTCTCTTGATTTTTCTTCTCTTGGCGCATAGAGCACTTGTGGGCTGTCCCACCAGCCAACTAAGGGCTGGTGTGTCTCCCCCAAGGCCTATGGGCTTCCCCGGGGTGGGTTGTCCCCCCCCCCCCCCGGTGAACTCCCGGAACCCATTCGTCATTCCCGGTACATTCCCGGTAACTCCGAAAACCTTCCGTAATCAAATGAGGTCATCCTATATATCAATCTTCGTTTCCGGACCATTCCGGAAACCCTCGTGACGTCCGTGATCTCATCCGGGACTCCGAACAACATTCGGTAACCAACCATATAACTCAAATACGCATAAAACAACGTCGAACCTTAAGTGTGCAGACCCTGCGGGTTCGAGAACTATGTAGACATGACCCGAGAGACTCCTCGGTCAATATCCAATAGCGGGACCTGGATGCCCATATTGGATCCTACATATTCTACGAAGATCTTATCGTTTGAACCTCAGTGCCAAGGATTCGTATAATCCCGTATGTCATTCCCTTTCTCCTTCGGTATGTTACTTGCCCGAGATTCGATCGTTAGTATCCGCATACCTATTTCAATCTCGTTTACCGGCAAGTCTCTTTACTCGTTCCGTAATGCAAGATCCCGCAACTTACACTAAGTTACATTGCTTGCAAGGCTTGTGTGTGATGTTTTATTACCGAGTGGGCCCCGAGATACCGCTCCGTCACACGGAGTGACAAATCCCAGTCTTGATCCATACCAACTCAACTAACACCTTCGGAGATACCTGTAGAGCATCTTTATAGTCACCCAGTTACGTTGCGACGTTTGATACACACAAAGCATTCCTCCGGTGTCAGTGAGTTATATGATCTCATGGTCATAGGAATAGATACTTGACACGCAGAAAACAGTAGCAACAAAATGACACGATCAACATGCTACGTCTATTAGTTTGGGTCTAGTCCATCACATGATTCTCCCAATGACGTGATCCAGTTATCAAGCAACAACACCTTGTTCATAATCAGAAGACACTGACTATCAGCGATCAACTGGCTAGCCAACTAGAGGCATGCTAGGGACGGTGTTTTGTCTATGTATCCACACATGTAAATGAGTCTTCATTCAATACAATTATAGCATGGATAACAAACTATTAGCTTGATACATGAATTATAATAATAACCATATTTATTATTGCCTCTAGGGCATAATTCCAACATTTTATATCTTTTTTGGGACTAACTTATTAACTCAGTGCCATGTGCCAGTTCTTATTTTTTCCATGTTTTTGACCCTTTTCGGAGGAGTATTTTAAACGCTGTCCAAATGGAATAAAACTTCAGAATAGATTTTTTCCGGAACAGAAGATACGCACGAGACGTGAGAACCAAGGTAGGGGCCACCAGGGGACCCCACAAGCCCCCTGGGCGCGGCCAGGGGCGCCTAACAGGCTTGTGGGTCCCTTGTGGCTCGTCTGCCCTACCTCTTACGCTTATAAAATGCTAAAAATTCCAAAACTGCACGAGAGATCCACGAAAATACTTTTCCTCCGCCGCAAGCTTCTGTCTCCGCAACATCCCATCTCGGGCACGTTGTGGTGCCCTGCCGGAGGGGGATTCGGATACGGAGGGATTCTTCATCAACACCATGACCTCTCCGATGATGCATGAGTAGTTCACCATAGACCTTCGGGTCCATAGCTAGTAGCTAGATGGCTTCTTCTCTCTCTTGGATCTTCAATACAAAGTTCTCCATGATCTTCATGGAGATCTATCCGATGTAATCTTCTTTGCGGTGTGTTTGTCGAGATCCGATGAATTGTGGATTTATGATCAGATTATCTATGAATCTTATTTGAGTTTCTTCTGATCTCTTATATGCATGATTTCACATCCTTGTAATTCTCTTTGAGTTGTGGGTGTTTTTTCGCCAACTTGATCTATGATTCTTGCAATTGGAGAAGTGCTTTGTTTTGGGTTCATAACGTGGAGTGACCTCACCCAGTGACAATATTTACCTTTTTCGTTTGCCTTTTTTGTTCGTCCTTTTCTCTCGCTTGCTTTCTGTTCGCTTGTCTGCCTGCTAAGACCCGTATGACCCAACCAAGGGATTTTGATGCTTACAATGCGAGGTTGGAAGAGATTGAAACTAGTGTTAAAGGCTTCGTGTCTAAACAGTTTGATTATTACAGTTACTTCCGTAGGGAACTGAAGGAGCAAAATTCTTTTTTGGCTTTTATGAATAAAGAAGTTGATGATATGGCCAAAGAATTCCTTGCGCTAAATTCTCAGTTTGCTCGTCTTTAAGAAATTGGTTGGCCGGATTTCTGATAAACGGGCTACCTTAGTCAATAAAATGGCCGCTAAACCTGAACTTTCTCTTCTTGTCTTGCCAATTTGATGGTGTGACAGATCATTAAGTCAGTCGGAGTAAAAAAGTACCTGGTTCCACATGACAGTTTTGCACAGCTTACTTTGTCAGGTCATCAAAAATGTTGTTGTCTGCATGTGGAATGTGTTCCATCTGTAGACCGTAAAAATTCTCTTCGAACTTCCTCACTTGAGCTACATAGGCTTCCATTAGAGGTCTTGGGTGATCTTTGTTTACTTGACGCACAAGCAAGTGTGAGTCTCCTCGGACTATCAATTTCCTGATGCAAAGATCAAATTGTATCTACAGACCGGCAAGAAGTCCCTCATATTCTGCCTTGTTGTTCATCAATACCTCCCAAGGAAAGTGTATCTGAATCACATACTTGAGGTGTTCTTCGGTGGGTGTGACGAGCAGCACTCCAGCACCGGCTCCTTGCAGCGATAAGGCCCCATCGAAGTACATGCCCCATTCCTGAGGTGCTTCCCTGCTAGGGAGGATTGTTTCTAGAATTTCCTTGTCTTGCGTTGGTGTCCATTCGGCGATGAACTCCGCCAAGGCTCTTCTCTATATAGTTGCCATGCGTGCAAAGCTCAAGTTAAATCTAGCCAGTTCCAACGCCCACTCAATAATTGTGCTAGTTGCTTCTGTATTCCTCAAGATGTGTTGCAACACAAAGCGAGCGACGATAGTGATATGATGTGCCTGGAAATAATGGTGCAACTTCCGAGAATCCTTGAGAAGGCCAAAAATCAGCTTTTGCACCCGCAGAGTACCTTGACCTAGCCCCCTATAAGAGAGAGATGAATGTAGACTAGTCGCTACACAATCTTCTTATTTTGCAAAATTTGTTGTTCTGCTCCTTGCACTATACTTGCGTTGTCGGCACCTTGGCTTGCCAGAGTCAAATATGGCTTGCCAGTTGATATCTCGGGGGTTGCCCCTCCTCTTCCTTAGCTTCTCTTTGCACCACCTATGCAACACTAACCACTTGGTTTGTTGCCACCAAATATAGCAGCAACGGCTCTCGTGGCCTAGGCACGACTAGTATTGGTGCTGAGGATAGGTCTTTCTTCAAATCTTATGGCGGTGCCTCCGCTTCCGGAGTCATTTCATTGTGCCCCCTTTTTCAAGATTTTCAAAAATAGCAGGGCGCCCCAACCGACGTACATCCATGATGCACTTCTCTCCCTCTATCTGCTCGATTGCGTGAATCTTGTCGGGGTTAGCTTCTATCTCATGCTGGGACACAAAGAACCTGAGGAGTCTGCCGGATGAGACTCCAAGCATGCACTTCTCAGGGTTAAGCTTCAAGTTGATCTTGCACAAGTTTGCAAAGGTTTCTTCTAAGTACTAAAACAACATGGCGTTGTCCTTAGTTTTTACTACTATGTCATCCATATATCCCTCCATATATATTTCCGGGCAACTGCGGCCCAAAACCCATTGGATGGCTCTTACAAATCTTGAACCATCACTCTTCAACTCAAGAGGCATACGCTTGAAGCAGTATATGCCACACGAGGTAATGAATGTGGTTTTCACTTCATCTTCCTCGCCATGAAAATATGGTGGTAGCTAGAGTAGGCGTCAAGGAACGATAATATCTCGCACCCAGCTGTTGAATCCACTACTTGATCGATGCACGGAAGGCGGAAAGGGTCTTTTTGACAAGCCTAGTTGACATCGGTGAAATCGATGCACAATATCTATTTCCCGCTAGCCTTTCGCACCACCACTAGGTTCGGTATCCATGTGGGGTGGAGCACACCTCGGATCAGACCCACTGCCTCCAGTTCTTAATTTCTTCAAAAGTGAACTCTTGCTGCTCCAGGGCTTGTTTTCAGACCATATTCTTGACGGGGCGGTGGTGTTATATCACCCCCCTGGGAACACCGGGGACGTCAAATGGTTTCCACGTAAACACACCAACTTTCACCCGCAGGAAGACGATGAGCATGCTTTCCTATTTTCTGTCGAGGGTGGCACTTATGGTGAATGTGTCGCCCGCAGTGTAAGCACATGAAGCCACTTGCTTCGTCTTGGGGATGGTCACCTTGTTTTTCTTGCTTCTAGAGACAAAGGTATCTGGTAAGTCATCAACGGGCACGATGCACTCTACAGTGTGATAATCGGAGTCCTCGCGAAAGGCCTTACACTTGTCCTTATCCCCTCATGAGCTTTGTTGGCACGAGCGAGTGTTTTATCGGCACATGCTGCCACTACCTCTCGGTAGACACAACTATAAATTTTATAAGCGCTGGTCGGCCCCGGGTTCCATTGTATCGTAGCGACATCTTTGCAACATCGAAGAAGACCCTCTATGTTGTGAAGTTGAGCTCGCTACTGAACATCACCGGTAGAGTAATCTTTCCCTTGGGTTGCGATCGTACTAGGCTGACCTCCTAGATTGACCCTATCGGTTTGAGATCCGTGTCAGGGATCATATCAGGCGAGATTAAATTCAAGATGGCCCCACAGTCGACCAACATCTTTGTGACCCAAAGATTGCGAATTGTTGTTGATACGAACAATGGCACACACCCGACAACTGTGACGGGGTCAAGGTGATCCTCATCGTCAAAGATGATGGGAGTGTTAGACAACTTGAGGGGTTTCGTTGCGTCTGTCATTGTTTTTTGCTACATTAACCTCACATACCCACTACTCGAGCTCTTAGTTGGAGCTGTGAAAATATGTGGCTCCGCCAACACACATCGCATCTATCTCCTTTGAGAATTCTTGGTCGTCACAACCCTCTTCATCTTCATGATCATCACCGTGCTCATCATCGAACTTCTTGTCTCGACCTCTAGAAGGCATATGGTTTTGCTACTTGGTGTTGCCGTGGCCACCAGCACGGCCGCCATGGTGTTCTTCGCCGGAACGACCAACACTGTCTTGGACTTTCTCCGTGTTGCTCCTTTAGTAATCTTGCTCCTAGTTCTCGGCTAGATCATCTACTTGGCGGGATTCAGTGATGTCATGGCCCTTGGTGAGGTGGATCTTATAGCAGGGCATGTTGGCCTTTTCTCTTATCGTGGCCTTTTTTTCTCCGAAGCAGGTAGCAGCCTCCTTGCTGGACTCTTTGGACTTAGCCTTCTTGTCAGTGGTGGACTTGACAAACCTTTCGATGGCCATGAATGCCCTGACTTTGCACTTTCATTTGCGCTTTTGGCCATTTCCCGTGGAAGTGGGCGCATTTTTGTCATCAGAATCAACCTTCGTGCCAACATCTTCTTTGTGGAGTCTTCTTCCTTTCTCACCACATGCACATTTGTCAGCCAGAGCGTAAAGATCGACGACATCTTGCACCTTGTTGATGCTCATGTCCTCACGCATCCCCCGAATGCGTACATTTGTATGGAATGCGGCAATCACCGCGAAACCATGGAAGCCAGGGACGTTCTGCTGCACATGGCTAAACCTTTGGATGTACATGCAGAGGGATTTTCCATCTCTCTTGGAAATTACATGCAGGCCGTTGGGTTGCCGTGGTAGTTTGTGACCCCATGGTACGCACGAATGAACTGGTTGCATAGACCAGTCCAAGAAGAAATTGATTGTTTCGGCAAGTTCATCAGCCAACTCCTCACATTGGGCTTGAGCACCAAGGAGAAGCAGTTGGTGAACACCTTCTTATCTCGTCCCCCGGCAACCTATATTGAAATTATATAGATCCTGAGTAACTCCGATGGACTGATCTTGCCACTGTACTTGTCAAAACACTCACACTTGAAGGCCTGGCTAGAGGTCCATCGTACTTGCCGCAACTCGTGAGTGAACACAGGGAAACCTATCTTATAAGGTAGGCTGCCGGGTACCCCAGGCATAGCCTCGTCACTGGTTGATTACACATGGCCTTTCGATTGGCGATGTGTCTCCCTCCGCCACTCGATGGTGGTGAGGGTGTCCTCCTTGCGTATTTCCTTGAAGACGTTGAGTTGATCTTGCATTTTTCGCACGTCCATCGATGCATAATATACTTTGTCATGCACGTTGGTCTGGTGGGATGGTTGTTACTGTTGTGGGGGTGACTGCATCGTAGGCGCCCTACCAGCGTCACGACCGACTTCGGGCCCTGCCGGAGCCGCATGGCATGCTCACGAGGGACCCGCCACCTCTGGCTTGTCATGATTCGTGAGGCTCATCTGGCTCTATATGGTCTTCCTCCAACCTTCCATCTTCTCCGGCGCAGGTGGAAAGTGCAACAACAAATGGGAATGCACCAGGGCTTCGTGTGAGGTCTTTGCTATGGAGTGGCACGAGGCACGGGTGGTGCTCTTACTCTCGACATTGTCAGAAGGAGCACTCTCCTGTCCTGCCATGTGTTGCACATCCTCACCAGGAGGTGATGATAAGCTTGGCCCTGCACCATGAGAATGGTGCGCTGGGGACTTGTCTACGCACCACCCGGGTAGTCACCCCGCGGAATGTGGTCACGGTAGTCTTGTGAGGGGTGAAACAGAGGTCATGTCTTTCCCGTTGTTATTTTTGTTGACGTTGTTTCTTCGCCATTGTCCCCAGTTGCCGATGGCACGTATTGTGTCGCCATGGTGAAGGGGACCAGGGCGCGAGTCGCGGAACTTCCCATGGTGTTGTGGTTTCGCTCACTAGTACGGTGATCGCGATGGTCGCCCCCATCTACGTCACTTATAGCTTCGTGCAATGGCATCTTGGATGAAGATGGGACGACCGCATGCGTTTCCTTGGCCTTTTTTAGATCCTTGGGCATCAATGAAGCTGCTAATGGAGACACGCTAAAGTTGGTGAAGGTTCGCCCAAGCGGTCCCTATCTGGCGCACCAAAGATATCGTGGTATGACAATCTATGGCACATAGAAGGCTCTTTTAAGTTCAACTGTGTGAACACGCGGGAACAAAGTGGATCACCAAATTCATGATCGCTCGGGGTATAGACAGGTTCGGGGCGCTCGGGGGATTAAACCATATGTCCCATGGGTGAAATTTTCCTTCAACGCGGTCCAAAGATCATCTTTCTGCCTATCGGTGACATAATCACCTTTAGGGACGTCGTCGCCCTTAGGCTTATTCCATTGCTTGATGATGATCGGGATGTTTTCCCTGACAATAGCTCCGTACTGAGCAGAAAATGCGTCCTCGGTCCGCTTGGGTTCAACCGGTAGGCCATCATCCGCGAGTGCTGTGATTGTGAACTTTTGATCCTTGCCCAACCTTCTCTTCGGGCCTCGTCTCGTTACCGAAGTTTGGCTCGATCCGGACTTTTTGATAGCTCCCTACTCCGTTCGGTCACCGGAGTCATCATCATGGTCTCCTTCCTCTGGGATTCGGTAGTCACCGAAGCCATCATGGTAATGTCCTTCCTCCTCCATTGTTCGATCACCGGAGCCGTAATCCTCTCCTTCCAGACCATCGATGTTGTTGACAAAGAAATCGACATTACCATCGCCGTTGATTATATCCCCCAAAATTTGTTCTTGGTCCATGTATCTTGGAATATCCGTTGTTTCTACAAATATTACAAAGTGGGGGAAGCCCTTTTTCAGTAAAATACTTCTTATTAAAACTAAAATAAATAATAATGTAAAAACTATCTTTTATATATAATCCCAAATATTAATATAAAAATTTAATTTGTAACTTAATCGAATCTAAGTATTTTTATAATTCTAATAACTTTATTTACTATTCTAACTTAATCTAATCCAAATATTTTTATATTTTTATAACTTGTGTCACATTGGGGTGTTCAAAAATGTACCCAACATATTCTAATAAGACTAAAATACACACACATGGATTCACAATTAGAATACGTCTCCTACACATGGATTCACAAATAGGGAGATGGAGATGGACGTGGTACCGTTGCGTCGACGGGCGACGACGGTGGGCTTCAGAAAGACGACGGGCGACGGGCGACGA
Organism: Hordeum vulgare subsp. vulgare; assembly: GCF_904849725.1. NCBI lineage: Eukaryota > Viridiplantae > Streptophyta > Magnoliopsida > Poales > Poaceae > Hordeum > Hordeum vulgare. The sequence goes on from NC_058519.1 coordinate 252,911,845, forward strand.
AGACGACGGCGATGGGCTCGGGGTCTACGGCAACAACGGCGACGACAATGGCGACGATGGCCGGCGACGGCGACGACGACGACAATGATGGGCTCGGACGCAACGGCGACGGTGACGGCAACGACGATGGGCTTGGGGACGACGGCGCATGATGGGCTCGGGGCGACGACGGATCTGGGACGACGGTGCGTGACGGGCTTGGGGACGATGGCGTGCGATGGGCTCGGGGACGACGGCGCACGATGGGCTCGGGGCAATGTGGGGCTCGGGAGCGACGGCGACGGTGCTGGGCTCGAGGCGACGACGGCTCGGTACCGACGGCGGCGGCGACGACAGGCTCGTGGACGAGGCGCGGGCCGGCTGTGATGGGCTCGGGTGCGACGGCGGCGACAAAGAGAGAACGGGGGGATAGAAGTGGGTGGAAATTTCGACAATCTATGTGGCTACAACCGGGACCGAATGTCCGTATTGGTCCAGGTTAGAGCCACCAACCGGGAGCAAATTGTGGTGCTTCCCGGGTCCAGGTTAGTCCCACTGCTGCGAACAACCTCTCGAGCTCCTCTCAATTGCAGGCTTCCGGGCCTAATCTGTCACTGCGTGTGTGCCTATTGGGCCTACTACGGGCCTTAATCCTGGCCTAATAGGCTGGTTGGGTTTCTAATCGTATTCAAGTCGTGGTCTATTTTGTTTTACTTTATTTATTTTATTTTGTTCCTGCTTACTGTTTTCAAGTGATTCCTTTTGCTTTTATGTCACAAAATTCAACTATTTGTGACGGCATTTGGTATTTTTCATGCATTTGCTCATTTTTTTGAGCTAAATGACCCTTAAATTGAAAAGCACTACAAATGAACTCTGAAAATGTTGACAGTTGGCATGGTATAATCATGTCACCCACATATCATGTGCTAAAAAGTTGAGAGAGTTACGGCAAAAACTGGATGTACTTCGTGTACAAAATGGACAATCTCTTTCGAAGTATCAGGGTTTCATACGAAAACTCAACTGTTACAAACGGATTTCATTCTTCAACACATTTGAACTCCACACTTTTTTTGTGTTCAAAATGCACCATTCAAAGCCACATCATCAATTTTCAACTATTTCTGACTCCATTTGTGATTTTTCATGCATTTACTGATTTTTGTGAGCTACACGACCCTTAAGTTGAAAAGCACTACAAATGAACTCTGAAAATGTTGAGAGTTGGCATGGTATCATCATTTCACTCACATATGATGTGCTAAAAAGTTGAGAGGGTTGCGGCAAAAACTGGATGCACTTCGTGTACAAAACGGACAATCTCTTTCGAAGTATCAGGGTTTCATACGAAAACTCAACTGTTACAAAGGGATTTCATTTTTTAAACTTATTTGAACTCAAGACTCTTTGTGTGTTCAAAATGTACCATTCCAAGTCACATCATCAATTTTCAACTAGTGACTTCATTTCGTATTTTTCATAGATTTACTGTTGTTTTTGAGCTAAATGACTCTTAAATCGAAAAGTACTACAAATGAACTCCAAAAACGTTGAAAGTTGGCATGGTATCATCATTTCAGCCACATAGGATGTGCTAAAAATTTCCGAGGGTTGCGGCAATAACTGGATGCACTTCGTGTACAAAACGAACAATCTCCTTCGAAGTATCAGGGTTTCAGACGAAATCTCATCTGTTACAAAGGGATTTCATTTTTTGAACTTATTTGGACTCAAGGCTTTTTGTGTGTTCCAAATGCATCACTCAAAGCCACATCATCAATTTTCAACTATTTCTAACTTCATTTGGTATTTTTCATGCATTTACTGAATTTTTGAGGTAAATGGCCCTTAAATTGAAAAGCACTACGAATGAACTCGGAAAATGTTGAAAGTTTGCATGGTATCATAATTTCACTCACATAGCATTTGCTAAAAAGTTGAGAGGGTTGCGGCAAAAACTGGATGCACTTCGTGTCCAAAACGGACAATCTCTTTCAAAGTTTCAGGGTTTCATAGGAAAACTCATCTGTTACAAAGGGATTTCATTTTTTTAACTTATTTGTACTCAAGAATTTTTATGTGTTCAAAATGCACCATTCGAAGCCACATCATCAATTTTCAACTATTTCTGACTTCATTTGGTATTTTTCATGCATTTACTGATTTTTTTGAGCTAAATGACCCTTAAATAGAAAAGCACTACAAGTGAACTTTGAAAATGTTGAAAGTTGGCATGGTATCATCATTTCACCCACATAGCATGTGCTAAAAAGTTGAGAGGGTTGCGACAAAAACTGGATGCACTTCGTGTACAAAATGGACAATCACTTTCAAAGTATTAGGGTTTCATACGAAAACTCATCTGTTACAAAGGGATTTCATTTTTTGAAATTTTTTGAACTCAAGACTTTTTGTGTGTTCAAAATGCACCATTCAAAGCCACATCCTCAATTTTGAACTATTTCTGACTTCATTTGGTCTTTTTCATGCATTTACTCATTTTTTGAGCTAAATGACCCTTAAATTCAAAAGCACTACAAATGAACTCTAAAAATGTTGAAAGTTGGCATGGTATCATATTTTCACCCACATAGCACATGCTAAAAAGTTGAGAGTGTTGCGGCAAAAACTGGATGCACTTCTTGTACAAAACAGACAATCTGTTTCGACGTATCACAGTTTCATACGAAAACTCTTCTCTAACAAAGGGATTTCATATTTTTGAACTTATTTGAACTCCATACTTTTTGTGTGTACAAAATGCACCATTTAAAGCCACATAATCAGTTTTCAACTATTTCTCACTTCATTTGGTATTGTTCATGCATTTACTAATTTTTTTTGAGCTAAATGACCCTTAAATTGAAAATCACTACGAAAACTCATGTGTTACAAAGGGAATTTCATGTCTTCACTTTTACTTTGCTTATGTTCTTTGCTTATTGCGCCTTAATCATGGATAATCTTCATCGTTTAACACGGTGCTTGGGTCAGTCTTGACTTTGAAGCGAGGAATTTCATGGAACTTTTAATAATCTTCAAACATGTAAGTCTTGCCCTCCAATCCCATGATGTATATTTTTCCTGAAAGAACTATGTGGCGCTTTGGCTCATCGTATGATGTATTTGCTTACTTATATTTTCTTTTTTAGTTTGGTAAACATGTCCTTCATATAGAAAACCTGCTCCACATCATTGGCTAGAACGAATGGTTCCTCTTCATGCCCAAGATTGTTCAGATACACTGTTGTCATTACGTACTGTGGGTCTATCTGTACCCCGCCTCCTGACAGATTGACCCATTTGCACAAAAACAAAGGGACCTTGAAATCTTGTCCATAGTCAAGTTCCCATATGTCCACTATGTAACCATAATATCTGTCCTTGCCCCTCTAGGTTGCTGCATCAGAGCAGACACCGCTGTTTTGGTTGGTGCTCTTTTGATCTTGGGTGATCGTATAAAATGTATTCCCATTTATCTTGTACCCTTGGTAAGTCAATACTATCGAAAATGGTCCCCTGGACAACGAGTATAGCTCATCAAAAACAATGTTGTCACACATGAGACGTTTTTGCAACAAGTAGTCGAAAGTCCTGATCTGTTCAAATGTAATCCAGTCGTCACACTGCTCCGGGTGTTTGCAGCTCAGAATATTCTTGTGTACGTCGACATACGGGCTCGCCAAGGTAGAATTCTGTAGAATGCCCGTCCGTACATATTATTCAGTCCGCTCCTAGTGTGCCTTTTCCATTCAGTCTCCCCTCATACCGCGATTGAGGGAGACCAATCTTCTTAAAGTCAGGAATGAAGTCAACATAAAACCCAATAAAATCCTCAGTTTGATGGCCCATGGAGATGCTTCCTTCTGCCCTAGCGCTTTTACGGACATATTTCTTTAAGACTCCCATGAACCTATCAAAGGGGGACATATTGTGTAGGAATACCGGGCCGATAACGAGAATCTCGTCGACTAGATGAACTAGGACCTGCGTCATGATATTGAAGAAGGATGGTGGGAACACCAGCTAGAAACTAACAAGACATTGCACCAGATCACTCCTTAACCTTGGCAGGATTACTGGATCGATCACCTTTTGAGATATTGCATTAAGGAATGCACATAGCTTCACAATGGCTAATCGAACGTTTTTCGGTAGAAGCACCCTCAATGCAACTAGAAGTAGTTGCGTCATAATCACATGGTAGTCATGAGACTTTAGGGTCTGGAACATTTTCTCTGCCATATTTATTATTCCCCTTATATTCGACGAGAAGCGAGATGGGACCTTCATACTGAGAAGGCAATAAAAGAAGGTTTCCTTCTCTTCTTTGGTAACAACGTAGCTCGCAGGACCTTCATACTGCTTTTTATGCATGCCGTCTTTTTCATGCACACGTTGATGTTCCTCCTGTTCCTCTGGTGTATCTTTTGTCTTCGCATACACTCCCAAGAAGCCTAGCAGGTTCACACAAAGATTCTTCGTCACGTGCATCACGTCGATTGCAGAGCAGACCTCTAGCTCTTTCCAATAGGGTAGGTCCCAAAATATAGATTTCTTCTTCCACATGGGTGCGTGTCCTGCATCGTCATTCGGAATAGATAGTCCGCCAGGACCCTTTCCAAAGATTACTTGTAAATCATTGACCATATCAAGTATGTGATCACAAGTACGAAGGGCAGGCTTCTTCCGGTGATCTACCTAAGCTTTGAAATGCTTTCCTTTCTTTCGAAATTGATGGTTGGTCGGAAGAAATCAACGATGCCCCAGGTACACATTCTTCCTGCATTTGTCCAAATATATATTGTCGGTGTCATCTAAACAGTGTGTGCATGCGTTGTATCCCTTTTTTCTGTCCTGAAAGGGTACTTAGAGCAGGCTAATCGTTGATGGTTACAAACAACAACGCATGTAGTTCAAATTCCTCATGTTCGTTCTCATCCCACACACGTACACCATCTCCATTCCATAGCTGTAAAAGTGCATCAACTAATGGCCTTAGGTACACATCAATGTCATTGCTGGGTTGCCTAGGGTCTTGGATGAGCACTGGCATCATAATGAACTTCCGCTTCATGCACAACTAAGGAGGAAGGTTATACATACATAGAGTCACATGCTATGTCATATGCTTGCTGCTCTGCTCCCCAAAAGGATTAACGCCATCTGCACATAAACCAAACCATGTGTTCCTTGGGTCACGTGTAAAGTCGCTCCACTTTCTCTCGATCTTTCTCCACTGCGACCCGTTAGTGGGTGCTCTCAACTTCCCATCTTTATTACGGTCTTTTATGTGTGATTGCATCAACTCGGCATGCTTTTTGTTTCTGAACAAACGTTTCAACCGTGGAATTATAGGAGCATACCACATCATCTTGGCAGGAACCATCTTCCCGGTGCGCTGACCCTCAACATCAGCAGGGTCATCTGTTCTGATCTTACTCCGCAATGCGCCGCATACCGGGCATGCGTTCAAATCCTCATACGCACCGTGGTAGAGGATGCAGTCATTAGGGCATGCACGTATCTTCGGCACCTCCAATCCTAGAGGGCATAGAACCTTCTTTGCTTCGTACGTACTCCCGGGTAATTCGTTATCCTTTGCAAGCTTCTTGTTCACTAATTTCAGTAGCGAACTAAATCCCTTGTCATATACACCATTGTGTGCCTTCCATTGCAGCAATTATAGTGTGGTACCAAGCTTTGTGTTGTCATCTTCGCAATTTGGGTACAACCCTTTTTTGTGAACCTCTAACATGCAATTGAACTTCAACTTCTCCCTTTCACTTTTGCATTATCTATGTGCATCAACAATGACCCGACGAAGATCATCATCGGGCACATCGTCTGGTTCCTCTTCAGCTTCAGCTTCCCCCATTGCAGAATCACCGTATTCAGGGTGCAGGTAGTTTTCATCATCCTCTTCTTCTATGTTGTCTTCCATCATAACCCCTCTTTCTCCATGCTTGGTCCAAACATTATAGTGTGGCATAAAAACCTTCTGAAGGAGGTGGAAGTGAATGGTTTTATAGTTGGAGAATTCCTTCGTATTCCCACAGACAGTACATGGACAATGCATAAAACCATTCTGCTTGTTTGCATCAGCCGCTTCGAGAAAATTATGCAGGCCCTTAATATACTCGGAGGTGCATGGGTCACCGTACATCCATTGTCGGTTCATCTGCATGCGTTATATAATAAAGTGTATTAAAAACCATTACAACATATCATGAATAGAGAAGTGACCAAATTAATATAAATTCATTATCACAATAAAGGCAATGTACAGTAGTGACCAAAATAAATACATAATGTTCTTACATAGTTCTCATTATTGAACAACATATAGCTCTCTAGAGCATCTAATTAGAACATACATTGAAACTATTAAATTTAAATGCAACAACAAATGCGATCATAACCACAACTAAGGTACAAATTGATCCAACGACATAATGATACCAAGCCTTAGTATGAATGGCATATTTTCTAATGGTTCAAATCTTCAAGCGCATTGCATTCATCTTGACCTTGTGATCGCCATGCACATCGGCAACATCCAACTCCAATATCATCTTCTCCTCTTCAACTCTTTGTAATTTTTCTTTCAAGTAACTGTTTTCTTTTTCAACCAAATTTAACTTCTCGGCAAGAATTTGTATGTCGGTTCGAATTTCCGGTTCACATACCTCCTAGATTAAAAAATCTATGTCACGTTGGTCGGCATAATTGTCATAAACACTTAATAAAACAAATAGTTATAAAATATAATATATACCACATCTGAATCATAGACAGGACAAGGGCGATGGAGGTGGATACCAAAACCATCGCACTACATAATAACAAACAATAATAGAAGTATATCTATCTAAATCATACAAGTAAGAATTTTGTTTCTTTACAAAGAATATAAGAAGAAGAGACTAACCACGGTAGTGCCGATGCCGAGATGGGAGAGGGCGATCGACGGCGGTGAGGACGGGGACAGGACACGGACGGACTGCCAAAGCTACACAAAACTTGAGGAAAATGGAGCTTGGACAAGGAGCTTCGAGATGAGAAAGCTTAAGTGTGGCTTGGGCATTTCATCGAACACCTCATGTGCATAGGAGGTGAGCTCGAGCACCACAAAGATCTCCCACGGCCGGCCAAAAAAATAGAGAAGTGCACTTCTCTGCTCGTGGGCAAGCGGTATATATAGGCCAAGCATTGGTCCCGGTTTGTGGATGGAACCGAGACTAAAGTTCAACATAGGGTCCCGGTTCTAGCGAAAAACCGGGACTAATGGTTGTGGGCCAGGAGCGAGGCACATTTGTCCTAGTTCGTGTCTGGAACCGGGACCAAAGGGGCCAAACGAACCGGGACCAATGGCCCACGAGGCCCGGCCGGTGCCCTGGCCTCACAATGTGGGACCGATACCCTCATGGGTCCCGGTTCGTAAGTGAACCGGGACTAATGGGATTTCATCAATTGGACCAAAGACCTCTTTCCTACTAGTGAAAGATAATAACAGTGATGGTGATAAGATCCCAGGGCACCTCCCCTAGGCTTGGCACAAGCCATGGGGAGTGCCCATACCCGTGTACTCAAGGCTCCTTCTTTGGTGAGGAAGATGAAGGTGGTGGTGGTGTAGATGATGAGGTAGAAGCAACCTTATCCTCCGGTTTTCATGGTATTGGCTAACCATCATAGGAGGAAGCACGAGTCTCTTGAGTCTTGCAATTGGCACCTAACTTATAACTTTAAATTTTGCTTCATATTGAACGATTTGATTCTGTAAATCAAAGATTCACTATTGGAAAACAGTTTTTTGCCATCTGCTGCTTCTTTGTCGTCTGCTGGCTGATGGCAAAGACCCTCTTTGCCATCAGCTACCAGAAACCAGACGACAAATAGGAGGCTGATGGCAGAGAGGGTCTTTGCCATCTGCTGCTTCTTTGCCGTCTGCTGGATCACGACAAACACCACTAAGGCTGGCGGCAAAGAGTTGGGCTCACGACAAATATCACTTAGGCACGCGGCAAACCACTCGGCTAGCCCACCCAGCACCCCCTCTCTCCCCCCTAACGACCTCTCTCTTTGTCGTACGCTTTTCTCATCTGTGCCGTCGGGAGGCGGACGACAAAGAGGGTGCGCCCTAACGACCGTTAGCGCCACCCCCACGCGCCTCTCTCTCACCCCTAACGGCCACCCCACACCCCTCTCTCTCACGCCCGACACCACCACCGCTGTCGCGCCCCTCCTCTAGCCTCCCTACACCGCCGCCCCTCCTCCTCCGGCCTCCCTGCGCCCCCTCCTCCTCCGGCCTCCAGCCTCCCTGCGTCGCCGCCCCCACCTCCTCCGGCCTCCCTGAGCCCCCTCCTCCTACCTCCTCCGACCTCCGGCCTCCCTCCACCACTGCCCCCTCCTCCTCCGGCCTCCCTGCGCCCTCCTCCAGCCTCCCTGCGCCCCTCCTCCCCGCGCCCCCTCCTCCACCATGCCCCTTCCTCCTCCCCGGGACCTCCTCCTCCACCACCGCCAACGGAGCTCGTCCCTTCTCCACCACCGCCACCACTGCCATCTCCTCCACCGCCGCACCATCCTCCTCCCCGGCCGCCCCCCTCCGGCGAGTCCTTTTTTTTCTTTTTTTGCTAGTTAGCAGATTTAGGCCCTGTTTCATAGCAAAGTACTAAAAAAATAAAGTATTGAAAACTACAGTTATTTTACCAATAGGTACAAAATACCATGGTTTTAATATAACAATGTTATTTGGAGTATTCACAATGCAAAGGACATGTTTGGTTAGGCCACAAAATGTTGTAAAATTTACTAGCTAGCATTTGGTCGTGCATGCATTAGATAGTTAACTATTGCTTTTTATGGTGCAAACTCTATTTTTGCTTCGTTTATCCATCTAGGTAGTTGGTTAGCCATTGCCATCAGCGTGCATAGAACAACAACATGCACGAACAACTCCAGATTGTACGTTATGAAAAAGGCCATCCACAACACGGCTCTTCATTTTCTCCTCAAAATTGTAAAGGTTTTGGGTTCAGTGATTAGTAGTCCTTAAGAGAGGCTCCCAACCTTGGTTGATCTATAAAGGATAGCTATGGATTGCATCGGATCCTTTCTATGACCAGACGAGATGAGTTTGTTGAGTATATTTAGCGACGGACTCATTTCTTTAGCTTGCTCTGTTTTAAAAATAGAGGTTCGGGGTTCTTTTTATTATGCAGAGAAATTACCGCAGTTTTATAAATACTCTAATTTTAATAACACCGTTTTTAAGTTAGTCAAACAGGCCGCAGTAAATAACACCGGGGTATCTAAAGAAACTGCAGTATTCATAAAATACTTAGAAAATACTTTGCAAGCAAACGGGGCCTTAGTGGCATATATAGTTTAGTTGGTAGGTTAGTTAATTAGTAGTTCTAGTGGTTGTTTAGTTAGTTGGTAGATTTAGTTAGTTAATTAGTAGATTTAGTAGGTAGTTTAGTGGTAGATTTTGTTTTGTTAATTAGTGGTAGCTAGATTCTTTTTTTTGCTGTTTAGTCTATCTAGGTTTAGCGATAGGTTTAGTTAGCTTGGTTAGTTAGGTTAGTTAGTTAGTTAGCTTAATAGAAATAATAGGAAGAAGAAGAAGAGGAGGAGGAGGAGCAGAAGAGGAGAAGAGTAGGAGGAGGAGGAGAAGAAGAAGAAGAAGAAGAAGAAGAAGAGGAGGAGGAGAAGACAAAAATAAGAAGGATTAGAAGAAAAGAAGAGAAGAAGAAGAAGAAGAAGAGATGAAAAATACCTTCTCCTCCTCCTTCTTCTTCTCCTTGTTCTCCTCCTCCTCCTTCTCCTTCTTCTTGATTTCTTCTTCTTCTACTCCTCCTCCTCTTTCTTCTCCTCTATCTTATTCTCCTGACCTTGTTTTCCCCAACAATTAGATAATTAGCCCATTTAGCTACAAAATGGCATAAAAACCTTGGTTAGCTCATGAATATTATATTCTTAACTTGTTTTCCTCTAAAATGACATAATTAGGATATTTGTGTTGATCGGGTGGATTTACATGTGATAGTTGTCTCGTCGCTGTGAGGTCCGCTGTGCGAAGACCTGCCCGTGCGTTGTACGAGATCCGCCCCTGCATTCGTGGGTCAGTACAAATTTCATCTCCTCCCCGCCCCTTCATTTACTGTGGCTCGGTTTCCGGATGAAACTTTCTAGATTTAGGTAATTAAATTAATTTATCAGTATGAGTGACCAGTATGCGTCTCCCGTTCGAAAGGCGACATCTATAAATATGCATGTCTTTGCATATTTATAACCGCCATACTTTCGAATTGTCCAACATTATCCATGGACAACCCGTATGCTGCGCTCTGGATCCGATGCGGAATTTCGTCAGTTCCTCCCTGTTGTTCTCCGGATGCACATCCTCTCTGTTTATTGCGGAGATGTGTATCAGGAGAACAACGGGGAGGTTCTGCCGAAATTTTGCGTTGGATCTGGAGCAGAGCATGGGAAAACGAACCAAATCTACACATACTTGGGTGGGATTACGACCTATCTTTACCTATTAGCGTGTAGGTTGCCTGGACGTAATAAAAATGGCAAACCTGATTAACCGATGAATATAAAAGGTAAATTATATATAAATATATTTCTTCTATCTTTAGTAGCTACGCAAGATGAGTGATCGTGCATGGATGTATACCGGTCACCCTAGTCAGAAAGAGATGAAGAAAAAATGGTTTGTAAAAACAAAGGAATTTGTGAAAGCCGTATTCGCAAATGGCCAGGAAAGAAACTATTGCCCTTGTCCTGGATGCGACAAATACAAAAAGACGACATAGGCTGTAATGATTAAACACCTGCAGAGGAGGGGTTTTAAGCCTAATTATACGGTGTGGACATTTCATGGTGAGTCTATACAACACACAAGAGCTGAGGTGGTCCGTCGACGCAGGGACGAGCATGGTACCGGGATCGAAGACATGGTGCAAGACTTTGATGATGCTCGGGATTCGGAAGATGAGATGGAGGAATCTACAAAGGCCTTTTATGAAATGGTGGAGTCTTCAAAACATCGTCTCCGTGAGCACACTGAGCTCTGTCAGCTGGATGCAATTGCACAAGTAATGGCTCTGAAGGCTCAGTTCAACTTGGGAAGAGAATGCTACGACGCGATGATCACACTATTTGGACGCTTCCTACCCAAAGGCCATGTCATGCCTGCAAACCTGTACCAGTCGGACAAAATACTTCGTGTACTTAAGATGCCCTATGAGAAGTTAGATGCATGTGAGAAAGGATGTGTCTTATTAAGGAAGGAGTATGAACACTTGGACTATTGTCCCAATTGCGAGTCTTGTAGGTATCTTGTGGTAGACAACGGTATGGGTGAGAAGAGACAGACCAAAATCGCAGTTAGTGTTCTTCGGTATATGCCAATCGTACCAAGACTTCAACGTCTTTCCATGGTCGAAGAGAGAGCCATACAAATGACATGGCACAAATTGGGCAAAAGAACCAAACTAGATGCGGATGGGAATAAGATGATGGTACACACATCGGACGGGGAAGCGTGGAAACATTTCGATGGATTGCATCAGGATAAAGCGGCAGATCCAAGGAATCCTCGAGTTTGCGCTGCCACGAATGGTTTTAATCCCTTCGGCATGACGGCAACCCAAATACAGTTGTTGGCCTGTATTTGTCATTCCACTCAATCTCCCCCCCGGGCAGATTATGCAAAGAAAGAACATATTTCTGACGTTGATAATTCCAGGGCCCAATTATCCGGGGAAGAATATGAATGTATACCTGCAACCGCTTAAGGATGAATTGGAAGAACCTTGGGATAATGGGGTCAAGAGATACGATGCCGCAAGAAAAGAAAACTTCAAAATGCATGTCTGGTACATGTACTCTAAGCATGACTTGCCAGCCTATGCGCTATTCTCTGGATGGTGTGTGCATGGAAGGTTCTCGTGCCCCCAATGCAAGGCAGCTCTTCAGTTTCATTGGTGGCAGGAGGGTCGGCAAGTATTTTTGCTTTGACTTGTATAGATAGTTCCTGGATCCTGACCATCAGTTTAGAAAAGACAAGAAGAACTTTGCCAAAGGTAAAGTTGTCAAAAACTTGGCACCACCTGCGTTCACAGGCCAACAGATCCTGGATCAGTTAAACGCCCTCGAGCCTGATCCAGAGCGTCCAGGGTATTTCAAGGGGTATAATGCAAAACATGCCTGGACTCACAAGCCATGCTTTTTGGGATCTGCCTTACTTCAAAGACCTCCTTCTTCCACATAATATCGACCTGATGCACACTGAAAAAAAATCGGAGAGGCTATTTTTGATACATTGTTCGACATAGATGGGAAGACAAAGGATAATACTAAGGCTAGAGTCGATCAAGATACACTATGTCATAGACCGTTACAAAACATGCGAGAAGGCAAAGGAAAGCAGAAGTGGTCGAAGCCAAATGCCTGGTTCAATCTTGGAAGGCCATCTATGAGGGAAATTATCTTATGGGTCAAAATGCACTTGATGTTCCCCGATGGTATTCAGCGATTCTAAGGAGGGGAGCGAGTCTTGAAAAATTAAAATTCTTTGGTCTCAAGAGTCATGATTGGCACATATGGCTAGAGCGGGTAATGCCGGTGATGTTACGTGGCTTTATTCCTGAGGATGAATGGCTAGTATTGGTGGAGCTGAGCTATTTCTTCCGTGTTCTTTGTGCGAAATAATTTTCTCCTGGCTTGGTAGAAGACATGGAGGAGTTTGCACCGAAGTTATTGTGCAAGTTAGAGAAGATCTTTCCACCGGGCTTCTTTAATCCAATGCAGCATTTGATTTTACATCTACCGACCGAGGAAAGATTGGGTGGGCCCGTGCAAGATCGTTGGTGCTATGCAACTGAGAGGATGCAGAAGACCCTTCGAGCTAAATGTAAAAATAAGCATGGAATTGAAGCATTCATTACTGAGGAGGTGGCAAACTTTGTGACAACACACTACGAAGCCAAAAATCATCATTTGCATAATCCGAAGACTCGGCACAATGATGCAGACACTAAAAAAGGTGGGTCGAACCTCAGCCTATTCAAAGGGAAGCTCGCACCGGCCGGTGCTTCGAAACCAATAACGTTGGATGTCAAAGAATGGCGGAAAATTTCGTTGTATATCTTCAATAACCTAACAGAAGTGCGGCCGTACATCGAGTGAGTTCTCGGCACATTTTCCCGTAACTTCTAATTCATTTGAACTGCTCTTATTCCCAGATATTTCAAACAGCCATTACGTCGCCAAATTCTCGGATGGAGCGGTGATCAAAAATGATTCCGTCGAAGAGTATGAGCTTCTGTCCAAGACATGAGGCGGCTATCCCGGTTTTATCTCGTTGGCGGCATTGCCCACTGGGAGAGGTGCTGGTCGGGTAGGGAAGAAGGGGAAGGGTACACGGAGGTGTGGTGGCCGTGGAAGATCCAAGAGGACTGTTAAGCCGTCCTCGCCACCACCACCAGCTCATTCACCCGAGCATAGGAATACTATGGTCGACCCGTTTGCGGTGGAGGCTACGGGGGCTCCGTTCCAGGAGCCTGGTGTTGACGGGCATTCGTCCCATGAGACTCCGGTCCAGGAGCAGCCTCGGGTCGAGGTGCATTCGGCCCACGAGACTACGATTCTGGAGGCTTCACCCGACGTGGAGAGGCTCGGATGGGAGACCTAGCCGGATCATACTGAGTTTCCGGATTGGACCGAGGTTCCGGGTGGCTCAGGGGGTGGGGATGGTGGGGATGAGCTTACGGATGGTGAGGGCGATGTGAAGGTGGACGGGGCCACCGTGTACAAGCGTGGTAGTACACATCTCCTGGTCGCGCCGGCTACCCGCGAGCAGAGGCCGGTGATGAAACCTGAAGGAGATAGGTAAGTACATTTACTCTTGTTCTAGCTTTTGCCTTCAAGTTTGTTCAAATATCTAATGCGTTGACCTTATCATACTGCAGGGGATGGGTACACCCTCTTGGAGTCCGCAGGCCGAACTCCGTCCTTGGTGTGCTTTGCCGGACAAATTTCCCGGGGTTTGTCACGTTGCATGGTGAGGGTCAGGTTCCTACACTTGGATTTTCCTGGGAGCACTACCAGGCTGCGCAAGCCCCGCCGGAGGAGATTATAGATGGTGTATTGTGCCATACGAGGGCCGAGATGGTGATCAAGAGCTTTTGGGTAAATTATCCTCTTACAGAATCTAAAATTAACAATATAGCTAATTATGGTACTAATCGGTGTTTTCACGTTTGATTGCAGACCTTCTATAGGTGTGACGATGGATATGAGGAGGAGGTGGTTAGGGTTCTCGAGGCCGAGTGTAGGCGGTTACTACAGAACTTGCGCCACGAGGCTCGATCGCAGGCTATTCGAGATTACTACGCCACGCGTGGTATTAAGAAGCAGAAGAAGGATTGCCGCGGAAAGTTTCTGAAGATGGAGCAATACATGAAGGTAATTACCTATTCTTTAGTCCTTCTATGTAGTTTTCTTGATTTCATTCATATGCGTAGCGCTGAAAATTATTTCTAATAACTTATAGGTGCCCCCGAGATGGTGTGTGGATAAGATGGATTGTTGGGAGGCGTTGGTTGATGAGTGGTGCACAGGCAGCTGGCGAGCCGTCCACGAGAATGCAAAGGATCAGCGTAGCTAAATGGTTTTTGTGCCACACCATCAAGGCAGCGCCAACTTACTTTAGTTCGGACGAAACTCGGTATGTGATTTGCTTCATGATTCATACAATTCATTCTTCATGCTAATATTTTGTTCCTCTCTTTTAGGCGCATCACAATAAGACGGAGATGCCACACTTGTACGACCTTTATGGCATGGCCCATACGGCCTCGTACAAGAAGGCAAAGGCATTCTCTAAGTCTGACCTGGATGATCCCAATAACTTCACCAACATATCATCCCACCAGAAGCTCGTGGCATACAGGGACGCGGGGAAGGCTACGAAAGGGGATGACTTTAACCCTAGCGAGGAACCTTTGGATCCAGAGCTGGTGATGATATCTGGTAGCGGGAGGCCCCATGGCTTGATAGCCATTGGAGATGGGATCATACATTGTCCACTCACTCTCCCGAAGATCAAGGCGCGCCAGTCGAGCAGCTGTCCTGAGATAATGGGTCGTCCACGTCCAGTCGATCTTGCCATCGAGATTAGTTGTACGGACTAAGAACACTTTCATCCATTTCGTTATGTGTGGTAACGTGGAATGGTGTTTCAGGCTGCTCTTCAAAAAGATAGATTGGCAAACCAGGCTGCTCTTGAGAAAGAGATATTGGCAAGCCAGGCTGCTCTTGAGAAAGAGAGATTGACAAGTTAGGCTGCTCTTGATGAGAGGGACCAGACCACGGCACGATTGATTCAGGAGGAGAGGTCCTCGAATGGGGCGGGTCAACGGGCCCTATACGAGCTTTTTGTGGTAAGTTTTTTTCACATTAGCCAAATCATGTGTGTAATGTCTGTTTCATTAATAACTAATACGACCCACTCGTCAGGGTCTGTGCGAGAAGAGCGGTCAAGTCCCTCCGCCGATGCCCGTCTTCTCTTCGATTGGCACGGTGAGTTTCAGTATAAACTAGTATTAATAATTGAGTGTCATCATGCTAACTGAGACATTGCAAAATATTTATTCTGCAGAATAACTCCCGAGCGGCATCGCACGACCCTTCTCCAGGTGTTTCTCCTCCTTGATGACCACTACGGTAAGTTTCTATTCTCCTCTTTCATATTCTCCTTGCCTTAATTTCCACAACAATCACATAATTAGCCCATTTAGCTCCAAAAATACATAGTTAGGTAATTTAGCTCAAAGAAGAGGAGAAGAAATAGGAAAAATGAAAAGAAATAAGAAGAAGAAGAAGAGAAGAAGTAGGAGGAGGAGGACGAGGAGGAGGAGGACAAGGAGGAGAAGGCCAAGGACCTTCTAGTCCTTCTCCTCCTCCTCCTCTTTCTCCTCCTTCTTTATTTCTTCTTCTTCTCCTCCTCCTCCTCTTTCTTCTCCTATTTCATATTCTCCTTGCCTTAATTTCCCCAACAATGACATAATTAGCCCATTTAGCTCCAAAATGCCATAATAACCTCAAAATGGCATAAGAACCTTGGTTAGCTCATTAATATTATATACTTAGCTTGTTGTCCTCTAAAATGGGATAATTAGCCCATTTAGCTCCAAAAAGACATAGTTAACTAATTTAGCTCCAAGAAGAGGAGAAGAGGAGAAGAAATAGGAAAAATGAAAAGAAAGAAGAAGAAGAAGAAGAGAAGAAGAAGGAGGAGGAGGAGGAGGAGGAGAAGGCTAAGGACCTTCTAGTCCTTCTCCTCCTCCTCCTTCTCCTCCTTCTTCTTTATTTATTCTTCTTCTCCTCCTCCTCCTCTTTCTTCTCCTATTTCATATTCTCCTTGCCTTAATTTCCCTATTTATCAAATATGTGCTATGAATTATATGTATATGTGCTGTGAAATAGAAAAAATAAACAAAAATGTGACAATATAGGCTCTTTGTCGTCTGCCAGCTGATGGCAAAGGCCTTTGCCGTCAGCTGGCCGACGACAAAGGTGCCACGTGGCGCCCAGCTGTGCAACCTGGGCAGTAGCAGCTGGCCATATAGTATCTTTGCCATCTTCTTCCAGGGGGGTAGCCGGCAAAGAAGAGGGCACAGAGGAGGGGGGAGGGGTAGGCACACGACAAAGAGTGGAGGGGGGAGGAGGAACAGGCAGACGACAAAGAAGAGGGGGGAGGCAGACGGCAAAGCAGAGGGGGGAGGCAGACGACAGAGAAGAGGAGGGAGGCAGACGGCAAAGCCTCCATTAGCCCTAACGGAGGCAACGCCTGTCGGCTGCCGTCTCGACCACTTTCCGGACTGCTCCTATGAAAAGCTGACGGCAAAGCTCTTTGTCGTCCGCTTTGGGGAGACAGACGACAAAGAAGGTGCAATGCCGTCGTAGGCTGGCACAGAAATTTTGCCGGCCGTGAGATTATTTGCCGTCTGTGATATTCTCTTTGCCGTCCGGGATTTACTCTTTGCCGTCTGTGATAGCAGATGGCAAAGAAGCTAATTCCTGTAGTAATTTGGCCTTGCAGAAAATTGATTTGCACATTGAGGGTGAAGATGATATCCTTCAATGACCAGCCATCCACCTTTTACTCACAGGGATATTCTGTGATCATGGAGTGACTGGCACTCAGTCCAGGCTCCACCATGCATTGACACCTGAAAATCTCCTACTCCACTGCCTCGAGCCTGGCCTCCATGGTTCCCGCCTTCTTGGGACGTTGAACATCCCGGATGGGGAGCACCCGCTCATTCATCTCCATCGTTTAAGTGTGCTTCATCACCTTTGACAAGTAGGAGTTGATGTGCCTTTCAAAGAAATTTTATACAAGAACAGAGGATTTCGCCATGGTGACCTAGATCTGGCAGAAAAACAGCATGAAACAAGAACAGAGGATTTCTCCACGGTATTAGGGTCAAATCATCGTGAAATATATATATATATATAAATAATTTTTATACAAGGAACTAATTGTCGTACAAGAAAACGGAGTGAGGAAGGTGCTAGAGGGGCCCACTACCCACCAGGGTGCGCCTGGTGGGGCTGGCATGTCGTGGTGCCTAGTGGGCACATGGGTTTCCTTATCGTGCGTTTATCAATTTCCTAATTTTTGTAATATTCCAAAGTTAATAGAAAATATTTTTGCGGACTTTTGGAGTCTCTTCACTTAATTTATCACATACCTCTTCCTTTTAAGGGTTCTGGAGTGTTCTTGAAGGTTTCATTTATGTATTCCTCCAGGATCATGGTTCAAATAATATTTGTTTCAACATTAATAGGCTTACCTGAAATATAGTGCTTTAGTATTTGTCCATTGACCACCTTCGGGTTAGTGACTTCAAGACTATTGATCTTAATAGATCCCGATCGATAAACTTCTCCAATAATGTATGAAGTTTTCCTGCAAAATTTCTAAGACGAGAAATGTAAAATAGAAGATACTCACCAACTTTTAATTCTTGCTTTTGGATTCTTTTATCATGCCATCTTGTAAATTTTTCTTTCAATAGTTTGGCATTTCCGCAAGCTTGGGTTCTCCATTCGTCTAATGAGCTAATAGCAAATAATATCTTTTCACCAGCCAGTTTGAAATCATAGTTGATTTATTTAATTGCCCAATAAGCTTTATGTTCTAACTCAAGAGGTAAATGACATGATTTTCCACAAACCATTTTATAAGGAGACATACCCATAGGATTTTTATAAGCTGTTTTCTGGCCCACAATGCATCATCTAATTTCTTAGACCAATTCTTTCGGGGCCTATTGATAGTGTTTTGCAATATTAAGTGTATTTCTCTATTGGTTAATTCTACTTGACCACTAACTGAGGACGATAGGGAGATGCAATTATATGGTTAACATCAGATCTAGCAAGCAACTTACGATAAGTACCACAAATAAAATTTGAACCACCATCAGTCACTAAGGATATAGGGACTCCAAAACGTGGGAAAATAACTTAAGTATTTTAGTAGAGGTGTTATGATCATCACTACTGGTTGGAATAACTTCTACCACTTAGTGACATAATCAACAACAACCAAAACATGTGTATACCTGTTAGAGGAAGGAAAGGGTCCCATATAATCAAATCCCCAAACATCAAACGGTTCACGAACAAGTGAATAATTCATAGGGACGACGTAAATCATTGGCTCTGAGCCTAGAAAATCAGATAGTATGGCGACTCCCACCTCCCACCACCTCTACCAGCGACTCCATGGTGATGTGGACTTCTAGCCGGCGCTCACATCTCTCCCTCCGATCATCAACTTAGGTGATTACCCACGATACTCGATGTGCCTTTCACCATGGATCCCTTTGGTGGATCCACCTTTGATCTTGATTTCTCCCTTGGTGTGGCTTTTGCGGATGATGTGTTTCGGCACTTTGTTATTTCTGTGCATCCGATGGATTACCGACGCTCGTCATCCTTTCCATTTAACTGATGATTCTGTTGCTTCCGCCCTTGAGTCAGCAATTAGGGGTTCGGCCATTGATCTCATGGTTAAGCATGTTAAAAATATGGTTTTCTCATTCAGGGTTTCTCGCAAACAAATTGGATTTCATATTCTTTTTTTGCGTTCTTATAAATGCACTAGTTTCAAGTGTTTCTTCCATCTCTAGGGTAATGGTTGACCAAATTGGAGACGTAAATTTACTCTATGGGGGAAATAGTGTGATGCTGAGTGGATTCTGGTAAGCCCATCCAAGCGGAGAGCGCCTTTAGTTCTGATGGCAATGCATTCCAGACCACAAAAGTCTATGCTTAAATATGGATCATCATCCGCAAAAATCTTTCTTTTGCATCTCTTGAACAATATGATGTTACCCAAGATGAGCTTGTTATGCTTCGCCATGCGGGTTACTCACAGTCTCAAAACGAATGCGTGGTCATAAGTGCACCTCCGCCGGCTGAACTCTGATGGACGATGGTGTCGCCAAACATCACCTTGGGGTCGGTTTCTAAACCATCGTTGCCTTGCGAAACCTCCGTTATTCAGGATCGCCAATGCTATAATCATGGGATTTCTTCCGCCGCTTGACAAAGATTTTGTTACTCCCTCAACTCCTGGCTGGATTTCTCGAGTTTCTCAACCATTGTTGCCTTGCTCTCCACGGATTGATCAGAATGAGAGTAGCAGGCCGGCTGCAGGAGGATCTACAACCATTAGTCCTGACACTCAAATACCTTCTTCCCAGGAGGCCGATGAGCTCTTTGAGGACATGGTAAATGATATGGTCACAAAGATTTTTTTCTGCTCGATTTTTTTAAATCAAGGGCATCTGGCTTCCAACTGCACATCTACAGAGATATGCTCCTCTTGCTTCCATGTTGGCCAGAACAAATCTAGGTGTGCTTCTTTTGCATTAGAAAATTGTCTTACTTGGAAACGAAAAGTCCAACCCCTGTTTCATACTTTTCAGGAACCTCTACCAGTCTTAGGGATACCCCGCAACCTCCAGAGCTGCTCTCTCCCGTCCCTTCGCATTCAACCTCTCCTCAGACACCATTTGAGACGCCTCCATTGACACAACCTCCCCCAGCTCCCCTCACTGTAATGGCCAACTTCGAGCTTAACCCCGAGCGGTACACTCCTACGGGTCACCACATCATCGACGGCGGCCCACATCGCTTGCGATGATCCTTCGTCACTCTGGCGGATCCCATTGCCCGACGACATGAGCAGTCCTTGGTGGTTGAGGTTATACCTGCGCCACCGGTCAACCAGATAGGCCAGGCACGACATGTGATCGTTCAACTTTTAACAAACATGGGTTTTCATATCCGCTCTGCCCGGCCTTGGAATGTGGGGGTAGGCCTTTTTGAACTTACGGATGTTGGTGAAAGGTTTGTTGCTGTTCAAATGGTTCCTCAAGAGTTAGGAAATTACTCCTTTGTGAGATTTATGAAGCACAATGAAGGCGAGGGTTTTCGGGGTGCTACAGGTTTTCGTCAGGGTTGTGTGATGTTTTTGGGGGTGCCGCTAGATTTATGTAATACATAGGATCTTCGTGCGGCTGTAAATTCCTTCGGTGAATTCCATCATTGGGTCTGTGATGACACGTACCTTGTGCGCTCCATTGTCTTTGCTTCCTTCCCAGACGATACTCTGGAGCCTTGCAGTGTTACATTTTCTAAATATGCTGCTTGGGGAGGAGAGAGTGTTTCCTGGTCTGCGCCGCTTTATGTTTTTAGGGGCGAATTTTGCTGAGCAAATGCCACAAGATGAAGACCCCATGCACCTCAATGGCAACCCCCACCCACTGCCAGGCCATCTTGAACAGGATAACCTGATGTTTGCCCTGCGACCCTACCCTGCTCTGCATTGGAATGATGTTCCCCCACCACCAATGCAAGAGCAGCCCGAGGAGCCTCTGCATCAGCATGAAGACAATGGTTGGGGTTGGCATGCTAAGGTGTCGGTAGCTCAGCCGGCTGTGCCTCATCAGGATCAAGAATCCATGGTTATCAATCAACCCGCTTCTTCAGATTCAGGGCAAGAGGTGGATCATGTGGACCCTCAGTCGGACAATGCTGATGACGATGATGAAGCTTAAGAGGGTCAACTTCAGTTTAAACCTCTGGAAATTGTTCCCTACCAGCAGCCCATCATTCAGCCAGTCAACTTGATGATCGGATCGGTCCGGGTGGTTTATGGTCCACCACTCCCCCCCTGTTATGACTTGGACAAGATCTTTTGAATCTCTGATGGGGGTCTTCAGCGCACAATACATTCCACGCAATCTTCCAATGGTTGCCACTGCACCTGTTGTGCTCTCTAAGCGCTCCTGGTCCATTGCTTATGATGAAACCAATGGGGAGTCTAGTATTGTTTATACTGACTACACACCTGCTCCTCGCACTCCGATGGCTGGAGTGCTTCACGCTGATGATAGTAGCTCGGCATCCACAAATATTCTTTTCTCCTTCTCAGCCCCAGGTGCCAAGAAGACGATGCAGCGCAAAAAGTCCACTCCTCTTCTTGACTCGGCTGTTCGGAGGTGCACACAAAGGATCAATGAAACGAGATGGCTTTAAACCTGTTCTGCAGGAACTGCGGATGCCAATGCCAAAGAAGCGAAAGCCTCATGCTAAGACCCTGGAGGTGCCTGGTGACAACAAAGAGGCGACTCCAGCACCACAGAAGGAATCCATCCCACCAGCAACGCTTGTTTGTGTCATCCAAGCTGTCGGTTAGAGCATTGGCATCACACCTGCGAAGCTGACGATGGATATTCTTATGGAAGATCCTGCTCCCACCAAGCCAACACCCAATTATGATTAGAAGATCATTTTTGTATTGGGGCTTTATATGGTGTTCTCTCTATTTGCTGCTAGTTGTTCTGTGCTACAGACTTTTGAACTCTGTTTGTGGAAGTTATTATGTCGCTGCACCTCTATACCTTCTAAACTTGTTCCTATGGATATTCGATCTAAGAGAAGCTGGCGAGTTCTTTGCTCGAATGTATATGGGTTAAATTAAGATGTGCGTCAAAGAGCGGTTCGAAACCTGGCCTGATCATCGAGGTATTAGGAATTTTTGCCCCCAAAAAATTGTTCTCTTTGCATATAGTCCATCGCGTTGAGCCTTTGGTGGCCTGGTCATTCTCTAGAACTCTTCGATCTTAACTGATACCCTGATTGACTCCCAAAGTTTTGGAATAATTATGTCTTTCACCTCCAACCACAATAGTGAAACATGGACTTCGGTAAATGTTTATGGACCCTGCCATGGTGAGGCTAGAGACTAATTCGTTAGCTGACTTTATAACCTAAACATACCAGTCAATGAAAAATGGCTGCTACTAGGAGATTTCAATGTTATTCTCTCTCCATCCAATAGAAATATTCCTGGTGGTGATGTCAATGATATTTTCATCTTCAATGAGATTATTGGTCACCTTGGTCTTGTTGAATTACCCCTCAAGAGTAGGTCATACGCCTGGTCAAACATGCAGGATACTCCACTCTTGGAGCGGTAGACTCGTTTTTCAGCTCTGCCAATTGGATATCTTACAATCCACTTACACAGGTGTTGCCTTTAGCTAAAACTGGATCAGGTCATGTTCATCGTGTAGTATGCATAAACACAACCATTCCCAAGTGCAACCTTTTTTGATTTGAAAATTATTGGGTGGAAATGGCTGGTTTTCATGACTGTGTGGATAAATCTTGGAAGGTGCCCTCTCGAAAAGGTCATATCACTGCCGTTATAATGATAAGTTTAAAACTCTGAGGCAGGAACTAAAACGATGGCAGACCAGTCTATCTAAGATCAAATAACTTATAGGCAAATGCAATTAGGTGATCTTACTTCTGGACAATCTTAAGGAACTGAGACCCATGTTCAGACCTGAATCTAACTTCAGGGTGATTGTAAAGGTGCACTTAGAACACCTTCTCCACTTGTAGCTTCTGTACTAGAAAAAGAGAGCCACTACCAGCTTTATCAAAGTTGGAGAAGAAAACACAAAAAATTCATGCCATGGCCACTGAAAGATATAGAAGGAACTCCATTTCATCTCTAAAGCTTGATGATGGAAATGTCATCACTGACCATGATCAAATTTCTGGTTGCTTTTGGTCTGCCTTTAAGTGCAGGATGGGTGCTTTACAAGGAATAAACCTGACTTTTGACCTTTAGTCACTACTTGATAGGTTAGAAGGGTTAGATGTTCTTACCCTCCCTTTCACCAAGGAGAAGATGGACATAACTGTCAAAGGAATGCCCACTAGGCCCAGATGGGTTCAATGGTTTATTCTTCAAAAAATGTTGGCATATCATCTGTGAGGATTTTTATAAGCTTTCAAATGACTTCCATGTAGGGACTACAAAGCTTGAGAATATGAATTCTTCTTACACAAAACTGGTTCCCAAAAAGAGATCCCCTGAGCAAGTTGGAGACTTTAGACCAATTTCTCTCACTTGGATGGGTTTGAAATTTTTGTCCAAAATGGTTGGCAATAGGTTATAGTTACAAATCATGAAATGAATTCACAAGAATCAATATGGTTTCATCAAATCCAGGACTATCCAAGACTATGTAGGTTGGACCTTTGAGTACCTACACCAGTGTCAACACTCAAAGGGACCTATTGTTATTCTCAAGCTTGATTTTGAGAAAGCTTTTCACTCTATTGAACATGAATTTATCTTTTAAGTTCTGAGACACAAAGGGTTCAATGAGAAATGGATCTTATGGTTACATCAGCTACTCTCCTCTGGATCTTCCTCGGTATTGCTAAATGGGGTGCCTGGTAGAAAATTTATGAGCAACAAGGGTGTCAGGAAGGGAGACCCTATGTCCCCTCTCCTCTTCGCCATTGCTGCAGATTTCCTTCAAACCATGGTAAATCAATTGTTGAGGAGTGCAAACATTGAGCTACCCATCCCTTGTCATAATAAGGACTTCCCAATTGTTTAATATGCAGATGACACTCTTATCATCTTACCTGCGGTGCATTCCCAATTACTTGAGTTCAAAAAAATGCTTCTGCTATTCTCACAGTCTATTTGCCTTCAAGTAAACTACCATAAATCTGCCCTATCGCGAATCAACATTGATCAGCTTTACCAAGGCTGGCTGATTCCATTAGGTGTAAGGTTGGTTCCTTACCTTTCACATATCTGGGTCTGCCTGTTGGGACAACCAAGCCAAGAATTATAGACCTAATGCCCCTGGTGGATAACATGGAAAGAAGACTTTCTGCCAGCTCTTCCTTCTTGGCACAAGGTGGTAGACTGCAATATCTCAACTCTGCACTATCTTCTGTACCCATCTTTTTCCTCTGTAGTCTGGACATACCTCCAGGAATTCTCAAGCAGTTGGAAAGGATACAAAGGCAATGCCTTTGGAGAAGAAATGTTCAAGATAATGCACCTGCTCTTGCTACTTGGGACTTGGTATGCAGACCCAAGATGACAAGAGGCTTGGGTATTATGAATCAGACAGTCCAAAATGATGCTCTTCTCCTTAAACATGCTGATAAGTTTTTTAACAGAGCGGAAGTGCCATGGGTGGATTTGATATGGAATACATACTACCATAACACAGTACCACAGGGTACATCACTATGTGGATCTTTCACGTGGAAGGATATCTGCAAGAGGATGGACACTTTTAGAGCTGTCACTTACATTCAACCAAATAGAGGGTATTCTTTCCTCTTCTGGTCTTATTCTTGGGTACTCGGTGACTCAACATTGCTCTTGGCTCATAGGTTCCAAAGACTATTCTCTTTTTCTATTGACACCTTCCGCACTACTGAAGAGGTTTTCAAAGCTTTTGAGACAAGAACCATGCCAAGTCTGTTCCATATGCCACTTTCTGTCAGAGGCTTCCAGGAATTGCAAATAGTTCAGAGCCTTCTTCGGAACCTTCCTAGGGAGCAGTCCAGCAAGGATGTCTGGCATTGGAGTGGGGATAGTAAGGGTTATTCTACCAAAAAGTATTACATGCATGTTCATCAGCCAATTATTCCCACCCCTCTTCTAAGTTGGGTTTGGAAGAGTAGTTGTACCATGAAAATAAAGATGTTTGCCTGGATGCTCATTATGTACCAGATGAACACTCAAGACATGCTTGAGAGACGCCATTGGAATGTTTCAGACTCCCATTTGTGTGTTCTTTGTCATGCAAGGATCAAAGAGGAGAGGTATCATCTTTTCTTTGCCTGCATGTTCAGCACCAGGGTTTGGAACTATCTTCAAATTTCATGGCAGGGAACCTCCATGTGGGACATTACTCTGAGAGCCAAAAGAGAATTCCATCATCCATTCTTCTCTGAAGTGGTTTTTACTACATGCTGGAATATTTGGATCACCAGAAATGCAATGGTCTTCCAAGACTCAACAGATGGAAATCCATCTTCGTTCATGACATTTCCCTCTTATCTTATAGAATTAAGGCTAGATTTAAAGATGATCTCCTCAAGTGGATCTCCTTTTTACCTCCCTAAGGTTTGTATGCCCACACACCCCCTTGTATATTCTTGTCCTATCTTGTACATAAACACCTTGTGGGTTGAAAGAAAGGAAAAGGCTGTGGGGTGTTAACCCTACAGTAATTGGTCAAACAAAATCATAGGCATTTCTTGACATTAACCAATATTACCAACTCTTTGACATTCATCACAAGAGAGGACAAACTTACGAGCATCTTTTGAAAAGAGTAGGCCAATAAAACCCACCTTGTAAGAACTTGTGTGTAGTTCTATCTCCTGCATGGTGTCCTCCATAACCCTCGGAGTGACACTTCCAAAGGATTTGTTCCTTTAATATATTTAGGACATGGCATTTTCTCAATTGCATGAACTTTATCCATATCCACCTCAATATCTCGTTCGTAAATTTTGTACCCCAAGAGAATAAGTTCATTTACCATAAACTGGCATCTCTCCCAATTCAAGACAATGTGAGTTTGCTCACATCTCTGCAAAACTCGGTCAAGTTTGCTTAAGCAATCACCAAAACAAGTTCCATAAATGAAAAAATCATCCTTGATAATCTCCAGCATCTTTTCACAAAATCAGAGAATATAGCACTCATACATTTTTCAAAGGTAGCAGGTGCATTGCATAATCGAAAAGGCATACATCTATAAGCATAGGTTCCAAAAGGACACGTTAAGTTGGTTTTCTCTTGATTAGGTTGTGACACACGTATTTGAGGAAAAACCAGAATAACCATCTAGAAAGAAAAAATGTGTGTTCCTTCGATAATCATTCTAGCATTTGGTCTATGAAAGGTAAAGGATAATGATATTTTCTAGTAGATTTGTTTAATGATCTAAAATAAATTACCATTATATAGCTAGTCACAATTCTTTCTGGAACGAGTGCATTTTTATCATTAAGAACAGCTGTAATACCTCCTTTCTTAGGAACACAATGAACGGGACTTACCCATATACTATCAACTATGGGATAAATTATATGTGCTTCCAGAAACTTCAATATTTTATTTCTCACCACTTCTTTCATTTTGGGATTCCGTCTTCATTGGTGATCAACAACGATATTAGCATGTGGTTCCATATTAATCTTGTGCTGACATATAGTGGGACTGCTGCCCTTAATATCGTCAAGAGTATACCCTATAGCAGCTCGATGCTTCCTTATAGTGTTTAACAATCTTTCTTCTTCATTCTCTATAAGGTTAGCACTGGTACTAATAGGATATATCTTCTTTTCATTAAGATAAGGATATTTCAAAGTGTCAGGTAATTTCTTTAATTTAAATACAACATCACTCTTGGGTGGAGGAGGAGCTCCTATAGTTTCAACAGGCAAGTTGTGTTAAGGATTGGTTGTTGTTCAAATAAATATTTATTTATTTAATTTTTTCTAGCATATGCATATCATTTTCATGGTCTAGCAAATATTGTTCTTATGGATCAGTAGGAAGAATGAAAAAATAAGCAAGACCAATTATTTCATCTTTACTAGGCAATTCTTTATCATGGGAACATGGAGAAATTAAACTCATGAGACATACCACCAAAATTAACACTTAGAGTTTCCTTTTTGCAATCTATTTGAGCATTGATAGTGTTCAAGAAGGGTCTACCAAATATTATGGGACAAAATCATCTGGTGGTGAGCCAAGGACTAGTAAATCAGTAGGGTATTTTACTTTTCCACACAAGACTTCAACATCTCTAACAATCCCAAATGGTGTGATAGTGTCTCTACTAGCACGTTCAATAGTAATATCTATGTCTTCCATTTCAGCGGGTGCCTTCTCATGCATAATTTATTTATATAAGGTAAAAGGAATAACACTAACACTAGCACCCATATCACATAAACCATCATAACAATGATCTCCTATTTTGACTGAGACGACAGACATGCCAACAACGAGTTTATTTTTATCTTTAGTACTAGGTTTGGCAATTCTAGCAGCTTCATCACAGAAATAAATAACATGCCCATCAATATTATCGCCCAATAGATATTTAACCATAACAATACTTGGTTGTACCTTGATTTTCTCACAGGATTTGGGTGTCCTAACATAACTTTTGTTAACCACGGTTGAAGCTTTAGCATGTTCCTTTATCCTAACAGGGAGAGGTGGTTTTTCAATATAAGTAGTAGGCACAACTGGGTCAACATTGTAAATGATAGTTTCATCCTCAACTCTAATTGGTTCTTCAACTTTTTATTTAATAGGAGGATCATATTAAAACCATTACTCTATATGGACACCAACATCAGTAGCAAAGGTTTCACGAAATGAGACTACTATCTCACAGTCAAGTCCATATTTAGTGCAAAAATCATTGAAAGCTTTGGTATTCATACGAGATTTAACACAATTAAACACAAGTTTTATACCTGACTCTTCACCTTCATTGATTTGCCAATCTTCAGAGTTGCGTTTATTCCTTCTATAAGATCCCACCTGAATTCAGTAGTCTTCTTCATAAAAGAACAAGAACAAGAACTATCGAGCTTCGTTTGATCATTATGAGAAAGCCGAGCATAAAAATTCTAAATAATTTCTCCTTGGAGCTCATGATTAGGGGCTTGAATATAACATTGACTTAAGCCTCCCACAAGATAGAGTGATACTTTATCCTTCACGAGGACAAAAATTATAGATAAAATTTCGATCATGATGAACAAGATGCTTAGGATTTTTTTTGGTGAAACTCCAATTACAATCGATTCCAATTCGAAGATACTACATCATCACTTAGCCTCAAGGGCCGAGCCAGAGAGAGGAGTCACGGCGAAAGATGGGGGGCTACACACTGAAGATGTCACTCGAGATGGCCATGGAGAGGAGTAGCTGAGCCCGGGACGAGTCTCGACTACCTACAGAGGAACCCTAGTTGTGGGGTAGCGATAGGGGATCGACTGCAACCGGGCGGCGATAGGGCTAACCCGAGTGGATGTGAGTTCGTTAGGTTTTTCTTGAGATGTGTTTGGGGGCACTCAGCCAACATAAACTTAAAAGTGGACCGCGCACAACCAAAACTCTGGGCTCTCGCGCCTAATTCACACAGCAAGTTTTTTTTGCATTTTGATGCTCAACACGTGCCCACCTACACCAACACTTAATCTGAGTTCATTTTACGTACATATGCCACCAAAAAATCTGTCAAGGCCCACACATATGCCGAAATATAGCATGTAATTAAGCAATTGCTGACACACACATTGTTGCTTCGTGGTTCCTACCACCTAGTGTGTCAATAGTGTACTACCTTTGTTGACCCTTGATATGAAGACCAAAGTTAAAAGTTACTCCGACAGTTACTTTGTGAAGATTAGTAGATATTTGCCCACAGAAGTGTGTCACGTTAGCTCTACCATGGTGTAGTGATTGTTTGGCTAAGTTAGCACTTGCTCAGCTCTTCTTATAGAATTGCTAGTTGAAGGTGCAGGGTGATCCATGTATTGACATGGTTGTTTGGGATAACATCTTATTATTGGTATTTAATTTATTACACATATATACTTAGTAAAGGTGGTTTGGTCTTTTGCTCAGGTGTATTGTTCCCCTTTTGTCGCCTTACTTTCGGTTACCGGTGTTATGTTCCATATAGAGCGCTACTAACACTTTTTGGGGTTGTTATGGGGACCCGCTTGATAATTTGTTTTGGGTTAAAATCCTTGTGGCAAGGCCCAACATTGGTATTACATTTTTTTGACAAGCTACTGTAGGGAAACACCACACAACTTTTCTTTTATTCCATTAAGAGATTATATATAGATGAGAGGGGGATAGGATATACAAATAAGGAGGGGAGTGGAGAGATACAAACCTCAAGGAGGTAAAAAATATATCCACTTAAGTAAATCATCCCTAAATCTAGCCTTAATCCTGTGAGCTAGAAGGGATATATCATGAGTAAAACCACACTTCCATTTGCTGAATCTTGGACGCTCATTGTTGAAAATCCTGGAATTTCGTACTGTCCAAATATTCCAGAATGCAGTAAACCCTACTTGAGAGAAAAAAGGATGATGAAACTCCTTTCTGGCTGACAATTAAGTGGTCCACATAGAAGTACCCTGCCAAGAGATCTGAAGGTAAATTTCATACCCAGCTGCTGAAGAGGCAGTTAAAGAAGACATGATCTCTATCCTCTTTGACCCTATCATGACAAAGAACACAAAGATTTGACTCAGACACCTTCGAGTGCCTTCTTTCCAGCATATCATGTGTGTTAAGTCTGTCCATGATGAGCATCCAGCCTAACATCTTGATTTTCATAGTGCAACAACTTTTCCATATCCAACCCAGCAGTGGGTTGGGAATAATGGGTATATGCACATGGATGTAATATTTCTTGGCAGTATAAGTTCTACAATCACTACTCCACAGCCAAATATCATTGCAGGTTGGATCATTATCAAGATTTTGAAATAAAGAGGTGACTGAGTGTTGATCAAACTGTCAGCTTGATGAGCCTAGAACACTTCTTAAGCAGTGCAGAAAGTGTCAATGACAAAGGAGAAAATCTTTGGAAACGAAGATCTAGAGGCATTGTAGAATCTCCTACTGCCCAGGAATATGACCAAAAAAGAAAAGTGTCTCCCGTGTTGGCTGGACATATGTGATAGCTCTCTAATTATCCATTTTTTGCAGATGTCCTTCCGCCAAAAGGAGGCAGAGATGGAGGTACCCTAAGGAACTGTGGTATGATAAGAGGTGTTCCAGATTTAATGTACCCAGGGTATATCAGCCTTGTATAAAAACTTATCCACATGTTTAAGCAACAGGGCTTCATTCTAGACAGACAGATTAATAATGCTCAAACCCCCCTTCGTTTTTGGTCTGCATACTAAATCCCAAGCAATAAGAGAAGGGGCATGGTCTTGTCCATTTTTTCTCCACAAACATTGTCTGTGTATCCTTTCCAACTATTCAAGAATCCCTGGTGGTATATCCAAATACAGAGGAAAAAGATGGGAACAGAGGACAAGGCAGAATTGAGGTATTGCAAGCAGCCCCCCTAAGCCAGGAAGGAGGAGCTAGCAGAAAGTCTCCTTTCCATACTGTCAACCAAGGTCATTAGGTCAATAATTCTTGGTCTGCATGTCCCAACAGGCAAACCAAGATAGCTGAAAGGTAATGATCCAACCTTACAACCAAAAGAGGCAGCACGTGTCTGAAGTTCTCCCTGATCAATGTTGATGGGAAATGATACGTCCATTTTCTGTCATGGTTTTATGTTGATATTTATCGCTTTATGGGCTGTTATTACACTTCACGGTACAATACTTATGGCTTTTCTCTCTTATTTTATAAGGTTTACATGAAGAGGGAGAATGCCGGCAGCTGGAATTCTGGTCTGAAAAAGGAGCAAGTTTGAGTTACCTATTCTCCGCAACTCCAAAAGCCGTGAAAATCAACGAGGAATTATTTTGGATTTTATAAAAAATACTGGGCGTAAGAAGTACCAGAGGGGAGCCACCAGGATGCCACAAGCCTACCAGGCACGGCCAACCCCCCTAGCAGCGCCTAGGTGGCTTGTGGCCCCCCTGTTGCCCCTCTGGCTCCCATCTTTTTCTATAAGGAGGGTTTCGTTCCAGAAAAAATCAGGAGGAGGCTTCCGGGTGGAATCGCCGCCCCCACGAGGCGGAAGTTGAGCAGAACAAATCTAGAGCTCCGACAAGGCCGTCCTGCCGGGGAAACATCCCTCCCGGAGGGGGAAATCATCACCATCGTCATCACCAACACTCCTCTCATCGGAGGGGACTCATCACCATCAACATCTTCATCAGCATCATCTCATCTCCAAACCCTAGTTCACCTCTTGTAACCAATCTCCGTCTCGCGACTCCGATTGGTACTTGTAAGGTTGCTAGTAGTGTTAATTACTCTTTCTAGTTGATGCTAGTTGGATTACTCAGTGGAAGATCATATGTAAAAATCTCTAATGCTATTCAATACCTCTCTGGTCATGAACATAATTATGCTTTGTGAGTAGTCACTTTCGTTCCTGAGGACATGGGATAAGTCTTCCTATAAGTAGTCATGTGAATTTGGTATTCGTTCGATATTTTGATGCGTTGTATGTTGTATTTCCTCTAGTGGTGTTATGTGAACGTCGACTACATAACACTTCACCATTATTTGGGCCTAGAGGAAGGCATTGGGAAGTAATAAGTAGATGATGGGTTGCTAGAGTGACAGAAGCTTAAACTCTAGTTTATGCGTTGCTTCGTAAGGGGCTGATTTGGATCCACTAGTTTAATGCTATGGTTAGAGTTTGTCTTAATTCTTCTTTCGTAGTTGCGGATGCTTGCGAGAGGGGTTAATTATAAGTGGGATGTTTGTCCAACTAAGGGCAGCACCCAAGCACCGTTCCACCCACATATCAAACTATCAAAGTAGCGAACGTGAATCATATAAACATGATGAAAACTAGCTTGATAGAAATTTCCATGTGTCCTCGGGAGCGCTTTACCTCATATAAGAGTTTGTCCAGGATTGTATCTTGCTACAAAAGGGATTGGGCCACTTTGCTGCACCTTTGTTACTATTGTTACTTGCTACTCGCTACGAACTATCTTATCACACAAATATTTGTCACCGATAATTTCAGTGCTTGCAGAGAATACCTTGCTGAAAACCACTTGTCAGTTCCTTCTGCTCCTCGTTGGGTTCGACACTCTTACTTATCAAAAAGACTACGATAGATCCCCTAGACTTGTGGGTCATCAATACCCTTTGTAAGTGGAATTTGGTAAGGAAACATTTATATAGTGTGCTGAAATTTATTTTCACTTGTCACTATGGAAACTAATCCTTTGAGGAGCTTGTTCGGGGTATCTTCACCTCGAACGGAAGCACAAGGAGTTGCTCCTCAACCAGCTGCACCTACTGAAAATATTTGTTATGAAATTCCTTCGGGTATGCTAGAGAAGCTGTTGGCTAATCCTTTTACAGGAGATGGAACATCACATCCCGACTTGCATGTAATCTATGTAGATGAAGTTTGTGGTTTATTTAAGCTTGCAGGTTTGCCCGAGGATGAGGTCAAGAAGACGGTATTTCCCTTATCTTTGAGGAATAAAGCATTGACATGGTATAGGCTATGTGATGATACTCGATCCTGGAACTACAACCGATTGAAATTGGAATTTAATCAAAAGTTTTATCCTATGCATTTGGTACATCGTGATCGGAATTATATTTACAATTTTTGGCCTCGTGATAGAGAAATTATCACTCAAGCTTGAGGGAGGCTTAAGTCCATGTTATATTCATGCCCCCACCATGAGCTCTCGAGAGAAATTATTATTCAGAACTTCTATGCTCGACTTTCTCATGATAATCGCACTATGCTTGACACTTCTTTTACCGGTTCTTTTATGAAGAGAGATATTGACTTCAAATGGAATTTATTGGAAAGAATTAAACGCAACTCTGAAGATTGGGAGTTTGATGAAGGCAAGGAGTCAGGTATGAATCTTAAGTTTGATTGCATTAAATCCTTTGTTGAAACAAATATTTTTTGTGATTTTAGCGCTAAACATGGACTTGACTCTGAGATAGTATCTTCATTATGTGAACCATTTTCTGCTCATATTAATCTCCCTAAAGAGAAGTGTTTTTAAATATCATCCTCCCTTAGAAGTCAATGTGGTTAAACCCAATCCAGTTGAAGAGAAAGTCATTGCTTATAATGATCCTATTGTTCCTAGTTATTACATTGATAAACCACCTTTCCATGTTAGAATAAAGGATCACTCTAAAGCTTCAACTGTGATATGTAGGGGCTATATTAGAACACCTACACCCCTTGAGCAAATTAGAGTTGAACCTAGCATTGCTATTATCAAAGATCTCCTGTCCGACAATGTTGATGGCCATGATATTCACTTCTGTGAAGATGCTGCTAGAATTGCTAAACCTCATGCTAGAGACAAACATAGGCCTATTGTTGGCATGCCTGTTGTTTCTGTTAAGATAGGAGATCATTGTTATCATGGTTTATGCGACATGGGTGCTAGTGTTAGTGCAATACCTCAATATTTATATGATGAAATTAAAGACGAGATTGCACCTGTCGAGATGGAACCTATTGATGTCACTATTCAGCTTGCCAATAGATATACTATCTGCCCGTTGAGAATTGTTAGAGATGTTGAAGTCTTCTGTAGTAAAACTAAGTATCCTGCTAATTTTCTCGTTCTTGCTACCACACAAGATAGCTTTTGTCCCATCATATTTGGTAGACCTTTCGTCAATACTGTCAATGCTCGTATTACTGTGAGAAGCAAACTATCATTGTTGGCTTTGAAGGTGTGTCACATGAGTTGAATTTCTCCAAGTTTGGTAGACAACCTCATGAAAAAGAATTCTCTAGTAAGGATGAAATTATTACCCTAGATTCTATTGTTATGCCTCCCACTTATCCTTTAGAGCAATACTTGCTTGAGCATGAAAATGATATGCATATGGATGAAAGGAATGAGATAGATAGAGTTATCTTTGAACAACATCCTATCCTTAAGAATAATTTGCATGTGGAACTTCTTGGAGATCCACCCCCACAAAAGGGTGATCCTGTGTTCGAGCTTAAACAGTTACCTGATACTCTTAAGTATGCATATCTTGATGAAGAAGAGATATATCCTGTTATTATTAGTGCTAGCCTTTCAGAGCAAGAAGAAAAGAAATTATTGAAAACTCTGAGGAAGCACCGTGATGCTATTGGATATACTCATGACGATCTTAAGGGCATTAGTCCTACTCTATGCCAGCATAAAATTAAAAGTGACCCTGATTCCAAACTAGTTGTCAATCATCAACGGAGATTAAATCCTAAGATGAAAGAGGTAGTAAGAAAAGAAATACTAAAGCTCCTAGAAGAAGGTATTATCTATCCTGTTCCTCATAGTGATTGGGTAAGTCCGGTGCATTGTGTCCCTAAGAAGGGAGGTATTACCGTTGTCCCTAATGATAAAGATGAATTGATCCCACACAGGATTATTACTGGCTATAGGACGGTGATTGATTTTAGGAAATTGAATGAAGCCACTAGGAAAGATCATTACCCTTTGCCTTTTATTGACCAAATGCTAGAAAGATTCTCTAAACACACACACTTCCGCTTTCTAGATGGTTATTCTAGTTTCTCCCAAATACCTGTTGCATAATCTGATCAGGAGAAAACCACTTTTACCTACCCTTTCGGTACCTTTGCTTATAGACACATGCCTTTTGGCTTATGTGATGCACCTACTACCTTTCAAAGATGTATGATGGCTATATTCTCTGACTTTTCTGAAAAGATTGTTGAGGTTTTCATGGATGACTTATCCGTTTACGGGTTTTCTTTTGATGATTGCCTCAGAAACCTTGATCGAGTTTTGCAGAGATGTAAAGATACCAACCTTATCTTGAATTGGGAGAAGTGCAACTTTATGGTTAATGGAGGCATCGTCTTAGGACATAAAATTTCTAAATAGGTATTGAAGTCGATAAGGCTAAGGTTGATGCGATCGAGAAAATGCCATGCCCTACGGACATTAAAGGTATAAGAAGTTTCATTGGACATGCTAGTTTCTATAGAAGGTTCATTAAGGAGTTTTCTAAGATTTCTAGGCCTCTTACCAATATCTTGCAAAAGGATATTCCTTTTGTTTTTGACGATGATTGTGGGAAAGCTTTCTAAATACTTAAGAAGGCCTTGATAACTGCACCTATTGTTCAACCACCTGATTGGAACTTACCTTTTGAAATTATGTGTGATGCTAGTGATTTTGCTGTTGGTGTTGTTCTAGGACAAAGAGTTGATAAGAAATTGAATGTTATTCATTATGCTAGTAAAACTCTAGACAGTGCCCAAAGAAACTATGCTGCTACTAAAAATGAATTTTTAGTTGTCGTGTTTGCATGTGAAAAGTTTAGATCTTACATTGTTGATTCCAAGGTTACTATTTAAACTGATCATGCTGCTAGTAAGTATCTCATGGAAAAGAAAGATTCTAAACCTAGACGTATCAGATGGGTTCTCTTGCGACAAAAAATTGATTTGCATGTTGTTGATAGGAAGGGTGCTGATAACCCCGTAGCAGATAACTTCTCTAGGTTGGAGAATGTTCTTGATGACCCATAACCTATTGATGATAGCTTTCCTATGAGCAATTGAATGTCATCAATGCTTCGCGTAGTACACCGTGGTATGCTGATTATGCAAATTATATCGTTGCCAAATATATACCACCTAGTTTCACATACCAGCAAAAGAAGAAATTCTTCTTTGATTTGAGACATTACTTTTGGGATGATCCTCACCTTTATAAGTAAGGAGTAGATGGTGTTATTTGACGTTGTGTACCTGAGCATGAACAGGGACAGATCCTACAGAAGTGTCACTCTGAGGTTTACGGAGGACACCATGCGGGAGATAGAAGTACACACAAGGTATTGCAATCCGGTTTCTATTGGCCTACTCTCTTCAAGGATGTCCGTAAGTTTGTCTTGTCTTGTGATGAATGTCAAAGAATAGGTAATATCAGTAAACGTCAGGAAATGCCTATGAATTATTCACTTGTCAATGAACCATTTGATGTTTGGGGTTTGATTATATGGGACCTTTTCCAAAGTCCAACAGGTATACTCATATCCTAGTTGCTGTTGATTACGTTACAAAGTGGGTAGAAGCTATCCCAACTAGTAGTGTTGATCACAACACCTCTATTAGGATGCTTAAAGAAGTTATTTTCCCTAGATTTGGAGTCCTAGATATTTAATGACTGATGGTGGTTCAAATTTTATTCATGATGCTTTCCGTAAAACTCTTGCTAAGTATGATGTCAACCATAGAATTGCATCTCCCTATCATCCCCAATCCAGTGGTCAAGTAGAGCTAAGTAATAGAGAAATTAAACTAATTCTGCAAAAGACTATTAATACGTATAGAAATAATTGGTCTAAGAAGCTTGATGATGCACTGTGGGCTTATAGAACTTCTTATAAGAATCCCATGGGCATGTCTCCGTACAAAATGGTTTATGGTAAAGCATGTCATTTTCCTCTTGAGCTAGAGCATAAGGCTTATTGGGAAATCAAAGAGCTCAACTTTGATTTGAAACTTCCTGGTGAGAAGAGGTTATTTGATATTAGCTCACATGTTGAATGGAGAACTTAGGAATATGAAAATGCCAAGTTATTCAAAGAAAAAGTTAAGAGGTGGCATGATAAAAGGATACAAAAACGTGAGGTCAATGTAGGTGATTATGTCTTGCTATACAATTCTCGTTTAAGATTTTTTGCAGGCAAGGTTCTCTCTAAATGGGAAGGTCCTTACATTGTTGAGGAAGTATATCGTTCCGGTGCGATCAAGAACAACAACACGGAAGTTAATTTTTCGAGAGTGGTAAATGGGCAAAGAATCAAGCATTATATCTCAGGTACTCCCATAAATGTTGAAAGCAATGTTATTAATACCATAACTACAGAGGAGTACATAAGGGATGTTTATCAGCCTGTTGCAGACTCCAGAAACGAGGAGGTATGTGATTCGGTAAGTAAACCGACTCCAAAACTTTTCCAGTAGCAATTTTTCTCCGTTCCGGAATTTTTAGAAAAATAGAAAAATTCAAAGTAGTCCAAAAAGCACACGAGGAGGCGACAAGCCTGCCAGGCCCGACCTACCCCCGTGGCCGTGCCTGGGTGGCTTGTGGGCACCTCATGTGCCTCCCGAACTCCGTTTTCTTGCAGAGTACTCCGCTTGGTCGAGAAAAATTCATTATATATTCTCCCGGAAGGTCCGACCCTCGTATCGTGCAAATATCGTCCGTTTTTGTTTCGAGCTACTGTGTAGATAGATCTAGATCGCTATGGCGTCCCCAAAAGTTGTGAAGGACAAGTTCTCCGAGAAGGTCATCAATCCCTACCTCGCGGGCGTGCTGCAACACCCTCAATCTATCGAGATGCATGAGGGGGTGCTGCACATCCGTGATGTTGAGGGTCCCAAGAAGACCAGAAGGGTGGAGGCGAGGCTCGAAGCAATGGAGCTGCAAGTCTTCAAGTGCCAAGGGATGGTGGAATGCGGACTCAACGGAAACCACATGATGATCACGGAGTTCACCAACAAGCACAAGATCGATGCCACTTACATCGGGAAGAACCTCTCCAAGGTCTATAACAGAATTGATCACCTCCAAGCCCAGATCTATGACCTACAGAACCAAAACCGTGAATACGAGTATATATTCGAATCAATACGGTTCGCTGCAGATGTGAGGATTCCTGAGACTCGATCATCCTTCCATGATGGAGCACCTATGCCTTGGAAGACGGAGAATCAACCTAGATTGCAACAACTCCACCACCATCACCTTCGAAGGAAGACAACTAAGCACGGGTGTGGGCACTCCTCTTGGCTTGTGCCAAGCTTGGGGCAGTTACCCCGGTATCGTATCATCATGACTTCTTTTACCTTTACCTTTTTCTCAGTTCGATCCTTTTTGGTATTATCTTTCTCTAGTAGAATAAAGTTCTTAGTGATCTAGGTTTGAGTTTTGCTTTGTGTTACCCCCAATGTAATCGAGTTCGTGAGTCATATAATAAAGAGTGTTTTAGTTAAGGGCCTTTCCTCATGCCATGAACTAAAGAATAATAAGAGCACAAAAGCATGAAAGATCATGTAATGATCTTATGGGAAGTGATGGCTTCACATATAAAAAGAATGTTGATTGAAACATGTTGTGGGTGAACAAATGTAGACCTTGGTCATTGTTGCAATTAATAGGAAGTAATAAAGAAGGAGAGGTTCACATATAAATATATAATCTTTGACACCGTCTATGATTCTGAACACTAATTAAACTATTACATGCTTAGAAGTAGATGTTGGACAAGGAAGACAACATAATGAATTATGTTTGCTTGGTTCCGAGCAACATTATATGACTAGAGATCCCTTAGCATGTGACGCTTGCTTCCACCTCATATCAGCCAAAACTTCCGCACTAAGTAGAGATACTACTTGTGTATCCATAAACCTTCAACCCAGTTTTGCCTTGAGAGTCCACCATACCTACCTATGGATTGAATAAGATCCCTCAAGTAAGTTGTCATCGGTGCAAGCAACAAAAATTGCTCCCTAAATATGTATGATCTATTAGTGTATGCAAAATAAGCTTTGTATGAACCTGTGATGAGGAAGACATAAAAGCCATAGACTGCATAATAAAGTTCTTTATCACAGGAAGCAATATAAAGTGACATTCCTCCACACTAAGAGATCACACATCCAAACCTCAAAAGTGCATGACAAGCTCTGCTTCCCTCTGCGAAGGGCCTATCTTGTACCTTTACTTTTTGTCCTTAAAAGAGTCATGGTGATCGACACCAATTCCTTATTTCACCTTTATCTTGGCTAACGTCATATGCTAGGGAAAGATCTATATTCATATGTCAACTTGGAATTAAGTATTCATGAATTATTATTGTTGACATTACCCTTGAGGTAAGTAGTTGGGAGGCGAAACTATAAGCCCCTATCTTTCTCTGTGTCCAACTGAAACTTTGATCTCATGAGTACCACGTGAGTTTTAGTAATTGTAGAAGACGAAAGGATGATTGAGTATGTGGATTTTCTTTACAAGCTCTTATTTGATTCTTTCCGATGTTATGATAAATTGCAATTGCTTCAATGACTAAAGGCTATTGGTTGTTAATTCTCAATAAGGTTCTTGATCCATACTTTACTTTGTGAAGGAATTATCACTTTAGCATAAGAGATTATATGACGATATTGTTGTTCTAGTTATGATCATGATGCCTGCATGTCCGTATTTTCCTACCGACACATCTATCTCTAAACATGTGGGCATATTTATTGATCTCGGCTTCCGCTTGATGACAAGCGAGGTCTAAGCTTCGGGGAGTTGATACACCCATTTTGCATCATGCTTTTATGTTGATATTTATCGCTTTATGGCTGTTATTACACTTCACGGTACAATACTTATACGTTTTCTCTCTTATTTTATAAGGTTTACATGAAGAGGGAGAATGCGGGTAGCTGGAATTTTGGTATGTAAAAGGAGCAAGTTTGAGATACCTATTATGCGCAACTCCAAAAGCCGTGAAAATAAACGAGGAATTTTTTTGGATTTTATAAAAAATACTGGGCGAAAGAAGTACCAGCGGGAGCTACCAGGAGGCCACAAGCCTGCCAGGCGCGGCCTACCCCATGGCCGCGCCTAGGTGGCTTGTGGGTCCCTGTTCCCCTCTGGCTCCCATCTTTTGCTATAAGGAGGGTTTCGTTCCAAAAAAATCAGGAGGAGGCTTTCGGGAGGAATCACCGCCACCACGAGCCAGAACTTGAGCAGAACCAATCTAGAGCTCCGGCAGGGCCGTCCTTTCGGGGAAACTTCCCTCCCGGAGGGGGAAATCGTCGCCATCGTCATCACCAACACACCTCTCATCGGAGGGGACTCATCACCATCAACATCTTCATCAGCACCATCTCATCTTCAAACCCTAGTTCATCTCTTGTAACCAATCTCCGTCTCGCGACTTTGATTGGTACTTGTAAAGTTGCTAGTAGTGTTAATTACTCTTTGTAGTTGATGCTAGTTGGAGTACTTGGTGGAAGATCATATGTTCAGATCTCTAATTCTTTTCAATACCTCTCTGGTCATGAACATAATTATGCTTTGTGAGTGGTCACTTTTGTTCCTGAGGACATGGGATAAGTCTTGCTATAAGTAGTCATGTGAATTTGGTATTCGTTCGATATTTTGATGCATTGTAAGTTGTTTTTCCTATAGTGGTGTTATGCGAATGTCGACTACATAACACTTCACCATTATTTCGTCCTAGAGGATCGCCTTGGGAAGTAATAAGTAGATGATGGGTTGCTAGAGCGACAGAAGCTTAAACCCTAGTTTATGCGTTGCTTCGTAAGGGGCCGATTTGGATCCACTAGTTTAATGCTATGGTTAGACTTTGTCTTAATTCTTCTTTTGTAGTTGCGGATGCTTGCGAGAGGGGTCAATCATAAGTGGGATGTTTGTCCAAGTAAGGGCAGCACCCAAGCACTGGTCCACCCACATATCAAACTATCAAAGTAGCGAACGCGAATCATATGAACATGATGAAAACTAGCTTGACAGAAATTCACATGTGTCCTCGGGAGCGCTTTACCTCATATAAGAGTTTGTCCAGGCTTGTCCCTTGCTACAAAAGGGATTTGTCTGCTTTGCTGCACCTTCGTTACTATAGTTACTTGCTCCTCACTACAAACTATCTTATCACACAACTATCTGTTACAGATAATTTCAGTGCTTGCAGAGAATACCTTGCTGAAAACCCCTTGTCAGTTCCTTCTGCTCCTCGTTGGGTTCGACACTCTTACTTATCGAAAGGACTACGATAGATCCCCTACACTTGTGGGTCATCAGGCAACAGAGCAGACTTGTGGTAGTTTACTTGCAGACATGTTGATTGGGAGAAAAGCAGGAGCATCTTTTTGAATTCTAGCAGCTGAGACTCCACAGGAGGTAAAACGATGAGTGTGTCATCCGAATATTGAACAATTGGAAAGTCTTTATCATGAAAGGGTATTGGCACCTGGATGATTGAGAAGAACTGATTGACCAATGTTTGAATAAAATCAGCAGCTATGGCAAAAAGAAGAGAGGACATGGGATCCCCCTGCCTGACCCCTTTTTTGCACATATTTTTTTACTAGGAACTCCATTGAGAAGAACAAAGGTGGAGCCAGAACGGAGCAACTGCTGTGTCCATAAAATCCACTTAGCATTGAACACTTTGTCCTTAAGAATTTGAAAGATGAATTCATGTTCCATAGAGTCCAAAGCCTTTTCAAAATCAAGCTTGAGGATGACAAGTTGGTTGTTTGGAATGGTGACATTGATGTAAATATTCCACTGTCCATCCAACACAATCTTGTAGGGTTCTGGACTTGATGAAACCATACTGATTTTTATGAATGCATTTCATGATATGCAACTGCAGCGTGTTGGCAATCATCTTGGAGAGGAATTTAAGACCCATACCAGTCAGTGAGATAGGTCTGAAATCACCAATTTGTTCAGGAGATCTCTTTTTGGGCACCAAAGTGATATAAGAGGAGTTCATATTTTCCAACTTAGCTATCCCTGCATGAAAGTCAGCTGTAAGCTGATAGAAATTAGAGCAAATGATATGCCAGCATTTCTTGAAGAAAAGACCATTGAAACCATCTGGACGAGCTGCCTTATCAATGGGCATTACTTTGACAGTCATATCCATTTCCTCTTTGGTGTAAGGTAGTGCCAAAACATCAAGCCCTTGAACTCTTGGAATGAGATATTGAAGATCAAATGCCAAGTTGATTTCCTGAGAAGAATCCATCCTGTTTTTGAAGGAAGACCAAAAACATCCTGCAATCTGCTCATGATCAGTGATAACAGATCCATCTTCCAACTTAAGAGATGATATGGAGTTTCTTCTGTATCTTTGAGTAGCCATGGCATGAAATTTTTTAGTATTTTCCTCCCCCACCTTAATGAATCTGATGGTAGCTCTCTTTTTCCAGTATAGAAACTGCAGATGCAACAGGTGATCTAAATGAAGTTTGACAATCATCTTGAAATTAGCTTTAGGTCTGAAAAGGGGTTTTAGGTCCTCTAGGTCATCCAGACATAGTACCACCTGATTGCACTTATCAATGAGAGTTTTGATCTTGGAATGACTAGTCTGCCATCTCTTCAGGGCCTGCCTTACATGCTTAAACTTATCCATGAAAATGGCAGAGATGTGACCTTCCCTGGAAGGGGTCTTCCAAGACTGTTGCACACATTCCAGAAAACCATCCATCGTATCTACCCAATAATTTTTAAACCTAAAAAGGTTACATTTAGGGATCGAGATGTTGACTGTCACCACATAGGCAACATGATCAGATGCAGGCTTTTCTAAAGGCAGAACTTGAGTCAAGGGATAGGATGATATCCAATTAGCAGAATTGAAGAACCAATCGAGCTGCTCCAGGAGGGGTGAGTCTTGCATGTTGGACCAAGTGAAAGACCTACCTTTGAGAGGCAATTCCAGAAGACCCAGGTGGCCGATGATCTCATTAAAAATGAACATGTCATTCACATCAGCACCACGGAGATTTCTATTGGAAGGGGATCGGATAAAGTTGAAATATCCAAGCAGCATCCAATCATCATTTGCAGGAATATTAAGATGCTATAGTCAATTGACAAATTGGTCTATAGCTTCTCCCTGACAAGGGCCATATACATTAACCAGAGTCCAAGCCTCAGAGGTGTGATTGGAGGTGAATGACACAATTAAACCAAAAGTCTGTGTTTCAACCAGAGTGCCAGTCAAAATTGAGGAGTTCCAAAGGGTGATCAATCCACCAGAGGCGCCACGCGATGGGATATAAGCAAATTGATCAAATCTTTTGGGGCAAAACCTTCTAGCAGTCTGAAAATCAATATGTTGCATTTTAGTTGCCCGCAGGACAACAACCGTAGCCATGCTTTCATCAATTTTGTTTCTAACCGCTCTTTGCCGTGAATCAGAATTTAAACCACGCATCCAAAGTAGAATTTAAACCACGCATCAAAGCTTCTTGTAGATCTACTATCCATAGCAAGGATGTAAAGAAGTAAAAGCGGAATTACATAATAACCACGCATCCAAAGTTTTGATGGCCGTGATACACAGCCAGAGGTAGCAAAATAAATCGAACAACAATAACAACATAGATACATAGATCGTGGTTTAATCATCAACAGGTGTAGGCTTGGAGACATCAGAATCTTCCATAAGTCGATCCTCTGACAGCTTCTTATGTGCAATGCCAAGGCTGTGGCCCACTGCCTGAATCACCCGCACAGGAGTCACAGGTGGGACAACCTCCTCCTAAGATGAAGATGGCGCTGCCTATACCTCCGGGGCATCCAGGGGTTTTGCTTTTGGCTTCCTCTTATTGGGCACATGCATCGGGAGCTCCTGCAGCACCGGCTTGAAACCATCCCTCTTGATCGAACCCCTGGTACAGTGGCGTACCGAGGAGTCCACAATGGGCGTGGCCTTATTTCAAGGCCCCCGCATCGGGGTAGCCGGAGTCTCAAAAGAGAACAAGTCACCTGTTGGTGCAGAGATGCTGTCAGATGTAACAATTACCTTAGGAGCAGGTTCAGGAGTGTTGTCTTGGTAGGAGATGCGGGGTGCAACGCTGTCTTCATCAAAAACCAATGACCAGGAGCGCTTGGGAAGCACAATTGGAATGGCCACTGGCATGGTGAGGTGACGAGGAACATCCTTGGATGTGAAAACCCCCATTAGCGCTTCAAAGGAGCGTGTCCAAGATAGAACTGGTGGGGGCGGAGGTCCATAGGCGACCCGAACCACTCCAATCATCAGTTGACCAAATAGGAACAGGGGCGGCATGTAACGAACAATCACCAGAGGATTG
Organism: Hordeum vulgare subsp. vulgare; assembly: GCF_904849725.1. NCBI lineage: Eukaryota > Viridiplantae > Streptophyta > Magnoliopsida > Poales > Poaceae > Hordeum > Hordeum vulgare. The sequence continues at coordinate 252,955,848 of NC_058519.1, forward strand.
AGATCTTCAGCTTCCTGCTTAGCATCTTCCTCCTCATGGGCCATGTCCCCAGAAGCTTCATCCATAGCGGCATTGTCAACATTAGGAGGAACATGAGCCCCAACTGACATCATCGTGTTGAGCCGGCGGCTCAGGCATTGGGGATGGTGGTGGTGACAGCACAACATTCCAGCCGCGCGCTGGATATGGCGGAACAGCGAAGAGCATGTTATTCTGCTCCAACTGTCCTTGCAACAGGTGGGGATTGCCATTGAGGGGCATAGGATCCTCATCATTCGGCTTATTCTCAGCAAAACCTGCACCCAAGATGAACAGAGGTGCACACCAAGAAACCCTCGCCCCACCCCAAGTTGCATATTCCGAAAAATTGACACTACGGGGAACCAGATCATCATCTGGGAAAGATGCAAAAACAATGGAGCGGACTAGGTATGGATCATCACTGACCCAATGATAAAATTCACCAAAAGTATTAACCGCAGCCCGGAGATCATTAGTATGGCGGTAATTCAAAGGTCCGCCTAGAAACATGAGACAACCCTGACGAAAACCAGCAGTCCCTCTAAAACCTACTCCCTCATCGTGTCGCATGCATTTGAAAAAAGTATCGTTCCCCAAATCTTGGGGAACCATCCGAGCAGCAGCAAAGCTATTTCTAGCATCCCTAAGCCCAAATAAACCTACCCCCTCAATCCATGGCTGAGCAGAGCGGACATGAAAGCCCAAGTTGTGCAGAAGATCAACAACCTCCTGTCGTACCTGAGCAACTTGATCAACAGGGGGCGCAGCCATGACCTCGGCGATGACATACTGTTCATGTCTGCGGGCAATGGGGATTGCCGGCGTGATGACGTCCGTGGAAGGCGGTCAGGGCCTCCGTCGATGATGTTATGGCCGGGAGGCACAAACCGCTCAGGGTCAAGCTCGAAGTTGGCCATGCCAGGGAGAGTTGCAGGAGGAGGAGGCGTTAATGGCGGTGGCTCTGATGGAGTCCTGGGAGGCGATGAGTGCGATAGGACAGGACGGAACTGTTTGGCAGGCTATGCGGCTTCCCCAAGAACAACAGAGGTTCCCGAAAAATCGGCGATAGGGGAGATGGTGGGGCTCTTACGTTTCCAAGTAAGACAATTATCACGCATAAAAGAAGCACAGTTTGATTTGGAATGGCCCACATAGCCGCAGGAGGAGCATATCAGCGACGTGCAGTTGCAAGCAAAAAACATTATTTGTCTAAAATAGAACAGTTTGTAGTAATCAGTAATGAACCTATACTTCCGTAACTCCGAGAATTCTAAAAACTATGAAAACCTCTGGAATTTTTACATCAATAGGTTTAACAAATCCAGCTTAGAAAGACATACTAGTAAAATCAGAGAAATGTTTCATTGCACGTAAAAGTTTCTGTTTTTGCACCGTATCAATGATCTTATCATACAACTCATTCTAAGGGATTTACTTGGCATAAACACTAATTTAAACATAAAACACAACCATTATATCGGAATTAATCATTTCATGACACCCAAATATAAAGTATTTTGTTGTCTCCAAACAAGCTCTTTCTTTACAGCCATTTAGATAGGCGTGTGGTAATAATGATGCTCAAATAAATGACAAGTATTGAAGAACAAAGAGAGCATCATAAAACAAGTGACAAGCATATTTAAGTCTAACATACTTCCTATACATAGGCATTTTATAAGCAAACAACTTATCAATATAATAAGTGTATAGCATATGAATGTAGGAAGAATGAAGCATTAACAATTTCAATATCAAGAGAGGTAAGTGAGTAACATGAAAATTACTATAACCATATTTCCCTCTCTCATATCTAGAATCATATTCAAATTCAACAATATAGATGTTGTATAAAATAGTTTCTTCATGATCCACCTTCACAAAAAAATTCAATCTTCCAAGATAGTGGGATTAAAATTTATTAAAGTCTTGACCTCTCCAAACCCACTTTTATCAAAAAAAATCATAAGAATGATTATTCTCTAAAGAGTGGGACCATTATTTCCTAATGTTGACGCTTCTCTAAACCCACTTTTAGTAGCACTGCAAATATGATTATTCATGGTAGAATCAACATGAAGCTTACAATTCTCAAGAACACAATAATTCTCATGATTATCACCCCAATCATGATCATTAGCACAATTGACATTCATTGAACTTATACTAAGAAAATTGCAATCATGTTTTTCATTCAACAAATTTAGCACAATAGATTTTTTGTTCATCACGTCATTATGAGCTAGTGGTTTACAATAAACATGAAGCTTGAAAACATTATCAAGTGGATGAGGATCCATTTATCTTAATTTTTTGTATTTACTTGCTCTTTTGGTGTGACAACGATATAACACAACTAGGCAAGCATGCAAATACAAATATTTTTGATTTTTTGATTTTTTTTAACGCAAAAAAAATATAAGAGTAAATAAAAAGAAGAACAAGTGAATGATAATTTGTGTGAACTTACTTGATGATGATATTCCCCGACAACGGCGTCAGAAATCCTTCCTAATACTTGTGATCTACGTTCAGTTTTCCATGAAGACGAATGGGTAAACGCAAGACAGTGCGGGTAAGTATTTCCCTCAATTAAGAAACCAAGGATTATCGAATGAATAGGAATGTAAAACCTCAATCATGTTCAGCAGCTGCACACAAAAGAGCAAACAACTTGCACCATACGGGGGCAAGAGGGTTGTCAATCCCCTTGATCTCGGTATTTGCAAGCAAATGAGGTGTGTTGACAAATTTAGATAGTTGTAACTTAAAAAAATATATTAACAACAAGGAAATAATGAGTTTTATGAATATATAAGTGAATAGTCCCAGTGGGCCATTGTGTTCTCTAGTGGCATATCTCATGAAAGCAACATATGGTGGGTAAAGAAATTATTGTTGGGCAATTGATAGAACAATGGATAGTTATGCAATTTTCATGGAAATGATCATGTGTATATAGGCATCATGTCCATAATCAAATAGGCTGACTCCTGCCTGCACCTACTACTATTACTCCACCCAACGACCGCTATCCAGCATGCATCTAGAGTAATAAGAAACACAGAGTAATGCTTGGAGAATGATCACATGATGTAGACAAAGTAAACTCAACCAGTATAAATAAACCCCATCGTTTTATCCTTAGTGGCAGCAACACAAAGATATAACTTGTCCCCTTCTGTCACTGGGATATAGAAACTTGCCAGGTTGAACCCACTAGAATGGACCCCTCTTACCGAAGAAATGCCAAACTAAATGGCCAAAGCAATATAATACATCGGAGAGAATTACGAAGCTATGATGATCATGCCAAAAACTAACATAATAATTTCAGTGAAGACTCAAATATTTTTCATGAATAATCTGAACATAAACGCACAAATCATCGGATCCCAACAAATACACCATACAAAAGAATAACATCGGATAGACCAAAGCAAATATGTGATGATTATTGTATTGAAGATCGAGAGAGAGAGAGAGAGAGATCCATCTAGATACTAACTACGGAACATAGGTATGTGGTAAAGTACTCACATATTATGATGAGGGAAACAAGGTTGATGAAGAGGCCCTCCGTGATAGATCCCCTCCGGTAGGGTGCCAGAACGGAGCTCCAGATGGGATCTCTATGGAGCAGAGACTTACGTCTGCGTAAAAAGTGTTTGGCAATGAAATTTAGGGTTTTGGAAGATATGTGAATATATAGGACACAGAACTGAGCAAGATGGGGCAAGAGGGTCGGATAAGGCATCAGGGCATGACCACCCGCCTTTTCGCATCGTATTGACTTCTCGGACTCTCGTGTGGCTCCAAGTCTCCTCCCAAGCTTCCATGTCTTTTTTTGGTCCAAATAAAATTCATTATAAACTTTCGTGGCAATTGGAATTTGTTTGATATTGAAAACCTGAAATATAAAAAACATACAGAAAACAACAACTGGCCACGGCCATTGGGTTAATAGATTAGTGTTAAAACTAATATAAATTTGTGAATTATGAACCAAAAGGTATCCTAGGATGATAATATAATAGCACGGAACAAAAAAAATTATAGATACGTACGATACATATCATCCTCTATCTCTCAAATTATGAGGTCATTATTATCGAGTTCGACTTTTCGCTTGAGTACAAGTGAGGTCTAAGCTTGGCGGAGTTTATACGTCCATTTTGCCTCATAAATAATTATTGGTATTTATGTTATTCTTGTCCATTATTCCTCATTATCATACAATTCTTATGCCTTTTCTATCTAAATATGCAAGGTACATCACAAAGAGGGAAATTACTGGAAATTGGAATTCTAGACGTGAAAACCAAAAGAAGGCTGAAATTCACTGAACTCCGAATGACCTGAACTTCAAGGAGAGTTGTTATGGAATATATAAGAATTATTGGTACTAATATATACCTGAGGGGCCACCTGTTGGCCATGACCCAGACGTGCCCACCCCCTTGGACGTGCGTTGTTGCCTTGTCGTGGCCCAGCAGGTGTCATGACCCCCCTCTTCTCCTATGTCATGTGTTTTACACTAGAAAAAATCATAAGGATACTTTTGGGATGAAGCACCTCCATCTCGATGAGGAAACCAGGGAGAGGCCCTTTTGCTCTCTGACAAAGATTATGCCTCAGAAACTTTCCTCTACGAGGGGGAGATCAAAGCCATCATCATCACCAGCGATCAATATTCATCAAAATCATCAGCATCACGACGATACATCTCCGCCCTATATACTTTTTTTATTGTTCAATATCAATATTATACAACTTTAACATATTTTTGGCAACATAGTGATCAGTGCAAAGTGCTAGTTCCTGTTTGTGTCATGTTTTTTGTTTCACACAATATCCATATCAAACAAAGTCCAAACGCGATAAAAATTTATGGAGAATTATTTTCGAAAATATGTGATTTTATGTAGGTTGAATCAACGAAAACAGAGGCTCACGACCTCCACTAGGTACCAGGGTGCGACCCATACCCCTGGCCTGGGGTGGTGCCTAGTGCCCACCTCGTAAGTCAGTTGGGGCTCTTCTTCGGGCACAAGAAAGCTAATTTATGGAAAGACATCCCCTCAAAATTTCAGTCCGATCGGACTAACGGTGTGGGTGCACTAGTAATGGGGTACCCAATGCCCGTGACTGGTGCCCAGGAGTTAAGAGTATAAACCCTCGAAGGCAACCACCAACCCAACCAAGTATCCGGAACCAGACGCCGACAAGACCTACACAGCAGCCCTGGACGGGCCTAAGATGCACCAAGAGCCCCCGACATGTGTCGGGTAACAAGGTGCATGCATCCTCAAAAAGACCCGGCAAGTTACCTCCCCGGCAAGCGCGAGCCACTGTGCCACCACTCCACCTCGTCGCTACACCAATCACTTATCAATGAGGTGTCGAGCTCCCAGATGGCGAAGTGGCTCTTGCTGGGCATGTGGTGACATGCCGGAAGATAGATTGCGACCATTTGATAGCCGTCCAGATGCGTTTAAGACACCAAGCAATAGCCAGCTGATTGGTTGCAGGAGCTTGCCGGGGATGCACCCCCGCACGCCCCCTAAGGCTGCATTTATGGCATTTTGTCTTGAGTGCCAGAGTTAGGTATGATAGCATTATTAGCTATCTAGTCATGTTTGTTTGCTACTGTGGACGCCCCTTAAGCTATAAAAGAGGCCCAAGGCAACCTAGCACATAATTTGGGACCCCAAGTGATGCGGACCTAGAACATTTGTATGCACGTAGTAGCTCCCTACGGCAACCCTTGCGATGGCAGAACGTTGTGGGTGCTCCGTCTTCCCCAATCAATCCACCAATGCAGGAGCAGGATTTTACGCATCTCAGCAGCCCAAACTTGGGTAAACGCCTCAAGACTCACTATCGTGTTGCCTTGTAGTTTCTACTCTTTGCGCGGTGCAATCTCCCGGCCGAACCCCGAACGGGCCAATGGTCCCATAAGTGATCAAGTGCACACCTGCCCCGACATGTTTGGTGCGCCACACAGGGGAATCATTCGTGCAAACCGGATATTACAAGAAGCATGGTGACCTTCACCGTTGTTCCTTTTCCTCATGGCTCCCGAGAAGAAGACAGGCGCAGAAGCCCATCCTTCTACTATGTAGGCCATAACGCTTGCGACAGTGGACACTTCTGGCACCACGGCGGTGTCTAGCGATGCAGTCACCGAGGGCAACACGATCGGCACAGGAGGCGCCACCATCATGTCCCCCACGACCAAAGCCTGAACAAAGAGCACCGGAGGCGAGCAACTGCGACGTCTTGGAAAGCTTGGCCTTGGTGTTACGTGTGGAAGGGACATCTAGAATCCACGCTTCCACCGCATCTGTGTCCACAGTCACGACAACAACCTCCAATCTGAAGCAATCCGCGATCCACTGGCTGCGCTCGTCACTGTCTCGGGTACTCAACACATGCCTCGTCCAGAGCAAGACGAAGTGCTGAACCGAGCCACAACAAACTCAGCCTCCCCCACATCACACCGTTAATGCGACCGGTGAACAACGACAAGGGAGTGACAACATTCCTCTAGGTTCCACAAGTAGTCGAGCAACGTCACGGTCCACCTCTCTGCCCATGATGGACACAACCATGGAGGGAATGGCATGGGCTCAGCTGCTGTTATATTTTCCACCAGCGGCTGACAAAATGGATGAGTGGAGGGCCACAATCCAGAGTTTGATTGACATGTAGGACCGTCTCGTCGTCCACAGACAACGATGGGGGCCGGTCTGACTGTCATTTTGAGGGGGCACACCATCGGTGCAGTCCCCTCCTCGACCGAAACCCAGGGGCAGCCGCAACAAATTCCATGCACTGACGGGTCCTACGAGTCATCCATGGCCTTATCCGGCCCATGCGACCAGCGAGACCTGCGGCGTGTCCTGGAAGACGGTGGAAGGAGGACGCGTGTATCACCATTGAACGACGTCGGGAAGCACAGCATAAATCTAACAGGCGCAATGGCATAGAGGCTGGTGACCCTGGGCTTAGTGCTGGTAGGTTCCTACCTTATGAGGTCGGGTGTCCCACCTCCACTCGCGAGCCGCGAGAGGTCCGCTGTCGTCGAGACGAGCTTTCAAGCCCAAACTAACGGAGAAGTATGACAGAAATCTCAACCCGACAGAATTCCTAGGCATCTACATGATAGCCGTCCAAGGTGCCGGAAGAAGAGATGAGAAGGTGCTCGCCAACTATTTCCCTCTAGCACTCAGGGAAAATGTGAGTTTGTGGCGGATGCTCCTGTAGGAGAATTGCATTTCATCATGGGTTCACCTGTGCAACGAGTTTGTTGGCGCCTTCACGGGCTGCCACCAGGAGTAAGGATGGCCCAATGACTTGCAGGTCCTCCCATAGAAGGAGGAAGAAACCCTGCGTAAGTACATCCATAGGTTGAGTAGATTACACCGCAACATTCCTGAGACACACCATGCAACTGTGATTGACGCGTTCTATTTGAACGTGTGCAACAGGAGGATGCGGGCCAAGATGAATATCAAACTCCCCAAGACCGTCAATGAGTATACACGTTGGCGGACAAGTGTGCTCCAGCTAAAGAAGGAAGGCGACTCCCCGGAGAGGAGGCATGTGGCGTAGTCGACTCTGATGAGGACGACGATACCCGTGAATCGAAGGGGAGAAACCGAAAGCGCAGAAAGAAGCACAAGCGAAGGGCAATATTGGCCATCGAAAGATTTGGTGATCTTAGCACCGGCAAGAAGGCCAAAGACGGGACCCCCGGCAAGGGAGCTGTCTCGTGCGCTGATTGCCGGAAGGCCGCAGCGATAGAGAAAACCGGGAAGTCTGAAGGGCCATATTGCCAGACGCGTCGCACCAAGGGCCTTGATCTCCAACAATGTCGCCAAATTGAGAAGCTTGCAGAAAAGGAAAAAGCAGAGTACCTGAACGTGACAAGGAGAAGGGCCAAGATGGTGCTACCGGGAAAGGTCGTAGTAGTAGAGGAGGCCACCACGGAAAGGCTCTGTAGCAAAAAGAAAAGCCTGCCAGAGGCCGTGAGAAGAAAGAAGAAGATGACATGAGGGATGATGAAGACGATGGAGATGATTCGAGTGATAAAGAATTTCAGAGGGAAACTCATTCCTTATGCATGTGTTGACGGGGGTGCATCCTTACTCAACTCGTGGGCGCGCGAAGTTAACACCATGGAGCCAACGACAGAGTCTAGGAGACCGTTCGACTGGACCTGCACGCCTATCATCTCTGATGGAGAGGATCACCCTGATCCCATTACTCTCGTCGGGTGTCTGCCACTATTGGTTTCTCAGACAGTCCACAACCTCAATGTCGATACGATGTTAGTTGATGGCCGGGTAGGGTTGAAACTAATTTCCCCTAAGGTGGTTAGGAGGCTGCAAATCCCTGATGATGATCTCAAGCCTACGAGTTCATTCCAATGAATTAACCCTGACAGAGGCTAGCCCAAGGGAAAGATAACATTGGATGTTACGTTTGGCGGAGAATTCAACTATCGGGACGAAAAAGACGTAATTGACGTGGTCGAACTCTCCCTGCTATACAATGGAATTCATTGTCGCCCAGCCTTGCAAAAATTCAGGGTAGCATCCCACTATGCTTACAATGTTCTGAAGATGCCAGGTCCAATGGGAGTAATATCCATCCAAGCTAACAAGAAAGACGCAGTTATTTGCGTAGACCAGATGTATAGCTATGCAGTAGGAGCTAAGGCCGCAGAAGGACCCGCTCCAGCCAGAAGCATAAAGAAGGAAAATAAATCTAGCAAGAACGCTGACAAGGACTCCGGGAAGTGTGCCTCGGTAGAGTGCGCTACGCCTGTCGATAACCTTCTCGATAGTTCCACTAGCAAGAAAGACAAGGTCTCCTACCCTACAACATAGAAAGTCCTGTCAAGGGAGGATGGCTATGTCGATACGTTTACCATCAGCGCCACCCTTGATGACAAATAGGAAAGAGCGCTCATTGTCTCTCTGCGGGCGAATGTCGATGTGTTTGCATGGCTACCTTCTGACATCCCGGTTTTCCCAGAGAGGTAATTGAGAACCACCTTATTGTCTGCCCTCATGCCATACCCGTCAAGCAGGAAGTTAGGAAATAAGCCTTGGAGAGACAAGAGTTCATCACCGAAGAAATCAAGAAGCTGGAAGAAACTGGTTTAGTTCAAGGAGTAATGCATCCAACATTGTTGGCTAACCCGGTAGTGGGGCACAAGGAAAATACGGAATAGAGGCTTTGCATTGATTTCACTCACTTAGGAAAAAACATGCCCGAAGGATACATTTCCCTTGTCGCGCTTCCCGGTACTGACTTAAAAAAATCAAGAAGATAGTTGATGCAAATTACGGATGCGATCGACTTTCCTTCCTAGATGCATATTTTGGATACCATCATATATTCATGGACAAAGAAGATGAGGAGAGGATAGTATTCATAGTACCATGAAGCACGTACTGCTTGTAGGTATGCCATTCGGGTTCTAGAGCGCTGGTTCTACCATTGCCAGGGCCATATAGATTGGATTTGTACCTCAGTTGCACATAAATGATTAAGCTTACAGGCATGGCTTTAACAGCTTCATCTCTTTCTTCCACTCCCACCTTGGTCGCTCCTAAGCCACAAGAGCCATTGTTGCTGTACTTGGTGGCAAAGAATCAAGTGGTTAGTGCAGCCCTGGTGGCACAACGAGAAGTAGATGAAGATGCAGCCACCACGATAGATGTTGTCGTGGGTTTAGTCAAGGTATCCTCGGCAATGCCCAACAAAGACTAAGAAGAACGGTAGTAGGATAGCAGAGGGAATACCAAAGGGATGGCGAAAAACAAAGTGGTACAGCGGCCGATGTACTTTGTCAACCCCTTGTTACAGGGGGCTAGGTCAAGGTACTCTGGACTGCAAAAGCTTATTTTCGGCCTCATCATGGCCTCGAGGAAGCTGCACCACTACTTCCAAGCCCATGAGATCACAGTTGTCACCCGTTTTCCATTGCAACGTATCCTGAAGAACCCCGAAGCTAATGGCGGGATAGTCAACTGGGCGCTAGAGCTATAAAGTTTTGGATTGAAGTACGAAAGCACTTCCATCATTGAAAGCAGAGCGCTCGCAGAATTCATCGTTGAATGGACACCCACACCAGATGAAGCTTTCCTAGAAACAATTCACTCGTGGAAGGATTGGTCATGTATTTTGACGGTGCTTTCTCACTACAGGGTGCTGGGGTAGGTGTACTCCTCATCACCCCCCCCCCCGGACAGCATCTCAAATACGTGGTCCAAATGCACTTTCCCTAGGAGGAAGTTACCAACAACAACGCCGAATATGAAGGACTCCTTGAAGGACTCAGAATCGTGGTAGAGTTGGGAATAAAAAAGCTGATCATGAGAGGAGACTCTCGGCTCGTTGTGAAACAGATCAACAAATACTATCAAAGTCCCTTGATGGAGGGTTACGTAGAGGAAGTGAGGAAGTTGGAGGAACGCTATGGTGACCGGTTTTCAGAAAATAATTTCCAGAAAATAGGTCTTTGTGTTCACCATCCCCAGGACAACTATTAGCTGGTAGACACTCACTTGACACAAATTATCCAAGAAAAATACAAAATCTGGGTTACAAGACCATAAAGGTCTACTGGTTTGGAAAAAAGTCTAAGGTTGACGACAAAAGCGAATCAAGAAATCTCCAGTACCCATGGGCGGCCATTCCCATAGGAATAGTTGACCTGGATAAATTCCTATCTCACAAGGCTTCTATTGGAACATCAAGAAAACAAATAAGTTAAAGCAGGTGAGATGCATGCATAATCCACCTAATAACTCCACGATGCCATTAGATTATATTCCTAGATGCATTCATGTAGCTAAGCAATTTCCATCAATATTGTATAAGCAAACAATGAATGTAACAACAAAAAGTAATAGCTTGCGTGTCATAGTCGGGTGTCAGAACGACACCTCCTAAAGGGCTCACATCCAAGTAATAACAAATAATAACGAGCATGCCACGGTTTGGCGTCTAAGCGGCACCACAGAAAGGGACTATAAGAAATTATAACGAGCATGCCATAGTCGGGCGTCTAAGCGACACCACAGAAAGGGCACATAAGAAATAATAACGAGCATGCCACAGTCGGGCGTCTAAGGGACACCACAAAAAGGGGCTCATATGAAAGAAATGATAATTTACCATAGTAGGGAGTCTAAGGGACACCATAGAAAGGGCTTACAAGAAATAATAGCGAGCATGCCACAGTCGGGCATCTAAGTAACACTATAGAAATGGCTCATAAGAAATAATAACGAGCATGCCATAGTCGGGCGTCTAAGTGACACCACATAAAGGAGCTCATATGAAAGAAATGACAGTTGCCACAGTCGGGCATCTAAGCGACACCACAGAAAGGGCTTATAAGAAATAATAACGAGCATGCCACAGTCGGGGATCTAAGCGACACCACAGAAAGGGCTCATAAGAAATAGTAAATATGGAATATCCAAGAGGCAGGACCTTCCGAGGGATATCCAGCAATCATAATAATAGGGATTAGTCCACAGTAACAGTAATAGTATGAGTATCCACCATATTTCATGATTAGTCCCACAACTTGTTTAACTTCCTCCGAGGATCGACACTTAGACCGACACTTGACTAGTCAACTAGTAGTCCTTGACCGCGGACACGGCTACTCGAATAGTTTAGACACTGCACAGGGGGTACTCTTTACCCACACCCCATGGGTTTTCAATAGTCAGTCGGACTAATCTCGCGTATGGTTTTCAGAAGTAAACTCTCATAACCAGTAGACACCCATTTTTACCCCCGCGAAGTCCGGCTTCACCCACACTACGCTGCGAGGGAAAAAGCATAAGATTGGGAGGTTCCAAACTCGACTAGCATGGGATCATATTTATACCACGTGCTATAAGGGAAGCAACATTCCCTCTCGGTCCCAGACAAGAAACACCCATGCCCCCTCACCCGATGACTGGATTTAGTCCAAGGCCATGGATACCTTCATCCCGGACTCTCTACTTGGTTTATATCGGGTAATAGGTTTACGACCTACTAAATCGTATTCCTTCTTGGGAAGACCTGTGGCAGCATAAAATGTAAGGTCACACACAAACAAGACTCAATCTACGGTTGACTTAGGAGGTGTAAGTTTTCCTGCAAGAGTTAGTATCTCACAAGTTTGTTGAAAGCGTTTTCTCAGTGTTACTACCATCACACCCTGACATGCTTTCATTGATCACTTTTGTCCCACGAGATGTCAGCCCATGGTCTCATTTCCACCATGACACACCTTACTCCAAGGTTGTCCAGACCAACATAGCATACAAGGTATCAGGCAGTACCCACTCACCACTTGCCTTCCACAAACTTAGCAACAAATATATCCATCACATGCTCTTATGCAAGATGTGATTTCATGCAAGATGTTTATCAATATATCCAGCTCAGTCCGGAGGCGTCGGCATGGTCGAACTACAACAACGGAGACGCCCCAGAGCACCAAGGGGGGAGTCAGCATCCAGCGATGTCGGGACCAACCAACAGCAGCAACCGGAACAAGCGACTTCACGTGGAGTCTTATCGGAGGAAGATCTTCGAGCAGCACGGCCGAGGGGATCCCCCTCCACTTCCGAGATGGACCGCCACCATCGTGCGGCCGAACGGCTTCGGAGGATGATCGGACGCCTACATGGAGCCGTACGTGCCGGAGTATGCGGCATCACCTGACCCTCCCAGCGAGGAAGAGCCTCAAGCGTCCCCCCGGACGCCTATCTTTCTCAGGAGTGAAGAACGCTTTGGGGTGCCTCCTCGAGCCGGGACCAAGAGGCGCGGGTGGGGACGCACCCCCTGGCCGTGGGGCGTGGCGCCGGCTGCCTCCCCCATGGAGGAACTACGAAGAGCCGAACCCTAGACATCAGGAGGACGAGTCACATGCGGCAACGATACACAAGTGGAACGGGACAGGAGCAGCAACCACGATGCAGGCATGGGCGCCGAGGGCCGGTCCTCGCGAGGCGCTCCTCGGCCATGGAGAAGCTATGCGAGGTAATTTTTCGGGTTCACTACTCTAGGGAGTGCCTCCTGACCACAGGGAATTCAAGTGGTCGCAACATGCCCCTGCATATGATATCATTTACTCATGTTTCTATAACTCTTGCAGCATCCATTCGGCGACCTGACACCTTGCCTTGATTGCATCTTCGGGCGATCTATTTACCTCGCTCGAGGGCTTCGGCCGGTGCGCGTCGCCTCGACACGGGGGCTGGGGAGGCCCCTCGGCTCCCCAGGGCCACAATCAACGGGATAAAATTAGCGACACTTGAGCGTCAACGGGGCGGTCTTGAGCATCACGCCTTAGGGTCCTTACCGGTCACAAGGCCACCTGCTGCCCTTGATATCGTCCACGGACATCCGGTTGTTATCAGGGGTGGAAGGGCGTGATCCCTTAGCTGAGATCGTCCATTCGGTCGCAAGCAGCGGCGGTTGGGAAATGGGCAGGACCGGGTCCTCGCGACGCAGAGTCGCTTGAGCGTCAAAAGGGGGCTCCTGAGCATCGCGCCTCAGGAGCCTTACCTGTCACAAGGCCACCTGCTACCTTTGATATCGTCCACGAACATCCGATAGTTATCAGTGGTGGCAGGGCTTAACCCCATGGCTACATCAGTTCATTCGGTCCCATGCGACGGAGGTTGGGAAATGTGAGGGTCTGGATCCTAGCGATGCAGAGCCACTCGAACATTAAAGTGGGCTTCACAACATCGCGCCTCAGGAGCCTTACTGGTCATAAAGCCACTCGACCACCCTGGTGCCGTCCAGGTTCGGCCGGCATCGGGGGGTGTCGTGGCCTTGCCTCGTGAGGCGCCTCACAACGGCAGGGAAATGTGTGGGACCGGGTCCTGTCGACATAGAGCCGTAAAAGTCCTCAACCGGCCTCAGGAGAAGGAGCGCGCAAGACCTGGATCAACCTGTCGCACATCTACATCGTCCTTCAATCCTTCCGGAACCTACTTCATCACGTGACACCCTCAAGTAGTAACGAGCCGAGGCTGTATACGCCCAGGGCTCCCGCGAGGACACGGAAGGGGTCCACCCCATGCCTAGTGCAAGACCTATGCTCCGCGCTGGGTATAGATGGAGGAAATCAACACAGCCCACCAACGGCTTCCGAAATCAGGCGCCTAATGCCTTGGGGGTAGGAACACTCGCGAGGCCAAAGCGTCATTGCGACCTCAGATATAAACCCCCACCGTGACACTCTCACATAATAACGAGCCGAGGCTATATACACCCAAGGCCACCCAAGGACGCGGAAGGGGTCCACCCCACGCCTAGTGGAAGACCTATGCTCCGCGCTGGGTGGTAGACGGAGGCAATCAACTTAGTCCGCCAATGACTATGCCTGCAGGTGGCAATGAAACCCATATAGTCCAACAATGACTATGCCAGCCTGAGTGCCGGACGGGGCGTTTGCTTGCTTTTCTTGGATTTTGAACTATCTTCTGTAGGACTAATATCTGTCAATTTGAAAAGTTGATGTTTAAAAACAAAAAGGGGGCTGGAACTTTCTCTTGCGCTTTCTCGTATTTGCCGATTTTGAAGCCTGTTTTTCTGGATGACACTTTCTGAGGAGTTGAACTCTCCACACTGCGTCTAGTGGCCAAGGAGCGAAAGCAAGGACTAGCCGTCCCAGGGGAGAACGTTTTCAGCGATCAACCCCCGCTAGCGGGTCTGGATCAAAGCACAACATCACCACAAAGAGTCTCAAGAAGCCTCCCAGTGTCCTGAGGCGATGACCAGAAATATGCAAAGAGGAATCGCTCAAGCGCCAAAGGGGAGGGGGTCTCCTGAGCATCGAGCCTCAGGTGCCTCACCAGACACGGTGCGGGACCATGGCTCGCAAACATAGAGGACTGAAAGGGTCTCCAACCCATTCCACCTACGGAGCAGGAGCTACTCAGGAGGAGCTACGCAGGAGACCGACGCAAACCCACGACCTAAGTACCCCACAGGCCCAGGCCGGGACCATCTGGTTTCACATTAGTCTAACAATGAATTAAAAATATGCGTACTAACGAAGGGATGCAGAGCCTAAGGATTCTTGCGCGGCGAGGAAGGAGCTCATCAACCAAGTGTGTGGCAACATGGGCGGTACCTCGGGAGGACGGGACCTCCTGAGCACCCGAGCGCCGTTACTCCCGAGCGACAGGTGGGGCAGCGACGAGCCTTGTGCAAAGAAGCTGAGCTCCAACGACTACCGGCAGGCGAGAAATCGACCCACAAGCGAAAGGTAAAACGGAAAACGACGAAGGAAACGAACAAAAGTTTAACGCCCACCAGGGCAGAGTTGTTGGTCTGACGTTACAGGGGAAGGAAACAGAAGCTGGGAGACGCCTACTGGGAAAGGCCGCCGACCCGTCCCTTGGCACCTGTGGTATCAGTGTCTGAGGCCTCCTCCTTGGTGGAGACAGGCGGCCAGACATACCGCTCCACCAGGACGTCCACGTGGGGGCGCACTTCGTCCTGGAGAAGGCGCTCGGGCTCAGCGGGCACCTGCTCGACGACGCGCTGGAGATCGAGCTCCGGGACAAGGCGAAGCAGGTTGGAGAAGAAAAGCGTCAAGGCAAGTCCAAGAAGCTCGCGCGCGTCGGATGCGCTCTCCTCCTCCACCCGGGAGACGCTGGCCTCCAGCGCCTCCACCACCTTCTTGAAGAAGGCGAGGTAGCCCACGTCGCACCTCACGTTTTGAAGTGTAGGGGCCTCCCCCGCAAACCGGCGCGTCGGGTCAGCCGCATGGCTGGCGAAACCCGCGGTTTTCTTGGCCCGCTGGAACGCTATCATCCAGGAAAACGACGCCTCGTCCTGGGCAGACACGATGACGTCGGTGCCCTCCTGGACTTGCTTCTGCAGCAACGTCAGCTTGACCTTGGCCTACACTTAGCCCTCTGCCTCCACCTCCTCCTGAAGCTCGCCTAATTTGCGCTTATTAGCCAAGGAAACTCTAAAGGAAAGGAAAGATCAACCAACAAGCAGCAGATGAGGCTAGAAGGAAAGGAGATGCAGACGAGGGACTTACTCACCGCTCAGGGCCCAACGGTGGCGTACACACAACGACTCGGACGGCCCTCCGCCGCTGCCCCCCGGGACGGACGAAGGCTCGGAAGGCACCACGCGCTTGCCCCGGCTAAGATCACCTCCACGAGACGCCATGAGTAGGATGAACGAAGGGAAGAAGAGGTTTTTTCGCGGCGAAGTAGAAGAAGCAGAGACGGATCTCAAGGTTGCCGTGCCTCCCCCTTGGTGGGGGCGGGGAAGATTTATAGGCGCACCACGGCCACCAACCTTCGTGGGAGCATGAGCGTCGTGAGGTGGGTCCCACTGGAGAGTTGCCGCTCATGTCTCTTCACGTGTCCATAGATCGGTAATGTCCGCGAAGGGCCACTAGATGTGGTGAGGACGCATCGATGCCATTCAATGAGAACAATGATGGCTGTGCGCGGTTCTTGGAGATCATGTCGTCGTGGCCTGGTGCACCCGAGAGGCTTCGCGGAGCGAGAGCGTCACCACATGCTCGCTGGACACGTATGCCGGCTGGCCGACAGGCATCTAGGGCACGCGACGCTTTAGTCCACCCTCAAGGCTTCTCCATGAAGCCAACCCAGGCGCGCCTTGGGTCCCGGGGCTACTGTCGGCGTTCTGCGAATGGGGGTACCCACACCTTCCTGCCTACGGCCCAGGCCTGGCCCGCTTCATCGACCTAAACCAACGGGCCCAACATTACACAAGGCAAGGCCCTCATGAGGGGCCAGGCCTCACGAGGGGGAATGACATCAAGACCCGCAGGGGGCCTCCTTAGGACCCATCCGGAGCGGCAGATATTCGGAGGCGAGGCCTAGATTTAGGAGTTAAGGATGACGAGGAGGAAGGATAGGCAGGTAGCAGGCAGCAGGACGGAGCAGTTTCCCCTTTCGTGCAAAGGGGGATAGGACGAATGCGGGTTCCCAAGGCATCTTCTAAAGGTTTACATTCCGGTGCAACAAGACCCTCGCCACCCGCCGGCAGGACGGATGTCATCCCTGAGCAAGCCCCTGCAGCGCTGGCAACTGCTTTGCACGCGAAGACCACTTTTGGGCAGGGGAAACATATTCACTTATCCCCCTTCAAATTGGCCGTTGTGGGATCCCTTCCCGCCGAAACGATAAGGGAAGAGGACCGAGGCTGCCACTATAAATAGAGGATAGGTTTGTTTGTAGAGGGGGATTGGGATCCGATCCGGGCCGCGCCGAACCATTCATTCACCCATCTTCTCACCTCTAAGTCCACCTAGCCTCAGGAGGTCGAAGAACACTGTACTAGCTCATCCACCAGCCCCCACGAGAGGTAATCCACCAAACAAGGAGTAGGGTTTTACGCTTCTCAGCGGCCCGAACCTGGCTAAATTGTTGTGTTATGTGTTTTTTTTGATCGGCTACTCTAGGGAATCACCCCACAACCTTTTATTTTATTTCAATATAAAGAGAACATATGTACATAAAGGGATTAGGATATACAAAGGGGTTAGGGAAAGAGACACAAACCTCAGGGAGGTAGAAAAGATATCCACTTAAGGAGATCGTTCCAAAATCTAGCCTTAATCTTATAATGTAAAAGGGTGATATTATAAGTGAAGCTAGACTTCCATTTACTAAACCTGGGATGCTCATTGTTGAAAATACTTGTATTTCGGTCTGTCCAAATGTTTCAGCAAGCAGTGAACACTACTTCGGAGAAAAAAGGATGCTGAAAATCTTTCCTGGGTGTCAATGACGTGGTCCACATGGAAGTACCCTGCTAGGTGATCTGAACGTAGTTCCAAATCCTGTTGCTGAAAAGGCAGTTGAAAAAGAGATGATCCCTATCATCTTTGACCCAGGCATGGCAAAGAACACATAGGTTTGAGTCACAGACTTTCCAGTGGCGTCGTTCAAGCATATCCTGGTTTTTTAGCCTTTCCATGATGACCATCCAGGCAAACATTTTGATCTTCATGGTGCAGCAACTCTTCCAAATCCAACTAGGAGGTAGTACTTCTTAGCAGAATAAACTTTATAGTCATTACTCCAGAGATAAATATCTTTGCTGGATGGATCTATATCAAGGTTTTGGAGTAAGTAGGTGACAGATTCCAACTCCTAGTAAGCCCTGTCAGAGAGAGGTAAGTGAAACATGTTTTGCATGCTATTTGTCTGAAAATCTTGGAAAACCTCCTCAGCAGTGCAGAAAATGTCAATAGCAAAGGAGAACAGTCCTTGGAACCTCATAGAAAGAGACCTGGTAGAATCTCCTAGTGCCTAGGAATCAGACCAAAAAAGGAAAGTGTCTCCTCTGTTTGGCTAGACATAGGTTACAACTCTGAAGTTGTCCATCCTCTTACAGATGTCCTTCCACCAAAAAGATCCACAAAGGGAGGTACCCTGGGGTACTATGTTGCGATAATATGTGTTCCATATTAAATCAACCCAGGGTACATCAGCTTTATTCAAGAATTTATCAACATGTTTAACCAGTAGAGCCTCGTTTTGGACAGACAGATTCATAATCCCCTCACCATCGAGTGAGTTCTCCTCCGTTCCCATTGAGTAGCGTGCTAGGCGAGGTTAGGCCGTGAGAGATCTTCGTACACGCCCCTGAGTTTGAATCTTTAGTCTTTCGTGGAGCCCGAAATCCGGCAGAGAACGAAGATGGCATCAAAGTGGATAACTCATGGAACATTGAGCATCTTCGTAAGGTTCTACCTGTAAAGCGCGATTGCCGGTCCCATTCCCCGGCATCCACCTTTTGTACAAGCTATGACGTAGTGCATGCAATCTTTTCTACAAAGCCAAGCGCAGACCCTATGCAGAAATAAAGCTAGGCATTGCATCATATCATCATTTGTATGTTCATTATGCATATAGTTGTGTTATTATGTCACTACTTCCTTAGTTTACAAGTTATTAAGAGTGCTTGATGGACTTACAATCCTTGTTATCACATCTTCCCTCTTTACATAGGATGGAGCCTCTCTTCTGCTCTATATGTTTGACCTAGGTAAAAAGGAGACGATGGAGAAGCAAGGACAACGGACCATCACACAATCAAGGGGACCTCCCCGATGAAGATAAGTTTAAACCACTTTATCTTAAGCTTGGTTCCGTTCCTTTCCTTAAGAAATCCGTCCCACTCCATTTCGATTGTGTATGATGGAACTGTCTGCACGGGAGGAACCCTTCTCGAGACAAGCCGACCCTCATCTCTTGTCGTTTATTAGCCTTGGATGGGACAGGTCCTATACCGACAAGGGGCCTTGCCGGGGAATGGTGAGCATCTGTTGTCAGGGGGCTCACCCCACCTTCGACACTCACATCATGCAGCAACCCATCAAAGAGTCCTATATGGCAAGAACAAACATACAGTAGAGTACGAGTATAAGGACGAAAGGACAATACTCAAGAGAGATGAATGGCGCTTATTTTATTCATTTTTCACACAAAATGGATAAAATAAATTACATTTCCACTAGTAAAAATCTGGAAAGACCCTACATCTTTTGCTTTATAAAGATATAAGTGCCCCGTAATGTCTTTCTTGTCACTCTCCTCTTAGGGATTTTATGGAGGAGAAATAGGGTGGCAAAATGGTTGCATGGCTGGGATTCGGCGCCTCCCCTCCAGGACCGGAAGGACGACCCCCACCCCCTCGCTAGGACGAGAAGGGGCCCGCACCCAGGAAGGGCGGACAAAGTCCGCAAAGGAGAACTAGGAAGAAGGCACGAGCAGATGATGGCGCTGCTGAAGCCACCTGTTAACGATGGGGCTGCTAGCGATCACGACGTGTCGGAGTCTCCGCCCCCGTCCCTGGGGCGTCGAAGGTTGGTTCCATCACAACCGCCATCATCTCCATCGTTTGAGCGGGCGCCTCCGCCGCTGTTGGGACCCTTAGCTTAGCCGAGGAAGACGCCATGCTCTCCGGGATCACTCACTGAGAACATGGTCGTCCCTAGTGGCCAAAGGTGGGGAATACGTGGGAGAAAGTCTCCCACCCATGTACACTAGATATGGTGCCACGGGCGGGGGACTCTACCGCGATATCCAAAGAATCGCCATTGCATCCGTCCAAATGGCAATCGGGTACTTTCCTCATGATTTTTCTCCATCACTTGGAAGAAGGAGCACATGGGCCACATTCCCAGCTGTTTGTCAACTTCCATCACCATAGCAAAAGGTTGAGGGACACGCAAACTACTGTGCAGAGGACCACGCACCCAGACAATAAACTGTAGCATCGTACCTTCAGTATGCCCCGACAACGGCATCGAGCGAGTCACCGGAGGAGGGGCGGGCACGACACAGTGTCCCCTTCGACCAGATGCTCCTCGGTCACCCCGTAACCTTTTAGCGCCCCTACCTTGAGTACTGGTGCATCCCTCCATCGCCACGACTGAAGCAGCTGCATGATCTTGAAGGGATGCTATCAATGCCCCCACCAAAGCTGGAGGAAGTCCGCGCCCCCTCGTCGTAGCAAAAACTGAAGCAGCCTCAAGGGACAAGAAGAGAAGAGCAATCCAATCAAACATAGGTCGGAGCAGAGGAGAAAGATGGATGAGAATCTCCTGCTGCATCCCTCGCGGTTTTTTAGGGAGTATGTGTGGGGGGCTGGCAATCCTATGCTCCAAGGGTCGCCACCCATCTCCATCCATGCCCTTGCCCACCATCACGAGCGAACGAGTAACCACCCCATCAATCCAATCCATGACACTGCGGCTCCTCGCAAGATCAGGCCTTTAAGTCACGCGCACCCACCGCGGGATTCTCGCAATGCATGTGGCACGCGTGGCGGAAACGGCCTGAAGTGGTGGGAGGGTGCATAATAGTGGGTTGGCGGTTATCCCTTTGCAATTTCATGCACGTGCATGAACTTCTTGTCTGGCCCAACAGCGCTGGCCAAGGATGTGTAGGACAGGCCCGGGGGCTCCCGTCGGTGCACTAGTAATGGGGTACCTAGTGCCCCTCACTTGTGCACAGTCGTTAAGAGCATAACCCCTCAAAGGCAACCACCAACCCAACCAAGTACCCAGAACGAGACGCCGGCAAGACCTACACAGCAGCCCAAGATGGGACCAAGACGCGCCAAGAACCATTGACACCTGTAGGTGAACAAGTCACATGCATCCTCAAGAAGACCCGGCAAGTTACCTCTCTGGCAAGCGCGAGCCAATCTGCCACCACTCCACCTCGTCGCTACACAAGTCGCTTACCGATGAGGTGTCAAGCACCCAGATGGCTAAGTGCCTCTCGCTGGGCACATGACAATGCGTCGGAAGACATATTACATCTAGTTCACACCCGTCCAGAGGCTTGTCAAGACACCAAGAAAATGCCAGCTGTGCGGTGTCAGGAACTTGCCGGGGATGTACCCGCGCACGCCTACTAAGGCTGCATTTATGGCAATTTGTCTTGAGTTCCAGAGTTAAGTATGATAACAGTGTCGGCTATCTAATCATGTTTTTTTGCCACTGTGGACGCCCCTTCAGCTATAAACGGAGCCCCAAGGCAACCAAGCACAAGATTCGGGACCCCAGGGGATTCAGACCCACAACATTTGTACGCACGTAGTAGCTCACCATGGCAACCCTCGCTGGGGTAGAACGTTGTGCGAGCTATGTCTTCCCCAATTAATCCACAAAAGGAGGAGTATGGTTTTACACTTCTCAATGGCCCGATCCTGGGTAAATGCCTCGACCCTCACCGTCGTGTTGCCTCGTAGTTTCTACTCTTTGTGCGACGCGATCTCCTCGCCGAACCACGCACGGGCTAATGGTCCCATTGGTGATCGAGTGCACACCTGCTGCGACATATGGATATCTGGGAATTTAGGAAATGGTGAAGGGTCAGAAATAGTAATGTGAAATGGAAGAGAACAAAGAGGGAGATGGACCATAGGGGGAACTCTCCTCCCATATATGGGGAGGCCAAGGAAGAATAAGAAGGAGGGGGCTCTCTCCCCCTCTCTCCCGGCAACGCTAGTCCCGCCGGGGCAAGGACCGTGACAATGATCTACATCAACGCCAACTCTCCCTCTATGCAGCGGTGTAACACCGCTTTTCCCATTCTAACTCTCTACTTAAACATTGTGCTCAACACTACATACTATTTCCCAATGATATGTGATTATCCTATAATGTTTGAGTAGATCCGTTTTTGTCCTACGAGTTAATTGTGATATCGTGTTATTGATGTGAGTTGTGTGTTGATATGGTGTTGTCCTAAGGTGCCTTCCGTGATGCACACACATGAAGGATACATGATTCGCTTATAGTGGGTGGCCAGAGTGACATAAACTTACACCCAAGTAAGGGAGTTATGCCCGTATGGGAGTAAAGAGGACTTGATGTTTAATGCTATGGTTAGGTTCACCCTAATGATTTCTAGTAGTTGCGCATGCTTGCTAGAGTTCCAATCATAAGTGCAGCTGATCCATGTACTGAAAAGGCGTTAGCGCATGCCTCTCACTCATTGCACATCATGTTATATTCAATTGCCTATGAACAATCTTTTTCTTGCGTTACACAACAAGCTTTCTGCTAAACAACCCCTACTTTTATTTACTTGATCTTTATTTTCTTGCAAAGTACTTGTAGTTTTATTCTTGTTTTAGGTAAAGCAAACGTTAAATGTTCGTAGAGTTGTATCAGCGGTTGATAAAACTTGAGGGAATACTTTTTGGGGACCCCGACTTACGAGTCGAGATCCAGTACTGGAATCCAGTTCTTTGCCGTCAGCCAGTTCTTTGCCGTTTGCTGGCTGATGGCAAAGAACCTCTTTGCCGTCAGTTGACACCAAGCACACGACAAAGGGCAGACTGATGGCAAACAGACTATTTGCCATGTGTCGGCCCTTTGCCGTCTGCTAGCGGACGACAAAGAGACATAGGGCTGACGGTAAAGAGGACGGGTGGGTTCCATGCCTGCCGTGTCCGACGGAAGGCAAACTTTGCCATCCAGGGTTTGTCGTCCGCCATGGGGCCCTTTGCTGTAGGGGGGCGAACGACAAAGGGGGCGACCCTATAACCGCCGTGAACCCCTCCCCTCGCTCACTGTCTCTCTCTCCCACCCACTGTCTCTCTCTCCCCTCACCTCACTCGCCCCCACCGCCACCCCGCCTCGCTCCAGCACCACCGGCGGAGCCCCCTGCCCCCGCCCCCTGCGCCGCCACCGCCCCTTCCCTCGCCCCTGCACCGCCCTGGCCCCCTGCTACCACCCCTTGCCCCCGCCCCCTGCCCTGTCCCCTGCGCCAGCCCCGCACCCTGCCCCCGGCCCCTGCGTCGACCCCACCCCCTGCACCGCCACCTGCGCAGCCCCCGCCCCTTGCACCGCCCCCGCCCATGCGCCGTCGGTCCGTATTTTTTTTCTTTTTTTCTGTTAAATTATATAGTTAGTTTATTAGGTAGAATCAAGTAGATAGAAAAAAATAGATAAAAAAGAAAAAACTTAGAAGAAAGTTAGTTTTTTCTATTAAATTAGATAGTTAGTTTTTTTTGTTATTTTCTGTTAATTTTTTCATTTTGCAGATTACATTCACTTCACGGGAAGCTTGGATAATTTTAATGGAATGCTTGAATATGATTTCTTGTACCATGGCTTCACGGAAGCTTGTATTGAAACTATTGTAGTATATGGATATATATGAAACTTTGTATGCATGGATGAAACTAGTGTAATATATGGTTTGGTACGGATGCAACTTGCATAATATGTATGTACTATGGATGAAAGGTATTTTAATATGGTTATGAGTACGGAAACAAATTTATTTTTGTCAAATATATATATATCCTGATTATTGTGAAAATTGCTGGATATAATAGGAAATAAAATAAAAAGGGGCTGTTTTCAACCTTTCCCGTCTGCCCCCTCATGGCATAGGGGTGAGGGCAGACGACAAAGAGGGGAGAGAGAGGTGCTGGGTCCCCCCTTTGCCGTCAGCCCCCTCATGGCAAAGGGGTGAGGGCAGACAGCAAAGAGGGGAGAGAGAGGGGCTAGGTCCCCCCTTTGTCGTCATTCCCCTCAGGGCAAAGGGGTGGGGGCAGACGACTAAGAGGGGAGAGAGAGAGGGGCTCGGTCCCCCCTTTGCTGTTAGCCCCCTCATGGAAAAGGGGGGGCAGACGGCAAATATGGGAGAGAGGGAGGGGTTGGGTCCCCCCTTTGCCGTCTGCCCCCTCATGGCAAAGGGGGGCAGATGGCAAGGAGGGGAGGCCTGCCGTTAACACTTAACGGGACCGTCTGTGGATCTGCCGTCCCATTTAGTTTGCCGTCTGCCCCCTCATGGCAAAGATTCTTTGTCGCCCGCCTTACAAAAGCACACGGCAAAGAACCTCTTCACCTGATATTTTTTTGCCGTCTATTTTGCCGTCTGCGGACGGACGACAAAGCCATGGCAGACGATAAATTCTCATATTCCTGTAGTGATCGCCGAATGATCATGCTCAGTTATCCCAAAGATCAATGCTCATCGAACACACAAAAACTGAATAATAAGAGTCTTACATCCAAACATACCATTTGATACAATAAAGGACCATTGTTGTCGAGTCTTACATATATAGGGCCATATAGGCCAACACACCAACTGGACCAATAGCGGAATTGTTGGTTGAAAGCGTGAACCCATGCCATCAGCCTGAACCTACACGCATTCTCACTCGGAAGCGTCCTAGCTCGCAAGAACGTCACCGAGTTATTCTTCACCATATCCTGTTTTGTCATACCTGGCTAATGAAATAACCAGTGGCAAGCCAATGAAATAGGCTGATTTTCCCAATATTTTGAACATGACCATGTGTTCAAACTCATATATATGGAATAAATATATCCACTAAGTTTCCCTAAATTTTCTTAAATATTTTGAAAGAAATAAAAATAACTTTCCTTCATAACAGACCATTTCTCGCCTCATAGGAAGGCATTTAAATAAAATAATAAAATAATTTTTAAAATAATAATATTGTGGTTTTTGGAATCCATTTTGATAATAGGTTTAAATAAAATAATTGGTGCAAAATAAATTCCAAAATTGGAGGACTTGTAGTACAAATCTCATCTCAGGGGTGTGAAAGTTTAATTCAAAGAAATGCTTTTTGGTAAAAATAATATTCGGTAAAAATAGATACTAGTCCCTAACACATGGCATGATCATTAGGGAGGAGAACATGGGTTATGGAGGTGAGTTGGATAATAGCAAGAATTATTGGGGAGCAACCATATGCATACAAGCAAGCAGGCAAACAATGGTCACTTCAAGCATCACAAGCATTCATGAATTTTTTTTCAATTGGTCCTAATTTCTGAAACAAGTTAATTAGTCAAGAAGCTAAACACATGGTGTTACATATTTGTTCTACTTTTAGCTCCTCGTTGGGTTTGTCACTCCTACTAATAAAAAGGCTACAAACGATCCCCTACACTTCTGGGTTATCAAGACCTATTTATGGCGCCATTCCTGGGGACAAATAGTGTGTGGTGAATATTCTCATGTCTCTTTAGTTATGGATATGGAATACGAAACACCAAAAAATTAGTTGTACGTGCCACTCATGGATATGGGGAACCTCCTAAAATCCTCGATGCTCGTTATATGGAAAATATTAAACACAACTTTGATAATCCTGAGAATACCCCATTAAACTTGATAATAGAGTAATGTTGGATCAATGTAAATACTTTAGGGATTATCGATTGACTCAAAAACTAAAATTCTTATGGGGTCAAATTCATATGTGGCATTGGTCTGTTTGGAATTTATGTCGGAGATATGATTATACTTGTTGCTCTTGGATGAAGGATTGACACCTTCCCTTTTCGTGTGAATTTAATGATTATGAAACCTTAGCTTCTTATGCTAATGCTATATATGATTACTATGATGTGGAACGAATAGAATAATTTGTTTCTTTTAAGGGTGCTTATGATATTGAATCTTTGTTTGAAAAGTTTGAAAATTATGATGATGGTGTTTACAAACCTGGAAATTTTGCTATACTTAAATATTTGTATGAGAATTATGAATAGAGTTACGATATTGATGTATTTCCTCAGAAAGTCTCCATTGTCCAACAATAGACTAATATTTTGCATGAATCAATGGAAGAAGAAATTGATGAAACCGTGAGCTCATTGTCTGAAAAAGATGGTGCCGACAGCGAAGAACAAAAGGAGGAAGAGAGGACTAGCTACCCATGCCCACATTTTAATAAGAGTAACTGTTCAAATCATATTTTTTCTAATTTCCTTTCGTGCTTACCAAAGGATGAATGCGATGATAATTGCTATGATCCCTTGGATTGATTTGAAATATCCCTTTTTGATGAACGTTATACTTGCTATGCTTGTGGCCATGATGCCAATACGAATTATACTTATGGATGTGAACTTGTTGTAGTTCCTTATGTTAAGCTTGAAATTGTTGCTATTGCACCCACACATGATAGTCCTATTATATATTTGAATTCTCCCAACTACACTATATCGGAGAAGTTTGCATTTATTAAGGATTATATTGATGTGTACCATTTTACCACTTCACATGACGAATATTGATGGTAATATATGCATGTGCTTGCTGCTCCTACTTGCAATTGTTATGAGAGAGGAACTACATCCCCTCCTCGTTATTTATCCAACACAATAAAATTGCAAGAAACTACTTATGCTATGTATTGGCCATTACTTGATGTGTATGAATTATTCTTTTATGATATGCTGATGCATAACAAGATAGTTAGACTTCTTCTTTGGATGATATATGTTTCTTTGTTCTGACTACTAAGTTAAATATCATTTTTAATTAAGATTGGCTTTGATATACCTTGGGATCCGGGTGGATCCATTACTCGAGCACTTTATGCCTAGCTTAATCACTTTAAATAAACAGCTGCTAGGGAGACAACCCAAAAGTTCTAGGGAGTAATTAATTTCTGTTGTGTCATTTTGAAATATTTAAAGAGAAAAATAATAATGTGGAGAACTTAAAACTTTTTTAAAAAGAAAAGTGAAAGTGAGAAGGACGAACACCATTGACGTGGGGCTAACCTTGAACTTTGTTCCTGCCCGTGGAAACATTGTGAATCTTGATTACAGCAACTTTACAACAAAAAATAATTTTCGCCTTGTACAATTACCATTGTATTATAAAAATATTGTGCCAAGACACGCCTTTAGGATGATTAAATTGCTTGTTGGAATCTGCGGTTTAAAAACAGAAACTTTGGGTGTAGAACATAAATTAACATTTTTATTGGAATGTCGAAAGTTTCCAAAAGTTTCACACAGTAATGTTATGCAAATCATATATTTTTTCCTACTTGTTCAGGATTTTTTAAGTTACATAAGTATGCTCAATGTTCAGATTACTACAAAATGTCCTGTTTTTCACACATTCTGTTTTTGATGCATTGTTTTGCTCGTTTTGATGAAAGTATCAATTGTGTAGGTGGCATAAGCCATGGAGAAGTTATATTATAGTAGCTATAATGAAAAAATGAAATATGAATGGGTTTGCAAGAGCACTTAAGGTAGTAATTTTCATTATTATACTAATGGATCTCATGAGTTTTCTGTTAAGTTTTGTGTGGATGAATTTTTCAAAGTTCGAGGAGGTCTTGATATGAGGAGATGGAGGAGAGGCAAGAATTCAAGCTTGGGTATTCCCAAGGTACCCCAAGTAAATATCCAAGAATACTCAACGGTCTAAGCTTGGGTATGCCCCGGAAGGCATCCCATCTTTCTTCAACAACTATCGATATGTTTTCATCTTCGTTTCGTTCACGTGATATGCGAAATCTTGCAGCGTCTTTTGTGTTTCGTTTTCACTTTTATTTTATGCACCATGCTGGTATTACATAGGCCATGGTTTATTTATAGAATGATCACTTCACTTCACTTATATCTTTTGAGTATGGCTTTATAGAATGTTGCATGTGCTTCACTTATATCATTTGAAGTTTGCATTGCGTGTTTCTGTACATATAGAAAAACTTTATTTGTAGAATGCTCTTTTGATTCACTTATATTTATTAGAGCATGGTATTTTTTAAAAAAATTAAACTCTCACGCTTCACTTATATCTATTTAGAGAGTTAAAAGGAATTGGTCATTTACATGGTTAGTCAAAAAATCCTATATCAAACTTGTAGATCACTGGGTATGATATGTTTGATTCCTTGCAATAGTTTTGTGACATTAAGATAGTAATATGTGGGTGAACTAGTTTATGATTGTGTATTAGTAATAATATTGATGTTAAGGTTTGTGATTCTCGAAGGATGCACGTATAGTGTCTGGTTATGCGATGAAGTTAGAGCATAATTTATTCTTGATTGAAATGTTTTGTGTTGTTATAATCGGAGTCGCGTGATGGTTAACTCCTCCAAACCTTCTCCCTAGGGGCATGCGAGTAGTGCTTTATTTCGAGAGAGCTAATAAAATCTTGAAATAAGTATGTGATTTCTTTATAACTAATATGATTCCATTGATATACGCACACTCACGTCCACATATTTGCTAGCTTCTTCAGTACCATTCATTGCCCATTCTTACCACGAGAGTCGATGAAAACTTTGGAGGTGCATCCTAACCCCGATATGATACGCTATATCATACATAATACGTATTACATATTCCCCTAAATATCCACCACACCTACCTATTATGGCATTTCCATAGCCATTCCGAGATATATTGAAATGCAACTTCCACCGCTTCCGTCTTGATGACCTGAGAATTCATTGTCATATTGCTTAGCATGATCGTAAGATAGAGAGGATGATATTTCGATGGCTTGTACATTTTTTCATGTAGCTGTTATGCAAGATCATTGCACATCTTGTTACACTACCAAAGGCATTCATATGGAGTTATACTTTGTACTAGGTATCGAGTTGAAATATTGATTTGTATGTAAATAGTAGTGTGATTATCATCGTTGTTCATTATTAGAGCATTATCTAGTGAGGAAAAGATCATGGGGACTATGATCCCCCCACAAGCTGGGACGAGACTCTGGACAAAAAAAAGAAAATAAATAGAAATAAAAAAAGGAAAAAAAGAAAGAAAAAAGAGAAAAAATTGAGACAAACAAGATAAGGGGAATGCTAATTTCACACTTGTGCTTCAAAGTAGCACCATGTTTTTATATGGAGATTCTCCCATGTTTTCACTTTCATATGCTAGTGGGAATTTTTCATTATAGAGTTTGATGCACACCCACTTTGTTTCCATACTAAATTTTCATACACTTATAGCTCTTAGTGCATCCACTGCATGGCAATCCCTGGTCCTCGCATTGATATCTATTGATGGGTATCTCCATAGCTTGTTGTTACGCCGAGTTGATGGGAGACTTTCTTCTTCACTTTTACCCCTTTGAAACATACCACCATATCCTATTACACCTTTACTCATTTATTGTTATATTGCTTTGCATGATCGTAAAATATGCCGTATCGAGTGAGTAATAAAAAGCTGAAGGGCGTTAAAAAGTATGATCCAATTGCTTGATTTGACACTGGTGTGCTCATGATTTATACCTTATGCTAGAAAGACCAAGCATGACAAGCTATATCATTTTGTTGGGATACCATTCTTCAAGCATGGTTATTTTGGAAGGACATGATTGTTTTCTAGTAAACCTGAGTATGGATATCTTTTTGTCAAATAATAGACTATTGTCTTGAATCATTTGTATCTTACTATTCATGCCATGACTAGATATATGTTCAAGGTTATGTTGTAGCATTCCACATAAAAAATTATATTTTTATCATTTACCTACTCGAGGACGAGAATGAATTATGCTTGAGGATGATGATACGTCTTTGTCGTATCTATATTTTTTTATTGTACCATGCCAATATTATACAACTATCACAAATTTTTGGAAACATTTTTTATGATATATTGGACTAACATATTGATCCAGTGCCAAGTGTCAGTTCTTGTTTAGTGCATGTTTTTCTTTCGTAGAATAACCATATCAAACAAAGTCCAAACGCGACAAATATTTACGAAGAATTATTTTGGAAATATGTGATTTTTGGGAGGTGGAATAAACGCAAACGGAGGCCCACATTTTCCACTAGGTACTAGGGAGGGACCAATACTACCTCGCGCGGGGTGGTGTCAATTGTCCAAGTCTTTAGTATGTTGGGGATCTTCTTCGCGCGCAAGAAACCTAATTTATGGCTACAAATCCCCTCAAAATGTCACCCCGATTTGAGTTACGAATCTTCGAGAATTTCAGAAACGATGAATGGCCATAAAAAAGGAACACAGAACATAAGAGAACGGAGAGGGATATCCAATCTCGGAGGGGCTCCTGCCCCTACGCCGCCATGGAGGCCATGGACCAAATGGGGAACTATCCTCCCATCTTGGGGGAGGCCATGGAAGAAGAAGTAGGAGGGGGCTATCTCCCTCTCTCTCCCGGTGGCGCCAGAGTGCCACTGGGCAAGGAGCGTGACGGCAATCTACATCAACAATCTTGTCGCCTTCAACACCGACTCCCTCCCCCTCTATGATGTTGTGTAACACCTCTTTTCCTGCTATAACTCTCTACTTAAACATGGTTCTCAACATTGGATACTATTTCCTAACGATATGTGGTTATCCCATGATGTTGGAATAGATATGTTTTGCCCAAAGGGTTAATTGTGATATGATGTTATTGACATGAGTTGTTGTAGCGACCCAACTCAAGACGAGTCAAGCCTCTGTGTTTCTGTGCCATCCCTGGATCAGTATGCTGGCACACACAGTACATCAATGTATATATCAAAGTGCAATCACATGTAAATAGCGTAAAACTGATATATACCTTAATTATTTCGGCGGAAGCAGTCAAGGGAGTGGAGTCCCAATAAACACCAACGGCAAGTTGAGTGTAGACCGTAACCCTGAATCGTACTCTTACATCGTCGAAGAAAAATATCTGCAACATAAGACGTTGTAGCCGTGTAGGTCAGCATATTGAATATGCCGGCAAGTCACATAAGAGAGGGGTGAAAAGTAATCATCTATACTATATGCATATATGGCAGGTGGGGCTATAAGTTTTTAGCGAAAAGAAAGTTTTATCTACATCAAGAAAGGGCTAAAAGCAAAATGTTACTACATTGTTGGTTGTTAACGAGATGGTTCCGCCAACCAATTCTCGTACCCGAGTTGTCAATAATTACCCTCATCAAATATATTTAATGGTGTTGAGAAATCCAGATAACTTCAGTTCCTTTGGCTCAAGTTGTCCATGACCTTGGACACGGCTAATCGATTAGGTTTGAGTACTCTGCAGAGTTTTGCACACGTTCCCCACAAGATTTGATCGCCTCCGTGTATGTCCTCGCACTTCAGGGTGTTTGAAGACCGGATGATCAAAACATGGTCTTTCAACGGGTCCCTGTGAATCCCTGTCGGTGCCCATCCAATCCTACCGTTCTTCTACATCTGCTAGCACCGCCTGTCCAGAGTCGCCGCGTTGTACAACCAAGCCAGAGCCCATAATTACTTGTGGCTGTGCAGGTAAGCCTTGGGTCTTGAAAATATCCGTCCGTCTCTTTGAGCCTGGGTGAAGCTTTCCGCAGGATGTCATGGCCGTCCCCAGCATCCCAGGCATCCACTGGGTTCCCCAGGGAGCCGATCAACCGTCCTTCACCCAGAGTTGCATTGCGTCCGAGGTCTTGAAAATCTTGTCTTAACCGGTCTTGATTATTTAATCAACCTCGCATCACTCGTGTTATGCACTCAACTGAAATCCTGTCTACTCAAGCATAGCAATATGAAATTTGTCGTCCCGGGGCCAAGTATGGGGGTTGTTGTGTGCCTACCACATGATACTACAATCTATACTAAAATTTTCAAGTACCTAAGCAGCATGCAATTGGGCATAGGATGGTAGAACTACGATGCATAAAACATAGGTGATAGTATGATCAAAGTGACTTGCCTAGTGATGTTGATGAAGAAGAATTTCTCGAGAAATACGTGATAGAACTATTCGTCACTCTCCGATGAAATCTATATAATCAAACATAGTATTCACATAAGCACTCACACTAGCAATCATTCTAGCAATCAATTATAAACAGCAATAAAAGTTGATGCAATCAAAAATCAATAAGAGAGAGCGGATAAAAATCCAAAGGAAACTTCAAAGAAGCTAGGAAGCCTTCTACTACATCAAACACTATATAGTTTTTGTTCTAACTGAAAATAAAACACTAAAATAGAAAAAAATAACAGAAAACAAAATATAAAATTACTAAGATAACAGAAGTAAAATTTACAAAACAATATTTTTTGATAAGTATTTTCAAAATAGGAAATCAAACTAGCAATGCAATCAATTCGCAAGTTAGTATAGAACTAGAATTGATTCCATGCAAACAAATAAGAATAAATAAAATAAAACTTTGTTGTTGTTGGAAAGTTACTGGTAAATATAACAAAAATATAACTTGTCACAATTACAAAAAAACAAATTAAGAACAATTAATACAAAAGAAATAGCAAGAAAACAAAAAAGGCTAAAACAGAATCTGTTTTGCTTAAAACCCTAATTAAAAATATTTAACGAAAATTGAAACTTAAACTACTGAATGGTACGATCAATACGAAGCAGCAACAAAAAGAATCAAATTAAAAGCTATTTTTAAACTCCCGGAATAAGCAAAACAATATTTAATTCAAATCTGATCTAACTCAATTTTTATAAATCCAAACATAGACAAATTATATATCTACAGAAACAGCATAAAATTTGGGATCCAACGCAAAAAGAATCACCTAATTCGGAGTTATAGACTAATAGATATGAATTTTCTAAGATTGCAATTTTCTGAAAAAACTGCAATACGGGATTTCGTGAATCTCACCGGAGTTAGTCGCCGAAGTTGGAGAAGACGACGGGAAGGTGGCTCCGGTGGCCGGCCGAGGCAGCGGAGGGGTCCAGGCGAGGGAGGAGGGCTCCGGCCGAAGGTTGGTGGTGCCGGCGGGGCGTGGGGCGACGGGAGGAGGCAGCAGGACCTCCGGCGAGTTCCTGTTGAAGATGAACTCCGACGAGGCGGGGGCTGCGGCTAGAGGCGAGGAGAGGTATGGTTCTTGGGGGAAATGGATAGAGGAGGGTGTGGGGGTTCTTATAGGGGCGACGGGAGGTGCTGGGAGGGAAAGAGCTTCGCGAATCCCGGAGGTGGGGTTCTCCTCTCCATGGATGGAAGGTTTTGTGTGACGTGAGAGGAAACACAGGAAGAAGATGATCTCTTGGGCCAAATTTGGAAAGTGCTTAATGGGCCACCTAGAGTTTTTCCTAATAAAAGTGATCTCCTTCCTATTTTCAAAACTAGGAAACTAAAATGTTAAAAAGGAAATCAAATCAATTCGGAATAAAGAGTTTTTATATACTAAAATCATCAGAAAAATAAAATATAAATGATGTGCATTTTTCCACGGCAAAAATAAAAACTTCAGAAAAAAATGTTTTTCCAAAAATCCCAAAAAGCATTATTTCTTTTTTGAAAATAATTTTCAAATGATCCTCTAAGTTTGAGGGTTCAAATAACTTTCAAAATGCCCGTGGGTTCGAGGGTCATGTTCCTCCTCTCTGGAAATGTATTTCCCGGCATTTTGTTGCACGAAGAAAACGAATGGAAATGCAAAAGAATTCAATGCAAATATCTCCGTTCAAATTCTTTATAGTTGAAGAAGTCATGTCATCTTCTCTCGTTGCTTTTAAAAGCTTTAATTTGAATTCACCGGAGAAGGGGAAAATCATTTAATTTCCCTCTCGTTCAAAAGTTTCGAAAAGTTTCATATTTCACACAAGTTTAAATCACTCAGCAAACAAACAAACAATCAATCTAATAATTATATTAACATTCCAAAATTTATAATTTTGGGATGTTACAAACTACCACACTTAAAATGAATCTCGTCCTCGAGATTCGAAGAGGCTAGAAAGAAAGGTTAGGGTTTGGGGGTCTTCTAACAAATCCAATCTCCGGCAAGGTGTGATGCTACCACACTTAAAATGAGAGATACTGGTCCCTCAAAAATGCTCTAACGATCCTCTCGGTTTTGGCAACTGACATCGCACAGTCTTCATATTAAATCCTTTGGTGATGCTCTCCCGTTGATATAAGCTTCTTCCGTTACTGGGTCTTCTTAACTGACAGTCTCGTGGTCAATTCTAAATAGCATATCGATGGTTCTCATGGTGGTCTACCATTTATGGTTATCCTGCAGAGAGAAAGGTCTTGGCTTCATCCTCACCGTAAAATTTCCTATGCGTGACAACAAATGTCATGTACATGGGGCTTTCATCATACCATTCTAAGGCTTAAACAAAAGCTTCAAGGAACGTCGTCCCTCTCTATGGGTAAGTCTCTCAGATTTACCATTCTAAATAGCAAGATAAATGATAAGAGTAAGTCGTCATGGTGATTAATCCATTCCGCACCCAAATCATTTCTCTGTATAAGGTTTAGCGAATCTCGCATTCTAGCACTTGGGCATCCTCACAAGCGTTGCAGAATTTCTCTTGTCCACGAACGAAGTTCGGATAATCCATTGGTTCTACAAACTGAACGAAACATCTATCATATCTTCACAACTCTCAGGTTTTCGTATGCTCCCAAGAAAACGTTTGCTGATCCATGTTTCATTCTCCAAAAAGATAGTACTTGGTCCTTGTTAGTCCCGGGGTCTGTGGGTTTCAGGCATACTTGGGGTAAATGTGACACGCCGCTGGGTAGTGGGTGGTTTCTTCACAAAGGAAACAAGTCACCTGACTACTTGGGCACTCCTCAACTGGGTGATTTTCATCACAATGAGTGCATCCATCCTTGTGTTCTTCCTGGGTGTGTCCTATTTCTCCACAGATCTTGCATGCACAAGTCTTCTCCTTCGGATTATCATAGCACTTCTGAATGAGGCGGGATCTTAACAGAGTCTTCTTGAATTCTTCCCAACTTTCTGCTCCACTAAATCCTTGTATGCCATGATGCATTTTCCACCAGATTGCAACACTTCGGGTAAAGTACTAGAGAGCGTGTTCCACTTCATACTTCCTTGATATCAAGTTGCTCCCGAAGCGGTTCTCCATGTTTTGAATCCATATATCAGCCTCCAGCTGGGTCATTGGTCCAGAGAATACAAGTCTAGCTTCATACTCCATCTGGTAGGGTTGAGGTTTTGTGGATGAGACGGGTAAGAGAGGGAGGGAGATACACACAATACAAACAATATTTTTGAGAATAGGTTTTATTTGTGGCCGTCGGAAAACACACACCAATGACGGCTCACAAATCATAGTAACTAACGTGGGTATATAATTGGGGTTTGGACTTCTAATGGTCATATAAATATTCGAACGCTTCGGGGTCTTCGAGTTCTTCGGGTCTTGAGAGTCCTCTGTTGGTGTAGCGTCAATTCTTCAAACGCGTGGTGAAATCCTCTTTACTTTGAAGTAGAACTCCGTTGATTCTTCATGAGGTCGAAGGGGTAAGGGTATTGTCTAACTATTGGAGGTGAGAGAGAACGTTTGATGAAATCAGAAGAGATGAGAAGTAAAAGGTGTTCTCAAAAGTATGATTTTTGAGAGATCCTATCCTAAGAAATTTCCAGTTTCTAGGGTCACGTCCAACAGTCAACATGTGCTCTGATACCATTTCTGTAGCGACCCGACTCAAGACGAGTCAAGCCTCTGTGTTTCTATGCCATCCCTGGATCAGTATGCTGGCACACACAGTACATCAATGTATATATCAAAGTGCAATCACATGTAAATAGCGTAAAACTGATATATACCTTAATTATTTCGGCGGAAGCAGTCAAGGGAGTGGAGTCCCAATAAACACCAACGGCAAGTTGAGTGTAGACCGTAACCCTGAATCGTACTCTTACATCGTCAAAGAAAAATATCTGCAACATAAGACGTTGCAGCCGTGTAGGTCAGCATATTGAATATGCCGGCAAGTCACATAAGAAAGGGGTGAAAAGTAATCATCTATACTATATGCATATATGGCAGGTGGGGCTATAAGTTTTTAGCGAAAAGCAAGTTTTATCCTACATCAAGAAAGGGCTAAAAGCAAAATGTTACTACATTGTTGGTTGTTAACGAGATGGTTCCGCCAACCAATTCTCGTACCCGAGTTGTCAATAATTACCCTCATCAAATATATTTAATGGTGTTGAGAAATCCAGATAACTTCAGTTCCTTTGGCTCAAGTTGTTCATGACCGTGGACACGGCTAATCGATTAGGTTTGAGTACTCTGCAGAGTTTTGCACACGTTCCCCACAATATTTGATCGCCTCCATGTATGTCCTCGCACTTCAGGGTGTTTGAAGACCGGATGATTAAAACATGGTCTTTCAACGGGTCCCTGTGAATCCCTGTCGGTGCCCATCCAATCCTACCGTTCTTGTACATCTGCTAGCACCGCCTGTCCAGAGTCGCCGCGTTGTCCAACCAAGCCAGAGCCCATAATTACTTGTGGCTGTGCAGGTAAGCCTTGGGTCTTGAAAATATCCGTCCGTCTCTTTGAGCCTGGGTGAAGCTTTCCGCAGGATGTCATGGCCGTCCCCAGCATCCCGGGTATCCACTGGGTTCCCCAGGGAGCCGATCAACCGTCCTTCGCCCAGAGTTGCATTGCGTCCGAGGTCTTGAAAATCTTGTCTTAACCGGTCTTGATTATTTAATCAACCTCGCATCACTCGTGTTATGCACTCAACTGAAATCCCGTCTACTCAAGCATAGCAATATGAAATTTGTCGTCCCGGGGCCAAGTATTGGGGTTGTTGTGTGCCTACCACATGATACTACAATCTATACTAAAATTTTCAAGTACCTAGGCAGCATGCAATTGGGCATAGGATGGTAGAACTACGATGCATAAAACATAGGTGATAGTATATCAAAGTGACTTGCCTGGTGATGTTGATGAAGAAGAATTTCTCGAGAAAAACGTGATAGAACTATTCGTCACTCTCCGATGAAATCTATATAATCAAACATAGTATTCACATAAGCACTCACACTAGCAATCATTCTAGCAATCAATTATAAACAACAATAAAAGTTGATGCAATCAAAAATCAATAAGAGAGAGCGGATAAAAATCCAAAGGAAACTTCAAAGAAGCTAGGAAGCCTTCTACTAAATCAAACACTATATAGTTTTTGTTCTAACTGAAAATAAAACACTAAAACAGAAAAAAATAACAGAAAACAAAATATAAAATTACTAAGATAACAGAAGTAAAATTTACAAAACAATATTTTTTGATAAGTATTTTCAAAATAGGAAATCAAACTAGCAATGCAATCAATTCGCAAGTTAGTATAGAACTAGAATTGATTCCATGCAAACAAATAAGAATAAATAAAATAAAACTTTGTTTTTGTTGGAAAGTTACTGGTAAATATAAAAAAAATATAACTTGTCACAATTACAAAAAAAACAAATTAAGAACAATTAATACAAAAGAAATAGCAAGAAAACAAAAAAGGCTAAAACAGAATCTGTTTTGCTTCAAACCCTAATTAAAAATATTTAACGAAAATTTAAACTTAAACTACTGAATGGTACGATCAATACGAAGCAGCAACAAAAAGAATCAAATTAAAAGCTATTTTTAAACTCCCGGAATAAGTAAAACAATATTTAATTCAAATCTGATCTAACTCAATTTTTATAAATCCAAACATAGACAAATTATATATCTACAGAAACTGCATAAAATTTGTGATCCAAGGCAAAAAGAATCACCTAATTCGGAGTTATAGACTAATAGATATGAATTTTCTAAGATTGCAATTTTCTGAAAAAACTGCAATACGGGATTTCGTGAATCTCACCGGAGTTAGTCGCCAGAGTTGGAGAAGACGACGGGAAGGTGGCTCCGGTGGCCGGCCGAGGCAGCGGAGGGGTCCAGGCGGGGGAGGAGGGCTCCGGTCGAAGGTTGGTGGTGCCGGCGGGGCGTGGGGCGACGGGAGGAGGCAGCAGGACCTCCGGCGAGTTCCTGTTGAAGATGAACTCCGGCGAGGCGGGGGCTGCGGCTAGAGGCGAGGAGAGGTATGGTTCTTGGGGAAAATGGATAGAGGAGGGTGTGGGGGTTCTTATAGGGGCGACGGGAGGTGCTGGGAGGGAAAGAGCTTCGCGAATCCCGGAGGTGGGGATCTCCTCTCCATGGATGGAAGGTTTTCTGTGACGTCAGAGGAAACAAACAGAGGAAGAAGATGATCTCTTGGGCCAAATTTGGAAAGTGCTTAATGGGCCACCTAGAGTTTTTCCTAATAAAAGTGATCTCCTTCCTATTTTCAAAACTAGGAAACTAAAACGTTAAAAAGGAAATCAAATCAATTCGGAATAAAGAGTTTTTATATACTAAAATCATCAGAAAAATAAAATATAAATGATGTGCATTTTTCCACGGCAAAAATAAAAACTTCAGAAAAAAATGTTTTTCCAAAAATCCCTAAAAGCATTATTTCTTTTTTGCAAATAATTTTCAAATGATCCTCTAAGTTTGAGGGTTCAAATAACTTTCAAAATGCCCGTGGGTTCGAGGGTCATGTTCCTCCTCTCTCGAAATGTATTTCCCGGCATTTTGTTGCACGAAGAAAACGAATGGAAATGCAAAAGAATTCAGTGCAAATATCTCCGTTCAAATTCTTTATAGTTGAAGAAGTCATGTCATCTTCTCTCGTTGCTTATAAAAGCTTTAATTTGAATTCATCGGAGAAGGGGAAAGTTATTTTATTTCCCTCTCGTTCAAAAGTTTCGAAAAGTTTCATATTTCACGCAAGTTTCAATCACTCAGCAAACAAACAAACAATCAATCTAATAATTGAATTAACATTCCAAAATTTATAATTTTGGGATGTTACAGTTGTGTGTTGATATGGTGATTCCTAAGGTTCCTTCCGTGATGCACACACATGAAGGATACACGCTTGAGGGTTTGCAATACATTCATGATTTGCTTATAGTGGGTGGTGAGAGTGAGAGAAACTTACACCCGAGTAAGGGAGTTGTGCGCGTATGGGAGTAAAGAGGACATGATGTTGAATGCTATAGTTGGGTTTACCTTAATGATTTCTAGTAGTTACGAATGCTTGTTAGAGGTCGAATAATAAGGGCATATGATCGAAGTACGAAACGTGTGTTAATGTCCGCCTCTCCCTCATTGCACATCATAGGTATCTATCATGTTATATTGAATTGCATATGGACAAATAATTTCTTGCGTGACAGAAAAAGCTTTCTACTAAACAACCCCTACATTTATTTATTTTCACTTTATTTTATGGCAAAGTACTTCTAGTTCTATTCTTGTGTTAGGTAAAGCAAGAGATAAGTGTGCGTAGAGTTGTATCGGTGGTTGACAGAACTTGAGGGAATACGTGTTCTACCTTTAGCTCCTTGTTGGGTTCGACTCTCTTACTTATCGAAAAAGGATACAAACAATCCCCTACACTTGTGGGTTATCACACTATCTCATATGAAACCCTATTCATCTCCTGTATTCGATCTGTGTCTCAAAACCTTATATTGGCACATGTGGGTTACTAGTAGTGTGATTACATCTTGTAGTTGATGCTTGTTGGTTTATTTGGTGGAAGATATTATGTTCATATCCTTGATCACCATTATTATACCTATGATCTTGAATACGTTGATGAGTTGTGTGTAGTTACTTTTGTTCTTGAGAACATGGGAGATGTATTGTTATAAGTAATGATGTGAAGTTTGTATTTTAATGATATGTATATTGTTGCTTCTCTTAGTGGTGTCATGTCAACATCAACTACATGACAGTACACCATGCTATGGGCCTGAATTAAGGCATTGTGGAGTAACAAGTAAATGATGGGTTGCGAGAGTGACTGAAGCATAAACCCTAGTTTATGTGTTGCTTCATAAGGAGTTGATTTGGATACACAAGTTTCATGCTATGGTTAGATTTATCTTAATTCTCCTTTCCTAGTGGTGGATGCTTGTGAGAGGGGTTAATCATAAGTGGGTTCCTTGTTCAAGTAATAACATAACCTAGACCGGTACACCCACATATCAAATTATCAAAGTAACAAACGCGAATAATCAAACATGCTGAATATGACTAGACTAAAATTCTCATGTGTCCTCGGGAACACTTGATTCGTATAAGAGTACTTTCAGGACAATCATTTGCTACAAAAAGGATTGGGTTATCTTGCTGCATACTTGCTACTATTCTTACTTATCACTATCTTGCTAGCAAAGTATCTATCATTGTTATTCATAACACTCGTAGAGAATAACTTGCTGAAACTTCTTATCATTTTCTTCTGCTCCTTGTTGGGTTCAACAATATTATTCATCATAAAAACTACGATTGATCCCCTATACCAGTGGGTCATCAAGCTACACACTAAAGTATATGTCTATGTATATACATTTGTGTATGTGCATATAGTGCCCCTTTGTGATTTTGGTGTATCGAAAACTTATAGGTCAAGGGACTAATATGTTGTTGAGTGTACACGTCCTATAAGTCCCTGAGGAGTTTGGTTATCAGACAGAAGTTGATCCCTAAAAATGAATGCCTTCAACTAAATACTTTGATGCTTTTCTTGTAGCCTTTGAAAATGAAGAAATTGGTGTGACCTTGAAGTTATTGATGCGAGCACTATGAAGGGCGAAGATTGTCTTCATAGTTTCATTTCCTTTTTTCGAGTCAGAGGAAACACCATATTGTGAAAGGAGTCAAGTTCTTTAGTGACAAAGACGAAGTTCTTCTAGTCAATGAGGAAATTAGTTTGACTGAGGAGTT
The DNA here is from genome assembly GCF_904849725.1 of Hordeum vulgare subsp. vulgare. Lineage (NCBI taxonomy): Eukaryota > Viridiplantae > Streptophyta > Magnoliopsida > Poales > Poaceae > Hordeum > Hordeum vulgare. The sequence goes on from NC_058519.1 coordinate 252,996,767, forward strand.
AGGATTTTACCAATGCAAATTGCCTACCGTGAGTAACCCTGACAAGTTTGACAGTTTGAATTCCGATCATTGATATGCTTAGCGTCAGCTGTCCCAAAGGATCTTATCCTTACAATGGTCATATCACTAGGAGCATTTATGTCATATCATGTCGGGTTGCACCCGCGCTATAAATAGTCGCCCCCACCACCACTAGTTTGTTGCCTGCTCCGCTAGAGAAATTTAGAAGTATCTTTTGGGAGCAACCCATCCTCTAAGGACTTCGAGAGAAAATCATCAGTGTGGAAAAATCCAAAACAATAAAACCTAAAACCCAAAGTGATGGAGCATCAATGAAGAGATTGTTCCCATGTGGAACTGACGCTTGTTACCTTTGAAGAGTGTGCACCTTCCAGACGGTTAGGCATCACGGTCTAGTACATCGAAGAGGAAATTGTCGATTGTCGGGTGACCGAGTTTGTGAAGGTCAGGAAGTCTACCTTGAAGACTTACCATGGGTGATTCGGCGAGGCTTTTGTGACCTTATCTCAAGGAGAGTATAGTAATGATTGTGTGTCCTGGAACTGTGTGTGCTTTGGTTTAAATACCAAGCTACTCCGTACCAGATGTACGACTATCAAAGCAGTTGGAACTGGGTAACCAATTCATTATCTTTACCGAGCAACTGGTTCTATTTCCTCAAACCTTTCATGTCCTCGAGTACTTGTTGATAAAATTCATCATTGGTGTTTGAAGACTTTGACTGAAGACTTCCTCAATTTTCTCAACCCCAATTCTTCAGTCACCTTGTCTATTGCCTGCTTATCTTGTTTACATGCTCCTTGTACACTTTGTATGTTTCAATTCATCATAATAAATATGCTACTGTCATGTTATGCATGCACTTGGGTAATATATCTGCTGCTAGCATTTTGTTACTTAGCAAATTCCTCAAGAAGTAATTCGTCAGTGAAGAACTCCTAAATATCGCGTATTCACCCCCCTCAAGTCGATATAACACACTTTATATTTGTATCAGAGCAAGATACTCCCTTGTTATTTGTAAAAAATAAATAATCAAATGGAGGATTAGTTATGTTGACTGCAGGTATGGTCAATGTCTTTGCGGGGTATCACCTTTGATAGGGCAGGCTAGCCCTACTAGACGAACAAGATGTGTATGCATGTTGAGGCAATTTACAATGACTATCGTATTTCATGGAAAATGGTGTTCCCTCAATCACACCAACTCTCAACGTTGTTGATGTGAAGAGATTCAAGCAAATCAACTCTCAGGGGAACAATATCATATGTTCTCGTCTGAGCAAAGGTCAGTATGGCAGAGTGACTACTTTGGAATCTACAAGCTCATCTCGAACAACCTGTCCAAAGTTAAGGGAGGAGTATCAACTCAACGTGACCCCTGAGTTGATGTTCTTCACAATCTCTTCAAATACTTGAAAATACTCAACAACGATATTGTTTAGCAAACCTTCCATTGCATCTTTGATATCTCCAATGAGCTACATGCTCTTGGTGCCACTGACATAACTGACCATGAGGTGGTGGAAAAACTGCGGAGATCTCCTGATCCCTCATTTGACACACTGGCCTTGATGATTCAAGTGTAAGGAGACTACAGGTCTCTAGATCCTACTTATATTCTTCAAATGCTCAATAATCATGAATTCCAACAAGCAGAGAAACGAAATCTCTATTTGCCAAGATATGGAAGGTCTCGTGCATTAAAGGCATAGACAATTTTCTCATCTAAAGAATAAGAATCTGACAGCAGTCTTTGTGATCCTTAAGCACTTGGTCAGGATCTAGCAATGATCGTGAGGCATTTCCAAAAGTTCTCTAGAAGAGGTCATTTTGGATAATCTTCAAAACGTGATGTGAAGAAATCAGAATCTTCATCATGGGACTATAAGAAAACAACTTGCCACAAAAGAAATAAGTTTGGCCACAAAATTGCTGATTATCCTCGCTTGGAAAAGGACTCTAAGAAGAAGAAGTAAAAGGATGATAGTTATGAAGACAAGAAGAAGAAGAAGTATTCAAAGTACTCAACTCACAAGAAGAGCCGTTCCAGAAAATCTCGGACACTTATTGGCAAGGAAATGGACTCTAAAGACGAATTTGAAGAATATAATGAAGAGCAAGAATCTGAGGAGGAGTCAGACTCTGGTGTGGCAAGCCTAGCTCTTGCTATCGGATTCGTCAAAAAGTCCAACTTCAACATTGAAGAACATGACATCGTCCACGACACTCATGACTCCGACAACGAATTTGCTCCCACCTATTGCTTCATGGCAAAACGTGCCAAGGTATTCGAACATGCTTCCTCTTCTGACTCAAGTGAGCGTAATCCTGATGATTATCATAAACCTAGTTACTCCAAACTTTCTATTATTCCCACTAAAAACAGAATCCATAGAAACTGTTCAGAAACTGTTAGAAAAAAGCGATGATCTCTAGAACGAGGAAATGGATTGGACTCAACCCCGACTAATGATTTTTAATGTCTTCAGTCTAAGTATGATAACCTTCAGAGTCGTCATGAAACTCCCTTAGCTGGTCATGATAAGCTTTCCTATTAATTTCTTTAAAGAAATCAAGATCTTCAGAAACTAAGGGTGTCCCATGATGATCTTCGAAGGGAAAATGTTTATTTCCTTACTTAACAGATTATTTCCGCACATGAAGATTTTGTTCCGCCTTGTTGGAAATGCATCAAATGTGAAACTACTAATTCTTCAACTGAAAGTGCAAGTGTTCTATTCCTCCAAATTCTTAAACTATTTCAGTGGTCACAAATTCCTCATATAAGGAAAACACAAGTGTCAGATATGCTAATGCATGGTTGAAGGAATTGTATGTGACATGCACGTACAAAAGTCTCAAAGGGCATCAAACCCTTTTGCGACGTGCTCAAAAAGTAGATTCTAGACAATAACCATAGGATAAAGGGTATTACATACGAAAGGAAATTAAATTGTATTGGATCCTACTAGACACCTAAAGAGTTCCCCAAAACTTCATGCGTTGCTGCAAAAGGACATCAGGTAGATCCATCCACCTTATCTAGCTTTACTTGTGAATTTTGATATTCCTAAGATGAGTCATTTGACTCCAAGTATAAACTATTCAAAAATCAAAATGGTGAAGTATTTTCTAGATATGTTGAAACAAACTGCATGAATAGTCCCCCTATGAGGAAAATCTCGGTTCCCAAGAGCTACTTGGAAATTCTTAAAGTAAATGTGCTCATGGCACCACACATGAAGAAAAGGAACCCATGATCAAATTTCTCATATGGACCAAAGTCTTCACATGGACCAAATTGCTCATATGGTGAAAAGTCTACTCATTCTCGTACTAATGGTTCTATTTCACAGGGAAAACATAGGGGTCATAAATATGTGCATTATTCTTCAAATCTTTATGTTTATACGTCCTTGAAGAATTTCTCTGCTTATTCATATAAGTACTCTAACCGCCCTACCTAAATGAGACGAAGTGCATTAGCTTCAAAACCTAAATTCTTATATGATGATCGTAGAATGTTGAACTCTTTGCCGCTCCTTCAAACGTGGGTGGTGAAGAAAATGAACTAATCACTTATGTAGGATCAGGTCTCTAGACGAACATAAATGTTTGTAGAATTTGCTAGAGACCTGAGAAAATGCTTGAAAGGACGCAAGCTAGTCATGATGAAATGCATTACTCATTTCAATCATACTCACATTACTACATATATATTGCTTTACTGATATTACTCAAACTAACAAATTTGATAAGCAATGTGCTTCACTCTCATGTATATGAGTTTGTAAGATGCACTAATTCATCTGTAGGAAGAACCACCTAAAGCTAGTGAGTGGGTACTCAAAAGTGGATGCACTAATCACATGACTAGTGACAAGAATATCTTGATGGAACCAGCACTTGCTCCATCACATCTGAACCACACCACCTATGCTTACAAAGAAAAAAAAGCAAGGGATTGGGTTTAGGTAGGGTTGTAATCTCAAAGGATCGACACATGGATAAAGTGATGCTTATTGAATCCCAAGGGTTCAACCTCATGTCTGTCTCAATGCTTTGTGATCTTGATATGGTTGTCATGTTTGGCAAATATCATTGCATTATGCTCATGGAATCTGACAAATCCAAAGTCTTCGATGGCTTTAGGAGAGGAGACTTGTATATTGTTTATTTGTTTGCAGGACCACAACTGGCCACATGTTTACTTGCTAAAGTTTCAGAAGGCTGGCTATGGCATCGATGCATTAGGCATGCTGGCATGAGGAATCTGCACACACTTGCGAATAAGAAGCACATCATTGGCATTGAGTGTGTCAAATTCCTCAAGGATCATTTGTGTGGGGCTTGTGAGTTTAGTAAAATGACCAGGTTCAAGTATCCCTCCAAGACTATCATGACTACCACTCGTCCTTTTGAATTTCTTCACATGGATCTCTTTGGTCCCACTGATTATGCCACATTAACAAATGTTGCATCATTATATGACTTAGTCATTGTTGATGAATTCTCTAGTTACAGTTGTGTGCATATTATCTGGTACAAAAATTAAGTGCAAGAAGTATTCAGACCATTTTCTTCAAGGGACTTGACGAGCTTCGGAGTCAAGATCAAGCACATGAGGAGTGATAATGGGACCCGGTTCAAGAACACTGGTCTCGATGACTATCTTGTTGAACATGGTATTACTCATGAGCCAGCTTACCCTTATACTCCTCCACAAAAGGGCGTCATGGGGCGCTAGACAATGACTCTTGTTGAGATGTCATGCACCATGCTTGAAGAATACATGACATCTCGTCGCTTATGTCCTGAGGCCATCAACGCTACTTGACACATCATCAATGGAGCATATCTTCACAAATTCTTCAAGATGACTTCGTATGAACACCTCACTAACAAGAAACCCAATGTCGGTTATGTGAAAGTGTTCGGTGAAAAATGTTGGATTAGAGAACCTCATCACAGTTCCAAATTTGCACCCAAAGCATACTAAGATTTTATTCTTGGTTATGGAAAGGACTTGCATACCTAAAGAGTATTCAACACCTATCGCAATAAGTTGATTGAAACTATAAATGTGCAGTTCGATGAAACTAATGGCTCACAAGAAGAGCACCTACCTCCTTTGCTTGATGAAATGCCTCATGAGGAATCCATTAGGTTCAAGAATACCAAATATATCATACCCAATGAAGAACCACTGCCAGCTGAGGAAGTTATACCGAACAATGAAGACATTCAATGCCCATGCACCAGAAAAAAATGTTGCTGAAGAAAATCCTCACCCCCGACAAAGTCACCAATCTGCTCATCTCACAGAGGCAAATGAAGGGCAGATTGACAAAATCCTCGATGACATCAATGCAGCACGTCCCCTCACTCGCTCAAGCGCTTCACGCTTGACTAGCTATTGTGGGAGTTTTTCCTTTGTCTCTATAATGGCTCCTGCCAAAGTTGATGAAGCATTTATGGATCCTGAGTGGATTCAGGCTATGTACGAGGAGTTGTATCAATTCAAACTCAACAATGTGTCTGAACTTATCAAGTGGCCAGATCCTTGCAAGAATAACATTATAGGTATCAAGTGGGTCTACCGCAACAAGAAAGACAAAATTGGTCAAGTGATGAGGAATAAGGCCCGTCTTGTAGATCACGGCTACACACAGGTTGACGTAATTCGCTTTGATAAAACTTTTGCACCCATTGCTAGAATTGAAGCTATTCGCATATTGCTTGCTTATGCTAACCATCACAATATCATCTTATATCAAATGGGTGTGAAAAGTGCATTCCTCAATGGTAAGCTTGAGGAAGAAGTTTGTAAACATGATTAGGTTTCTTATGGTTCATGAAGCCGAGAGGTTGTTTGACATAAACTTACTCCTAAATTTCACCGTTTAGAAAAGCACTTTCGATGTCCATTTGGTAAATAGTAATATCATGGTGATTGGTGTAATCTAGAAGAATGCAAGTGGCTTCAAGTCTAGCAACATGAGCATAAGTCTCACCGTAGTCTATACCTTGGACTTGTGTGTATCCTTGGGCTACGAGACGCGCCTTGTTGCGTGCAACTTGACCATCACCATTTTGATTGTTCCGAAATATCATTTTGTATCGATGATGTTGTGCTCGTCCTTTGACTTTTCTACAAGTGTCCAAACTTTGTTCCTTTCGAAGTTGTGTAGATCTTTGTGCATGGCATTCACCCAATTCGGGTCTTGAAGGGATTCTTCAACCTTTATAGGCTCAATCCTAGAGATAAATGAGTAATGCTCACAAAAGTTAGCTAAACGAGATTTAGAGCGAGTGATTCTCCCGGTTTTTATGTCACCGGAGATTGGATTGACTGGATGATCCTTGTCCACTCTTGCTCGGACTCGTGACACCTTCTTCTTGTTGGATGGTGGAGGTTACTCATCATATTCTTCTTGTTTGTTGTCATTAATGGTGTCATATCCTTGATTTGGCGGTGGAAGGTTGAGGTGGATCCTCACGATGTACTTCTTCCTCTTCATCATCATGCCGTGTACCGATTGTGGATGCCTCCATGTTGCTTTGTGGTTCGCCTTGAGGAAAAGTAGGAGCTTGCACTTGCGTTAACTAAGTGCTTTCCTTCACCTTCATGGGACGGATCTTGCTGATATTTTTTGACTTGCGAACCATTAGATTCATCAAACTTCACATCTACTATATGTTCAAAATTTTGAGTGAAGCTGTTGTATACATGGTTAGTGTAAGAGTTTGATACTTAACCAAGTAGGAAACCTTCACGAGATTTAGGAGCAAATTTAGAACGATGATGCTTATCAAGAATGTAACACTTGGAGCAGAATACTTCAAAGTGTCCAACTTGGGGTTTGTTACCATTGAGTAGTTCGTATGCCATTTTACCAAGAAGTTGGAGTAAGTAAAATCGATTTATTTCATGACAAGCTGTTAAGATGGCTTCTGCCAAAAGTGTCTTGGCATTTTGTATTCGTCAAGCATCGTTCTGGCCATCTCTATGAGAGTTCGATTCTTCCTATCAACAACTCCATTTTGTTGAGGAGTGTATGTCACCGAGAAATCATGTGAGGTAACTTATTCGTAAAGAAAGGTATCCGCAATTGTGTTCTTGAACTCCGTTCAGTTGTCACTCAGAACTTTCTTTATCTTCTCTTTAAATTGATTTTGGGCTTTCTGACTAAAGTTCTTGAAGATCTTTTGTACCTGGGATTTATCATCAAGAAAGAATACCCATGTAAATCTGGAAAAATCATCAACAATGACTAAACCGAAAGAATTTCCACCGAAGCTCTTGTAAGCATTGGGACCAAAAAGATCCATGAGTAGTAGCTTGAGTGGCCTTCTTGTAGTCATTATGTTCTTCAACCGACTTTCTTGCCTGCTTGAAAAGAACTGCAAATTCTATATTTGTCAAAGATAACATCTTTAACAACAAGAATATGATCACCTTTCATAAGCCTGGCAAGGTTACACATACCAACATGTCCTAGCCTTCTATTCCATATCCAACCTTTAGAAATTTTTGCAATAAGACATGTATGGGGTTTTGATTTTTTAGTGAAATTGAAAATATATAGATGACCTTTGCAAAAACCAGCAAAGACCATGTTATCATTATCACGACAAAACAGTTGGTTGTCAAATTTCGTAAATTGCAAATTGAAACCAAAATCTACTAATCTAGATATAGAAAGAAGATTGTAGCCAAGAAATTCAACAAGCATGACATTTCGAATGGAACTATCATGAGATATGGCCACCTTACGAAGAACAAGTACCTTACCTTTGGAGATTTCACCAACGGTCACATACCTTTGAGATCCGTGGTTTGGTGTGATCTCATGAAACATGTCTTTATCTCCGGTCATGTGATCGGTGCATCCACTATCAAGTATCCAGTCTTTTCCTCCGGCCATGTAGTCTGTAAGGTTCGTCATAATACTAAGGTTCCTCATGGTCTTCTCATACTCGATGTCAAACTCATCATCTTCATTGTATTAGCCATGGTCCTTATTTTCATCGTCAGACGGAATATCCTCGTCATAAGAATCAAGAATTTCATCAGAACTTCGACTATGACAATCTTCATGTTTATGCATGCGAATTGCTTCAACAATGATATTGTTAATGGTAATGACATATCCTTTAGCACGCATGAGGTCACGAAGCATAAATAGACATTTATCAAAATTAGGATCATTTGGCATCATTTTGTGAAAATCTATGGATTTTTGGAAACTGATATCAAGATATTTCAATGAGTAGTTGGGATATCTTTTCTCCAAATCTTTCCACAAAGTTATAGCACACTCAAAGTTATTCAGTGGATTACACACATTTCTTGGCAGTCCTATAATGATAAGATTAACAGTTTTAACATTGCCAAGTATATTAACTTCATCATCATGAGAAGGATGTAGGGGATCAATGCGAAGCTCATAGGGATATTGAACATACTTGCCCAAATGGAATTTTTTGAATACATCAAGCATTTCATATTTCCGTTGTCTATAATGCTCTTCATCGAGAATATGCACTCTAGAACTAGGATTACCCAAACTAGGCACATCCATCTTCCTCCAATAGTCATTAAACCAAGGCTTAGGAGACCAAAGCTGCGGTACCAATTGAGGGATCGGTAGAACGGGTGTCTAGAGGGGGTGAATGGACTACTTGCATAAATTGAAATGCTAGCCTTTTACGAATTTTAATGACTAGAGGATTTTCACAATTATAACAAGTCTAGTACATGCTACACATGCTAGTCAACCAATATGTCAGCGAAAAGTAAAGAATTTGCACATGTAATTAAGGAGTAGAGTTTAGGAACACCAAACACAAAGAATGACACAACGATTTTTGGCGTGGTTCTGATAGGTGGCACTATTGTACGTCCACGTTAGTGGAGACTTCAACCGATGGAGGGTAACAGCTAGGAGAGTCCATAGAGGATCCACCCAAAAGGGGTCCATGAAGAAGTGGCCTTGTCTATTCCACCATGTCTTACATCCACACAGGACTAGCCTGACTCATGATAGATCTTCACGAAGTAGTCGATCTCCTTGCCAATACAAAATTCTTGGTTCAACTCCACAAAACGAAGTAGGAGGCTCCCAAGCGACACCTAACCAATCTAGGAGGCACCACCGTGCAAAAGGGAATAGACGCGATAGAACGATGAATTCCTTGCTCTTGTGCTTAAAAAGATAGTCTACTCAACACTCATTCACACTCTCACAGATTTGGCATGGGTAGAGAGTGTGATTTTGTAGAAAGAGACTTGGGAGGCTAGAGATCAAGTTTCAAATGGTTGGATTGGAATCTCTTGATCTCAACACATGAGTAGGTGGCTCTCCCAAAAAAAGGATCAGGCAAGTGTGTGTGTGGTCTGAGTGCTTCCTGTCCGAGTGAGAGGAGGTGAGGGGTATATATAGGCACCCCCACAATCCAACCATTACAACATTATTACCCAACTCAGTGACAGTGAAATGAATCTCGGTGGTACCGAGATGTACTAAATGTGGTAACTTTTGAATTCTCGGTGAGACCGATATATGAATCTCGATGGTACCGATACGATGACCCACGAGAGTTTTCCAATCTTGGTTGTACCGATTTCAATGTCAGAAATTTGAATTCTTGAAATAGAGATACTAGAGAGTTGGTAACTAAGTACTCGTCACACCGATGTGAAACTTGGTGGTACCAGGAGACTAGGGTTTGGCAAAGGACATGTCACTCAAAAAATTGGTAGGGCTGAGTGGGAAACTTGGTGGCACCCCCTCAAAAATTTTGTGGGAGAATGACTAAATATTTTTGTGGGAGAATGACTCAATATTTTTCGTGGCTATCTCTAAGCACTTGAGAAAACAATTGATCATAATATCTCACCCCCTTTTAATAGTATTGGCTTTCCTATGGACTCAAAACTGAATTCTCACAATTGTAAAATATAGACTCCTCTTGCTTGCAGCTTGAACCAATCCTATCCCTTTCCTTGCATCAAGGGGCTTCTCCTCAATATCCTTTGGCCAATGCTCTCTCTGGACTATACCTGAAATATACTAGGTAAAAGTCTTAGTCCAAGAGACAATGTATGTTGTCATGAAATATAAGAACCATGAAGGGAGCATATGTGCTTTCACCATGTCGTAAATGCAAAGATAATGTATGGATCAACCCCTTTAAGGCTGGAATATTATAGGCACACCTGCTAATGCATGGTTTCATGGACGGACATACTCGATGGATAAGTGAAGACGATGATGATGAGGATGTTGACGGGGAATGCAATAATGACATGGGCCTAGACGAAGAGATGATCTAGTATGGGCACAAATAAGACGGCATCGGAAATGGCGCCGAACATGCCACGGGAGAGGCAGGACCAAAGTTGTCAGAATCACGACTCAAGTCTTAGAATTTTAAGATCTTACGAGCCAAACTAGGCTCTCCAATTCTACAATTTTTCTCATATAATCTAAGTTTCTACGATCTTGATAGTTATGATTCTATGATTCACGATCCTAGAAACGAAGCTCCGATCTGATTCAGAATCGCGATTCTGACAACTTTGGGCAGGACCTAGCGGAGAGGAGGCCATGCATGATGGAGAACACGCAAACATGCTGCAGTATGCGTCCATACTAAGTTCAGCCATGCGGGACCTGCATGTTCAAGAACTGCTTCGCAAGAGGAAAACTAGCGACAGAGCTGCTTCTAGAGAGGAGGCAAAGTTAGCACAACTGGAGCTAGACTCAAAGACTCCATTGTATGATGGTTGTGACCCCGAGGTGACCCACTTGAGTTTCACACTAGAACTGGTCAAGGCGAAGGCAAAAAACAAATTGACAGAAGAAAGCCTGGATTTACTTTTGAAGTATCTAAAGAAGGTTCTTCTCGCAGAAAGCATGTGTCACACTTATGTCGAGGAGGCCAAAAAATTTTGTGCCCTCTTGATCTTCCGCACATTAGTTACCATGCATGCATCAATGATTGCATCATATATTGAAACGAGCATGCGAAAAAGACCATCCACCCAAAGTGCATTGCTTCATGATATAAGAAGGCCGAAAAGAAAGCTCCACAGAAAGTTGTATGGTACTTCCCCATCAATCCCCATCTATAGCGATATTTCGTAGATCCTAAGGAAGCGAAGATCATGCGATGGCATGCGGATTGGGTGAAGCCAGATGATGGAGATAATCCGAAGCTGAGACACATCATAGTAGCTAGTAAGTGGAGAGCATAAAATGTTGAATATAAAAATTCCGTAGATGATCCAATGAACATCATGCTTGGCGCTAGTACTAGCGGCATGAATCCGTTTGGAAAGCATAGCACAAACCATATCACATCGCTCGTGTTTGTATGGATGTACAACCTCCTCCATAGAAGTGCATGAAGGAAAAATAGATACAGATGACCATGCTTATTCAATGTCCAAAACATCCAAGAAGTAATATTAGTATGTATATTAGCTTATTGAAATAGTAGCTACACACGTTATGGACAATGTCGGCCAAGACATGGGATGTGAGTACATGAGAATATTTCAATATGAGAGCCAAGTTGATCACAATGATGCACAACTATCTTGGTTACGGATATGTCGTAGGCCATGTGTGCCATGGATATTGCAGATGCACGTGGTGCATGGATGATATAACATCTCAGCGGCTATCGAAAGATGGCGGGTGGGCTCGAGAAGGATGACCCGTGGGGAAAGCGTGGAGATCTATTAAATGGTAAGGTCGAGCATCAAGGACCTCCACATAAGCATAATGGCATCGAAATTGATGAGTTGTTGAAGAACTGGGAGTAGTACCCCTCGCCGGGAAAGACGTATAGAACGGCTCCGGAGCCACTTCTGAAGGTATGGAAAATCAGGTGTGTTTTCTGGGACATGGAATACTCGCCCAAACCAGACACACTTCATAGCCTGGATCAAATTCATATCAAGAAGAATATCCTCGAGAGTTTGCTTCGAACATTGATGAACATGCCTTGTCATTGGAATTGTTAGATATCAGGAAAGACCTCCACTATTGCAAATAATCAAGTTTAACATCGAGTGATCTACATGATATTTTTTATTATATTCACTAGATGTCTATCACTTTGACACTAGTTTCATTTAAAGCAAATTACCGTTGCAAATAACATGCTCTAAAACAAATATAAGTTTCTTTAAATTTTCTACTCCCAAAATAATATAAGCAAACCAAAATAGGATTTCTTAAAAATTTCTACTAACTCTCAAAATCATCTAAGTGAAGCATGAGAGCGAATTTCTTCAAAATAATAGCACCATTGTGCTAAGAAAATATAAATGAATCGCTAGAGCAATTCTGTGGCTCTAAAACAATTGAGGTGAAGCATAAAGACCGATTCTAACAAATCATAGAATAATTTGGATCTCTCAAATAGGTGTGTCCAGCAAGCTTTATTTTGACAAACTAACAAGAAAAGCAAGTAAAGACTCATATAATACAAGACGGTCCAAGTAAAACGCATGTTATGTGACGAATAAAAATATAGCTCCAAGTAAGGTTACCCATGGTTCTTAGAAGAAAGAGGGGTTTCATCCCGAGGCATCCCCAAGCTTAGTTGATTGGTGCTGTTTGGATATTACCTTGGGGTTCCATAGGGCATTGCCAATCTTAGGATTTTATCATTCCTTATTCCTTCATCCATCGTGATCTCACCAAAAACTTGAAAACTTCAATCACACAAAACTCAACAAAACCTTCCTGAGATCCATTAGTATAAGAAAAAAAAACTTTACTTTCTGTACTATTGAAAAACTATTCCAATTTAATTTTGGAATTATGCCTACTGTATTCTAACTTTACCATGGCTTATGCCCCCTTATACAAACCATAGAATCATCAAAATAAGCACACACCGCATAGAAAACAGAATCTATCAAAACAGAATACTCTGTAAAGATTCAAATTTTACCCATACTTCTGTAATTCAAATAAATTAGGAAAACATAGGGAATTTGTATATAAATCTTCCGTAAGAAATTGAGACACTTTTGAGGGCTTTTGTTATTTTTAGAATATCTTCTACTGGACACAAAAGTTTCTATTTTTCAACAAGATCAAAAGCAACTATCACCCCACATGAACCTAAAGGCTTTACTTGGCACAAACACTAATTAAAAATAAAAAACACAATAATAATAGTAGCATAATTGTGCAAATACTCAAGAACATAAAGAAAAAGTGAAAACTAAATCTTATTCATTGGGTTGCCTCCCAAGAAGCAACTCCGTCTATGTTGTCTCAACATAGCCGGTCCCAAGCTCAGGTAAAGGAGGAGGTTTTTGATAGGCTTGGCGAGCCAACGTCGAAACTCAGCCACTCTTATGGAGATGAAACCCAAAATATTTTTGTTGGGGTGTAACCCTCTCAGCGACGCGCCACATTGAGACCTGGGTGTGGTGGAAAATGGGCAAGGGTCGGGCCGTCATCCCCTAGGTGGTGCATTGTATCGTTATCTGGATACGGTCGCAAGTGAACATGGATCCTGTTGTCGCATCCTTAGTGGAACGCTATATCGGCGCCCGGGTGTACTGGAAAATGAGCAAGGGTCAAATGTGATGGGTCAGGCAGCTAGCCGAGCCTAGGATGATTTGCTTAAGTAGCTGGAACGTAGGGTCCCTGATCGGTAAACTTCAGGAGATACTTGATAAAGCGGTGAGGAGAGGCATTGATATCCTTTGCGTCCAACAGACCAAATGGAGGGGACACAAGGAAAATCAGGTGGAGGGTACCGGCTTCAAGTTGTGGTACACGGGGATGGTTGCAAATAGAAATGGAGTAGGCATATTGATCGGCAAGAGCCTCAAGGATGGAGTGGTAGACGTCAAGAGATGTGGGGACCGGATTATCCTCGTCAAGCTGGTAGTTGGGGACTTAGTTCTCAATGTTATCAGTGCGTATGCCCCGCAAGTTGGCCACAATGATAACACCAAGAGAGAGTTCTGGGAAGGCTTGGAGGACATGGTTAGGAGTGTATTGATTGGCGAGAAGCTCTTCATAGGAGGAGACCTGAATGGCCACGTGGGCACTTCTAACACAAGTTTTGAAGGGGTGCATGGGGATTTGGCTATGGCATCAGGAATCAGGAAGGAGAAGACGTCTTAAGCTTTGCGCTAGCCTACAACATGATCATACCTAACAACCTCTTTAAGAAGAAAGAATCTCATCTAGTGACTTATAGTAGTGGGCAACACTCTAGCCAGATTGATTTCATCCTCTCGGGAAGAGAATACACGCGTGCATGCCTAGACTGTAAGATGATACCTGGGGAGAGTGTTGTCCCTCAGCATAAGCATGTCATTGCTGACTTCCGCTTTCGGATTCATGTCCAGTGGGACAAGCGTGCCAAAGTCGCTATAACAAAGTGCTGGAAGATCAAGGGGGAGGTAGCTCAGGAGTTTAATGAGAGGGTTATTAAGGAGGGCCCTTGGGAGGAAGGAGGTGATGCAGACAACATGTGGATGAAGATGGCGACTTGTATTCATAAGGTGGCCTCAGAGGAGTTTGGAGTGTCCAGGGGAAGTAGAATGGAAGCTAAAGATACCTGGTGGTGGAACGATGATGTCCAGGAGGCAATTAAGGAGAAGAAATATTTTTTCTGATGCCTATATCTAGATAGTAGTGTAGACAACATAGAGAAGTACAAGATGGCAAAGAAGGCTGCAAAGCAAGCTGTGTGTGAAGCAAGGGGTCGGGCGTATCAGGACCTCTACCAATGGTTAGACACGAAGGAAGTCGAAAGGGACATCTATAAGATGGCCAAGATCCAAGAGAGTAAGACGAGGGATGTTGATCAAATCAAGTGCATCAAGGACGGAGCACACCAATTCCTAGTGAAGAACGAGGAGATTAAGCATAGATGGTGAGAGTACTTTGACAAGCTGTTCAATGGGGATAGTTAGAGCTCTTCCATTGATCTGAATGACTCCTTTGATGATACTAGCACACGTTTTGTGTGGAAAATTCAGGAGTTAGATTTCTAGGAGGCTTTAAAGAGGATGAACGGAGGCAAGGCGATGGGCCCTCATTCTATCCCAATTGAGGTGTGGAGAGGGCTAGGGGACATAGTGATAGTATGGCCAACCAAACTGTTCAACCTTATTTTTTGGGCAAACAAGATGCCAGAAGAATGGAGACGTAGTATATTAGTGCGAATCTTCAAGAAGAAGGGGGGTGTTCAGAGTTGTACTAATTACCGTGGAATTAAATTGACGAGACATACAATGAAGCTATGGGAGAGAGTCATTGAGCACCTCTTAAGAAGAATGACAAGCGTGGCCAAAAATTATTTCGGTTTCATGCCTCGGAGGTTGACCATGGAAGGCATTTTCTTGGTATGATAACTTATGGATACATATAGGGAGCAAAAGAAGGACTTGCATACGGTGTTCATTGACTTGGAGAGGCCTATGACAAGATAAGGCAGAAATTTATGTGGTGGGCCTTGGACATGTATGATAATGTTGTGACAAGTGTTCAAAGAAGTGATGGCGACACTGATGACTTCCCGATTAAGACATGACAACATCAAGATCAGCTCTGAGCCCTTGTCTTTTTTCCTTGGTGATGGATGAGGTGACAATGTATATACTAGGAGATATCCAATGGTATATTCTTGTCACATCCCTGACACCTTAATCAAGTTAGCTTTGTGCTCATGTTTTCTTTGCATTGCATCTAGGAAATTTTCAACAAGAACAAAGCAAGTGGTGAAGGAAAATTCTAAAACCCTAACCACTTCTCATAATAAAGGAAAATTCAAACTAGTTAAAATCAACGAACCCAAAATGGCCAAAAGAAAAGTTCAATCTTTCTGATAAATCATGGAAGTAAATAAGCATTGAAGAAAACCATTTTCTTGATACTTTAAGAATATTAAATAAATGCAAAAATCTACTGGTTTCAAGTTTAAAATTTGAAATCAGAAACTTTAAATTTTCAAAAATGTTGAAAACTCCAGGAATGGTTGGATATATTCCAACAAATATTCTGGAGTGTTCAAAATAGTTTTTACAAACTATATGGGAGCTGAAATAAATAGTAAATCAACTAGTTAGCAGAACAGAAACAAAACAGAAAAAAAATAGAGGAAGAAACTACCTGTCGCTCACCTCAGCCCAGGCCCAGTAGCGCTGCCGTCTTCCTCCTCGCTTGTAGGAGCAGGAGGTGGCCGACGCGTCGCCGCACGCCTCCACGCAGCTCCCTGCCTGCCTGGCCGCCGCTTCGCGCTGGCAAGCACGGGGATAACCTCCCCGAGCACGTAGCTATCCATTCCCGTGCTCATTCTTCCCCCTTTCCTCTCGGTTCTTCCTATCCCCTGTGCCGCCATTGACAGGAGCTCGAGCTCGAGCTGCCCGTGCCCCTAGCCATAGGATCTTCCTCCCGAGTGTGCCGTTAGATCCGCCTCGACGGGATGGTCCTCCCTGCAGAAGCCGAAGCCTCCCCGAGCCCTGCAACGCCCACGGCACCGTCGTCCTCAACCTTCGGCCGTCGGCGAGCTCTGCTGGATTCGTCGCCCTCAGTGCTTCCCCGAGCCGTCTAAGCCCTCCTCTGCACTCCTCGTGACCTTGCGCAACTTTCCCCTAAGATCTCCCCGTCGATCCCCTCCTCTAGGCCTAGTTTCACCAGAGCCTGACAAGGACCGTCGCTGCAGCTCGTCGTCGGTAGCCCTCCGGTGAAGGGTTGGTCCGTCTGAGGCCACCACCCGCCTTAGGACATCACGTAGATGCTTTAGGAGCCCAGCCCCGCGCGTTTTGACCCTGTAATCGATGGCTTCGACGATGGCCGAACTTGGTCGCCGCCAAGTTCGTCGCCGGCGTTCATTCCGGCCACCCCTTGGTCTGGGATTTGTCCCATCGTGCGCGCCGTCGGGTGGCCGTTCTCCCCGTGGTCTCTGCCGTGACTTTGGTCGTCGGAGGCGAGTTTCCGATGCCCTCCACCGTACTGGTGGTCGCCGGAGGCTCCCCGCCGGAGAGGATGACCTCGCCGCCGGTGGATCTCAGCTGGCCTGAGCCACTGACGTGTGGGGCCAGCCTCTGGATAATCTGGAATTGAAAAAATAAAATCAAATAATTTAATAAGTCACTGATATGTGGGTCCATTGAGATTAATTAGCTAATTAAGATTAATTCTAATCTAAAACTGACCAGAGACACTGACCAGTGGGTCCCACTGGTCAGGTTTGACTTTCAACGGTCAGTTGGACCTGCTGATGTCATGCTGATGCAATAAAGAGTTTTCTGATTTAAAAGAATTCCGGAAAAATGTTAAAACTTCTAAAATTCATAGAAATTAATCTGTAACTCCAATGAAAATAATTTATATATGAAAAAGTATCAGAAAAATTGAAGGAATCTGAATATGTCATTTTCAAACATGTTTGAAAATGTTACAGAACCCAAACATGTAGAATAATGAATAAGTTAATTCTTATAAATACTTTGTAGATGGAATTTGGAAAATATTTAAATTTCACTGTAAATGACATGATCAAACACTGTCCGAACTACAAACCAGCAACCTAACATGTCATCCCATGTATGTTAAAAGCAAGTTGATCTAAGCATGAGGTTGAATCAATTGAAATGGTATTCGATAATACCTCGTTTGAAGTCATATTTGAATTTGATTCAAATCAACTTCAAACCTACTAAATGTTAGCTATAATAGTATATCACCTTGCATCCTCATGCCATGATCATGAATCATCTCGATTGCATATGTTTGATATTGATTGTTGTCATTCCTTTCGGTAAGCTCCGCTCCCCCGGATTCCACCGAATATCCGTCTGACGGATATTGTCACTCCTCTGAGCAACAAGGCAAGCAACCATTTTTTATCATCCAGATAAATCCCATGTTCTTGCTCCTGCACTTACTTATTGCATTAGGATCAAATGCTTTTGCCACGTTAGTTGAACCCACTTCCTTTGCATGACCTATCCTTGTCACAGTAAATAGCTGAACCTTGCAACCTAGCATACCTAGTAGTTGCTTGAGCCATGATGTGCCTTATCCTGCTATGCATGCTATGCTTAGAGTTGTGTATGGTCTGTCATCTGGGAGATGAACAGAATTGTGAGAATGTGTTCGGTAAGCAAAGGTTGTGTGTTGAACCTGATTTGGTAAAGGTACCGGTGAAAGGCTGTGTAGGAGTACATGGCGGGTTGTTTCATTGGAATCGTCCTTAGGAACTGAGTTCCGTGTATGTAATCCAGGACGAGATACTGGGCCCTGAAATATGACCCCGCTCGACTTATTAATCGCTTAGTACTCGGTCCAGGAGTTGCAAGTAGTTTCTGGTGTTTATAGTCATGGTGGAGGCCGTGCATGGTGCTGACCTGGGAGGTGGGTCGTGATGCGGTAGGCAGTGGCATGGTGTACCAAGTGGCACCCGGATGGCGGGCTTGGGAACCCTGCGCACATCGTTTGAGGCCGTGGCGGAAACCTCGGCCGGACTTCCGTACGGGTTACTCTCAGATAGGCGATAAACCTGGACTAGGTACTAGTGTGGTGAACGGTCGTGGCCGACTACCTCGCTGGGCTTCCGCTTGAAGGTTGCCGCGGTGCATGACGTGCACATGGCGATAAGTGGCGAGAGCGTGTGTGACGAAGTACACCCCTGCAGGGTTATGATCTATTCGAATAGCCGCGTGCGCGGATATGGACTACTTGTAGACATATGTTGTTCATAGATAACTTAATTGGCTACTCATAAAATTGTCAAGATAAGCGTGAGTGTCATGGACGGAATTTCTGTATGGAGACATAATGATTCCACGATGGAGTATTGTTGTGGTGTTAGTGGACTCGTGTGCAAGAAATCAAGTTGTCCAAATTATTTAAAAATGCAAGTTGTCTAGCCATGAGTCAAATGCTGGCTTTCCGCATGAAACCCCACCATACCTTATTGACACATTGCAGGAGTAGTTACTTATCCTAAAGTCTTGCTGAGTACCTCCGTACTCATGTTTGCTTAATAAATGTGATAGAGGTTGCTAATGACCCTAATGTTGGGTTCTTCATAGACATCGACGACAACGAGTAGCTGGTGTCCCACCTACGATCTGGCCCTAGGTTGGGTCTGTAGTATAGTTAGGCCATGTGCCTTCTAGTTGCACCTGTCTGTACTTAGACAGTTTTGAACGCTTCCGCTGGCTTGTAACTGAATGACTGCTATTATGGGTCGTGAGACCCTTACTGTGTAATATTATGTGTGTGTCTCTTCCGAGCCTCTTAAATAAAGCTTGTATGTTTATGGTTATGTTGTGATGCCATTGATGTATCTATACATATCGGTATGCCATGCGTACGTGTGTCATACTTGATATGTATGGGGTTCGATTACCTAGCCGTGAACTTTAGTAGCACTCCTTACAGGGAAATGCCCCTTTGTGATCCAATGAGCCATTGTAGCTCGCTACTGCTCCGGACACATTGGTTGACCGGCATGTGTCCTTCTTAGCTGTTGTGTCTGTCCCCTTTGGGGAAATGTCACGCGATGTAATGGAATTCTTGTAGCTTGCTACGACTCGTCTACATTCGCTGGTGACCGACACCTGCTTTGTTCGGTCATGTATGCCTGTCCCTGTGCGGTACTGCCACTTTGGTTTATGACTAGACTTGTCGATCCGGGTTCTTTGACATTGGAATTCTAGCGACACAATTGCATACGTGAGTCAAAAGACGCAAACGGTCCCGGCTAAGGTAAGGCTGCAGCCGTGGGGTTAACCGTGCGTGAGACCGCAAAGGGATGCGATGTGTTATAGGCTGGATTCCTATGGCTTAGGATCGGGGTCCCGACAATTCTCTCTATGGACGATTTGGTGCTACTCGATCATAGTCGGACGAGGGTCAATCGGAAGTTGGAGGTATGGAGGCAAACCTTGGAATTGAAAGGTTTTAGACTTAGTAACACTTAGACCGAGTACATGAGGTGCGCTTTCAGTACTACTAAGAACGAGGAGGAGGGGGTGCTAGCCTGGATGGGGGGTCAATGTTGCAGAAGCATGGGGATATCGATGAACATGTGAACCATCGAATTAAACTCGGATGGATGAACTGGCACCAAGATTTTAGCATTCTCTATGACAAGAGGGTGCCGCAAAAGCTAAAAGGCAAGTTCTATAGGACGGCGGTTTGACCCACACTATTGTATGGCGCTATGTGTTGGCTACTAAAAGGCGACATGTGCAACAACTAGGTGTGGAGGAGATGCGCCTGCTGAGATGGATGTGTGGCCACACAAGGAAGGACCGAATCCGGAGTGATGATACGAGATAGAGTTGCGGTAGCTCCGATTGAATAGAAGCTTCTCCAACATCGTCTGACATGGTTCGGGCATAAGTAGCGCAAGCCTCCAGAAGCCCCACTGCATAGCGGATGACTAAAGTATGCTGACAATGTCAAAAGAGGTCGGGGTAGACCAAACTTGACATGGGAAGAGTCCATAAAGATAGATCTAAAGGATTGGAGCATCACCAAAGAACTAGCCGTGGACAAGGTGCATGCAAGCTTGCTATCCATGTGCCAGAACCATGAGTTGGCCGCGAGATCTTATGGGTTTCACCTCTAGCCTACCCCAACTTGTTTGGGACTAAAGGCTTTTTTCTTGTTGTTGTGTTTATAGTTGGGTTGAGTCCCAACGAGATCTATCGTCTTATGCCCCTAGCTAGGCATAAAACATAGATTCAAGTGTTGTCATTCTTATTAATTGATCCATAGGTTTCCCTAATGATTGATTCATATGGTAATTTAATCTTAGTTATAGGTAATTTAATCATATAGGTTTCCCTTTCTGAGTGGAAACTAAAATTAAATATTCCCTTCTTTCATATCAATGACGACCCCTATAGTATGCAAAAATAGTCTACCAAGAATTATTGGACAAGATGGATTGTGATACGTCTCCAACGTATCTATAATTTTTGATGGTTCCATGCTATTATCTTGTCAAACTTTGGATGTTTTGTATGCATTTTATAAATTTTTTGGGACTAACTTATTAACTCAGTGCCAAGTGCCAGTTCCTGTTTTTTCCGTGTTTTAGACCCTTTTCAGAGGAGAATATTAAACGGAGTCCAAACGGAATAAAACGTCCAAAAGGATTTTTTCCGGAACAGAAGATACGCAGGGGACGTGAGAACCAAGGCAGAGGCCACCAGGGGAGGCCACAATCCCCCTAGGCGCGACCAGGGGGGCGCACCTAGCAGGCTTGTGGGCCCCTATGGCTCGTCTTCCCTACTTCTTCCGCCTATAAATCCACGAAAAATCCAAAACCACGAGAGAGATCTACGAAAATACTTTTCCCCCGCCGCAAGCTTCTGTCTCCGCAAGATCCCATCTGGGGCACGTTTTGGTGCCCTACCGGAGGGGGATTTGGATACGGAGGGCTTCCTCATCAACACCATTGCCTCTCCGATGATGCGTGAGTAGTTCACCATAGACCTTCGGGTCCATATCTAGTAGCTAGATGGCTTCTTCTCTCTCTTGGATCTTCAATACAAAGTTCTCAATGATCTTCATGGAGATCTATCCGATGTAATCTTCATTTGCGGTGTGTTTGTCGAGATCCGATGAATTGTGGATTTATGATTAGATTATCTATGAATCTTATTTGAGTTTCTTCTGATCTCTTATATGCATGATTTCATATCCTTGTAATTCTCTTCGAGTTGTGGGTTTTGTTTGTCCAACTTGATCTTTGATTCTTGCAATTGGAGAAGTGCTTGGTTTTGGGTTCATACTGTGCAGTGACCTCACCCAGTGACAGAAGTTGTAGCGAGGCACGCATCATGCTGTTTCCATCAAGGGTAAAAATATGGGGTTTACATCATTGGTTTGAGTTTATCCCTCTACATAATGTCATCTTGCTTAAGCCGTTACTCTGTTTGTCATGAACTCAATACACTATATGCATGCTGGATAGTGGTCGATGTGTGGAGTAATAGTAGTAGATGCAGAAAGTATCGGTCTACTTGTCTCGGACATGATGCCTATATGCATGATCATTGCCTTAGATATCGTCATGACTTTGCGCGGTTCTATCAATTGCTCGACAGTAATTCGTTCACCCACCGTAATATTTGCTATCAATTGCTAGTGAACACTATGGCCCCCAGGTCTACTTCACCTCATATTTTCATCGTTACACTTTTACTTCGTTGCACTTTCCGCCTTCAGATCTCACTTTGAAATCAATCATGAAGGGATTGACAACCCCTTTATAGCATTGGGTGCAAGCTCATTTGTGTTTGCGCAGGTACTCTGGACACTTTGCTTGATTCTCCTACTGGATTGATACCTTGGTTCTCAAACTGAGGGAAATACTTACTTCTACTGTGTTGCATCACCCTTTCCTCTTCAAGGGAAAAAACAATGCAAGCTAAGAGGTAGCAAGAAGAATTTATGGCACCGTTGCCGGGGAGGAGGATCAAGTCAAGAATAGTCTCCCGTCAACATGCCAATTTCTGGCGCCGTTGCCGAGGAGGATCAAGTCAAGAATAGTCTCCCATCAACGTGTCAATTTCTGGCACCGGGGATTATTCTAAGTGAAGCTTATCCAAGTAAGTGTCATAAATTCATCTCTTGCATTTACTTTTTTGCCTCTTGTTTTCCTCTCCCCAACTTATGAAAAACAAAAATTTCCAAAAAAAATTCCTTTTTCATTCACCCTTTTCTATCGCTTGCTTTCTGTTCGCTTGTGTGCTTCTCTGCTTGCAGAAGTCACCATGACTAAAAACACCAAACTTTGTGACTTCCCGAATACTACTAATAATGATTTTATTAGTATTCTGATTGCTCCCTCCACTAGTGCAGAATCATACGAAATCAATGCTGCTTTGCTGAATCTTGTTATGAAAGAGTAATTCTCCGACCTTCCTAGTGAAGATGCCGCATCCCATCTTAATACCTTCATTGAGCTTTCCGATATGCAAAAGAAGAAAGATGTGGATAATTATGTGATTAAATTGAAGCTATTTCCGTTCTCGTTGCAAGATCGAGCAAAAACTTGGTTTTCATCTTTGTCCAAAAATAGTATTGATTCTTGGAACAAGTGCAAAGATGCTTATATATCCAAGTATTTTCCATCGGCTAAGATTATCTCTCTCCATAATGATATCACGAATTTTAAGCAACTTGATCATGAACATGTTGCACAATCTTGGGAGAGAATGAAATTGATGATTAGAAATTGCCCCGCTCATGGCTTGAGTCTTTGGATGATTATAGAAATCTTCTACGCTGGTTTGAATTTGGCTTCTAGAAATATGTTGGACTCCACGTCCGGTGGAATGTTCATGGAAATCACATTAGGAGAAACTAACTCGTATAGAAGAAATCACGTACTAGTAAAAAGGTACACGCTATAGAAGAAATTAACTCGTTGAGTGCTAAGATGGATGAGTTAATGAAATTATTTGCTAGTAAAGGTGCTCCTTTAGATTCAAATGATATGCCCTTGTCTTCCTTGATTGAGAGTAGCAATGAGACCTTGGACGTTAATTTTTTTGGTAGGAATAATTTTGGCAACAACAATGCTTTCAGAGGAAACTATATTCCTAGGCCTTTTCCTAGTAATCCTTCTAATAACTTTGGCAACTCCTACAACAATACTAATGGAAATTACAATAAATTACCCTCTGATCTAGAGAGTAATATCAAAGAGTTTATCAACTCGCAAAAGATTGTCAATGCGTCCATAGAAGAAAAACTACTCAAAATTGATGATTTTCCTAGGAGCGTTGATAGAATGTCTATTGATATTGATGCTTTGAAAGTTAGATGTGCTCCTCCCAATATCAACATGGATGAAACTTTGAAATCTATGCATGTTTCCATGAATGTGAGTAGAGAAAGAACCGCCAAAATTCGTGCTAGACATGAATGGCTTAAAAAGGCGTGTTCTCGTGATGAGAATCACGAAGATCTAAAAGTGTTTGGTGTGACTCCCATTGAATCCTTGTTTTCTAGTGTCAAGCCTAATGATTATGGGGCTGGATATGAATCCACTTTGGTTGAAAAATGCCCCAATGATTCGAAGTCCATCTATCTTGATGCTAAAAGCATTGAAAGTGGAGTAGAGGATATAAAAACTTTGAGTAGTAATGAAACTACTACTTTGGATTTCAAGCAATTCAATTATGATAGTTGCTCCTTGATTGAATGCAATTCCTTGATGCAATCCATGCTAAACTCTCCACACGCTTATAGCCAAAACAAGGTCTTTACCGATCATATCGTCGATGCTATGATGAAATCTCTTGAAGAGAAACTTGAATTGGAAGTTTATATTCCTAGAAAGCTTCATGATGAGTGGGAAACTACTATCAAAATCAAAACCAAAAACTTTGAATGCAACGCTTTGTGTGATTTGGGTGCTAGTGTTTTCGCGATTCCAAAGTCTTACGTGATGTTCTAGGGTTTAATGAGATTGAGGAGTGCTCTCTTAATTTGCATCTTGTGGATTCTACTGTCAAGAAAGCCATGGGAATGATCAATGATGTTCTTATTATTGCAAATAGGAACTACGTACCCGTGGATTTCATTGTGCTTGATATTGATTGCAATCTTACATGCCCTATCATTCTTGGTAGACCTTTCCTAAGGACGATTGGTGCTATCATCGATATGAAGGAAGGGAATATTAGATTTCAATTTCCTTTAATCAAGGGCATGGAGCATTTTACTAGAAAGAAAATAAGATTGCCTTATGAATCCATGATCAGGGCTACTTATGGTTTCAGTACCAAAGACGATGATACGTGATTCTATCACCTTTTGCCTAGCTAAGGGCGTTAAACAATAGCGCTTGTTGGGAGGCAACCCAACGAATTTATCTTTGCTTTTTGGTTTCTGTTTTTTTTGCGTCCACACCATCATAATTCTGTTATGATTGTGTTTTTTGTGTTTCTTTTTGTGTTTGAGCCAAGCAAAACCTTTATGACTAGTTTGCTGATGGTTGTTTGATCCTGCTGGAAAAAGATAGAAACTTCTCACTCACAAAATTATTTTTCATTTTTATCCAGAATGAGCTTTTTAGTTGATTCTTTCTCTTGATGGTTAATATGCCTTTTGTCCAAGCTGTCATAATTTTTCAGAATTTTTGATATACCAGAAGTATACGAAGTATACAAATTTCTACAGACTGGTCTATTTTTGATAGATTGTGTTTTTGTTGTATTGGTTGCTTGTTTTGATGAAACTGTGGATAGTCTCGAGGGGTACTAGCCATGGAAAAGTGAGAATACAGTAATCTAACACCAATATAAATAGAAATCAAGTTTTCTACAGTACTAAAGAGGTGGTAGTTTGTTTTCTTGTGCTAATGATATGACGAGTTTCTGCTTAAGTTTTGTGTTGTGAAGTTTTCATGTTTTGAGTAATTTCTCATGGACAAAAGGATAAAGAGTGGAAAGAGCTCAAGCTTGGGGATGCCCAAGACACCCCAATCCAAATTCAAGGAAACCAAAAAGCCTAAGCTTGGAGATGCCCCGGGAAGGCATCCCCTCTTTCGTCTTCAATCCATCGGTTACATTACTTGGAGCTATATTTTTGTTCACCACATGATATGTGTTTCGCTTGGAGCGTCTTGTATCGTAGGAGTCTTTTATTCTTTTTGTGTCACAATCATCCTTGTTACACCCCTTTTGAGAGAGACATGCACTCATCGTGAATTTGTTAGAATACTCGTTGAGCTTCGGTTATATCTTTTGAGCTACATAACTCTGCTCACATGTGCTTCACTTATATCTTTTGAGCTACATAACTCTGCTCTATGTGCTTCACTTAGATCTTTTAATGCACGGCGGTGAGTAACTTGGTAGTTGGCTTGTGCTATGAAAGTGTTGGGGAACGTCGCATGGGAAACAAAAAATTTCCTACGCGCACGAAGACCTATCAAGGTGATGTCCATCTACGAGAGGGGATTTACGATCTATGTACCCTTGTAGATCGCACAACAGAAACGTTTAGAAATGCGGTTGATGTAGTGGAACGTCCTCATGTCCCTCGATCCGCCCCGCGAACAGTCCCACGAACCGTCCCGCGATCCATCCCACGATCCGCTCCGATCTAGTGCCGAACGGACGGCACCTCCGCATTCAGCACACGTACAGCTCGATGATGATCTCGGCCTTCTTGATCCAGCAAGAGAGACGGAGAGGTAGATGAGTTCTCCGGCAGTGTGACGGCGCACCGGAGGTTGGTGGTGATCTAATCTCAGCAGGGATCCGCCCGAGCTCCGCAGAAACGCGATCTAGAGGTAAAACCGTGGAGGTATGTGGTCGGGCTGCCGTGTCAAAAGTTGTCTCAAATCAGCCCTAAAACACCACTATATATAGGGGAGAGGGAGGGGAGGAGGCAGCCTCAAAATCTAAAGGTTTGGCCGAAATTGGAGGTGGAGGAGTCCTACTCCAATCCTACTTGAAGTAGGATTCCACCTTCCCACTTGGAAACTCTTTCCACCTTGTGTTTTTTTCTTCTCAAACCTTATGGGCCTTAGTGGGAATTTATTCCAGCCCACTAGGGGCTGGTTTATCTCTTCCCATAGCCCATGAGAACCCTTGGGGCGTGAGACCCCTCCTGATGGTCCCCGGCACCCCTCCCGGCACTCCCAGTACACTACCGATGAGCCCGAAACTTTTCCGGTAATGCACGAAAAGCTTCCGCTAACAAAATGAGGTCATCCTATATATCAATCTTCGTTTCCGAACCATTCCGGAAACCCTCGTGACGTCCGTGATCTCATCCGGGACTCCGAACAACATTCGGTAACCAACCATATAACTCAAATACGCATAAAACAACGTCGAACCTTAAGTGTGCAGACCCTGCGGGCTCGAGAACTATGTAGACATGACCCGAGTGACTCCTAGGTCAATTTCCAATAGCGGGACCTGGATGCCCATATTGGATCCTACATATTCTACGAAGATCTTATCGTTTGAACCTCAGTGCCAAGGATTCATATAATCCCGTATGTCATTCCCTTTGTCCTTCGGTATGTTACTTGCCCGAGATTCGATCGTCAGTATACGCATACCTATTTCAATCTCATTTACCGGCAAGTCTCTTTACTCGTTCCGTAATACAAGATCCCGCAACTTACACTAAGTCACATTGCTTGCAAGGCTTATGTGTGATGTTGTATTACCGAGTGGGCCCCGAGATATCTCTCCGTCATACGGAGTGACAAATCCCAGTCTTGATCCATACTAACTCAACGAACACCTTCGGAGATACCTGTAGAGCATCTTTATAGTCACCCAGTTACGTTGTGACGTTTGATACACACAAAGCTTTCCTCCGGTGTCAGTGAGTTATATGATCTCATGGTCATAGGAACAAATACTTGACACGCAGAAAACAATAGCAACAAAATGACACGATCAACACGCTACATCTATTAGTTTCGGTCTAGTCCATCACATGATTCTCCTAATAATGTGATCTCGTTATCAAGTAACAACACTTGCCTATGGCCAGGAAACCTTGACCATCTTTGATGAACGAGCTAGTCAACTAGAGGCTTACTAGGGACGGTGTTTAGTCTATGTATCCACACAAGTATTGTGTTTCTAATCAATACAATTATAGCATGGATAATAAACGATTATCATGAACAAAGAAATATAATAATAACTAATTATTATTGCCTCTAGGGCATATTTCCAACAGTCTCCCACTTGCACTAGAGTCAATAATCTAGTTCACATTACCATGTGATTTCAACGAATCCAACACCCATATAGTTCTCGGGTCTGATCACGTCTTGCTCGTGAGAGAGGTTTTAGTCAACGGTTCTGAAAATTTCAGAACCGTGTGTTCTTTACAGATCTTTATGTCATCTTATAGATGCTGCTACTACGTGCTATTCGGAAATGCTCCAAATATCTACTCTACTATATGAATCCGTTTCACTACTCATAGTTATTCGGATTAGTGTCAAAGCTTGCATCGACGTAACCCTTTAAGACGAACTCTTTAACCACCTCCATAATCGAGAAAAATTCCTTAGTCTATTTAGTTACTGAGGATAACTTTGACCCCTGATCAGTGATTCAATCCTGGATCACTGTGTGTACCTCTTAACAGACTTGCTGCAAGGCACACATCAGGTGCGGTACTTAGCATGGCATACTTTAGAGTCTATGGCTAAGGCAAAGAAGACGACCTTCGTCTATTCTCTTTATTCTGTCGTGGTCGGGTTTTGAGTCTTACTCAAATTCACAACTTACAACACAGTCAAGAATTCCTTCTTTGCTGATCTATTTCGCATTCCTTCAAAAACTTGTCAAGGCATGCATCTTGTTGAAACTTCTATTAAGCGTTTTGATCTATCTCCATAGATCTTGATGCTCAACGTTCAAGTAGCTCAATCCAGGTATTCCTTTGAAAAATCCTTTCAAACAACCTTGTATGCTTTACAGAAATTCTACATTACTTCTGATCCACAATATGTCAACCACATATACTTATCAGAAATTCTATAGTGCTCCCACTCACTTCTTTGGAAATACAAGTTTCTCATAAACCTTGTACAAACCCAAAATCTTTAATCATCTCATCAAAGTGTATATTCCAACTCCAAGATGCTTGCACTAGTCCATTGAAGGATCGTTGGAGCTTGCATACTTGCTAGTATCTTTAGGATCGACAAAACCTCCTGGTTGTATCACATACAATGTTTGCTCAAGGAAACCGTCGAGGAAACAATGTTTTGACATCCTATGTGCAATATTCCATAAATAATGCAGCAACTACTAACATAATTCTAACAGACTTTCAGCATCGCTACGAGTGAGAAAGTCTCATCATAGTCCACTGTTTGATCTTGTCAGAAACATCTTTGCGACAAGTCGAGCTTTTCTTAATAGTGACTTATCACCATGATCGTCTGTCTTCCTTTTAAAGATCCATCTTTACTCGATAGTCCTATGACCATCAGGTAGTTCTTCCAAAGTCTACACTTTGTTTTCATACATGGATCCTCTCTCGGATTTCATGGCTTCCAGCCATTTGTAGTAATCCGGGCCCACCATTGCTTTCTCCATAACTCGTAGGTCCACTCTTTCTCAACAACATGAACTCCAAGACAAGGCTACCGTACCACTCTGCAGTAGTACACGACCTTGTCAACCTACGAGGCTTGTAGTAACTTGATCCGATGCTCGATGATCACCATCATCAGCTTTCACTTCAATTGGTGTAGGCGCCACATGAACAACATCATGCGCCCTGCTACACACTGGTTGAAGTGATGGTTCAATAACCTCATCAAGTTCTACCACCCTCCCACTCAATTCTTTCGAGAGAAACCTTTCCTCGAGAAAGGATCCGTATCTAGAAACAAACACTTTGCTTTCGGATCTGAGATAGGAGATGTACCCAACTGTTTTGAATATCCTATGAAGATGCATTTATCCGCTTTGGGTTTGAGCTTATTCAACTGAAACTTTTTCACACAAGTGTCGAAGCCCCAAACTTTCAAGAAACGACAGTTTAGATTTGTCTAAATCTCAGTCTATATTGTGTCGTCTCAACGGAAATACGCGGTGCCCTATTTAAAGTGAATGCGGTTGTCTCTAATGCATAACCCATAAACGATAGTGGTAATTCGATAAGAGACATCATAGCATGCACCATACCAAATAGTGTGTGGCTATGACGTTCAGACACATCATCACACTATGATGTTCTAGGTGGCATGAACTACGAAACAATTTCCACACTGTCTTAACTGCATACCAAAACTCGTAACTCAGATATTCATTTCTATGATCATATCGTAGACAGTTTATCCTCTTGTTACGACGAACTTCACTCCTGAAACAGAATTGATCCTTTCAATATTTCAGACTCGTGATTCATTAAGTAAATACTCTTGTATCTGCTTAAATCGTCATTGAAGTAAGAACATAATGATATCCACTGCTGGCCTCAGCACCCATTAGACTTCATACATCTAAATGTATCACTTCCAACAAGTTACTATCTTGTTTCATCTCAATGAAAACAAGGCCTTGCTCATGTGGTATGATTTGCATGTCACTAGTGATTCAAAATCAAGTGAGTATAAAGATCCATCAGCATGGAGCCTCTTCATGCAATTTATACCAACATGACTCAAGCGGCAGTGCCACAAGTAAGTGGTACTATCATAATTACCTCGTATCTTTTGGCACCAATATCATGAACATGTGTAACACTATGATCGAGATTCAATATACCATTGAAGGTGATTATTCAAGCAAATAGAGTAACCATTATTCTCCTTAAATGAATAATTGTATTGCAATAAACACGATCTAATCATGTTCATGCTTAAGGCAAGCACCAAATAACAATTATTTAGGTTTAACACCAATCCCGATGGTAGAGGGAGCGTGCGACGTTTGATCATATCAACCTTGGAAACACTTCCAACACGTATCGTCACCTCGCCTTTAGCTAGTCTCCGTTTATGCCTTAGCTTTCATTTTGTGTTACTAATCACTTAGCAACCGAACCGGTATCCAATATCCTCGTGCTACTAGGAGTACTAGTAAAGTACACATCAACATCATGTATATCAAATATACTTCTTTCGACTTTTGCCAGCCTTCTTTATCTACCAAGTATCTAGAGTTGCTCCGCCTCAGTGACCGTTCCCCTCACAACAGAAGCACTTAGTCCCGGGTTTGGGTTTAATCTGGGGCCTCTTCATTAGTGCAGCAACTGCTTTTCCGTTTCACGAAGTATCCCTTCTAGCCCTTGCCTTTCTCAAAACTTAGTGGTTTTACTAACCATCAACTATTGATGCTCCTTCTCGATTTCTATTTTCACAGTGTCAAACATCGCGAATCGCTCAAGGATCATTGTATCTATCCTTGATATGTTATAGTTCATCATGAAGCTCTCACAGTTTCGTGGCAGCGACTTTGGAGAACCATCACTATCTTATCTGGAAGATCCACTCCCACTTGATTCAAGCGATTGTCGTACTCACATAATCTGAGCACACGCTCAACGATTGAGCTTTTCTCCTTTACTTCGTGGACAAAGAATCTTGTTAGAGGTCTCATACCTCTTAACAAGGGCACAAGCATGAAATCACAATTTCATCTCTTTAGAACATCTCTTATGTTCCGTGACGTTTCAAAACGTCTTCAGCGCCTTGCTTCTAAGCCATTAAGTATTTTGCACTGAACTATCGTGTAGTCATCAGAAACGTGTATGTCGGATGTTCACAACATCTACAGACCATGCTCGAGGTGTAGCACACCGAGTGGTGCATTAAGGACATAAGCCTTCTGCACAGCAACGAGGACAATCCTCGGTTTTACAGACTCAGTCTGCAAAGTTTGCTACTATTAACTTTCAACTAAATTTTCTCTAGGAACATATAAAAACAGTGGAGCTATAGCGCAAGCTACATCGTAATTCGCAAAGACCATTAGACTATGTTCATGACAATTAGTTCAATTAATCATATTACTTAAGAACTCGCACTCAAACAGTACATCTCTCTAGTCATTTGAGTGGTACATGATCCAAATCCACTATCTCAAGTCCGATCATCACGTGAGTCGAGAATAGTTTCAGTGGTAAGCATCTATATGCTAATCATATCAACTATACGATTCATGCTCGACCTTTCGGTCTCATGTGTTCCGAGGCCATGTCTGCACATGCTAGGCTCGTCAAGCTTAACCCGAGTGTTCCGCGTGTGCAACTGATTTGCACCCGTTGTATGTGAACGTTGAGTCTATCACACCCGATCATCACGTGGTGTCTCGAAACGAAGAACTGTCGCAACGGTGCACAGTCGGGGAGAACACAATTTCGTCTTGAAATTTTAGTGAGAGATCACCTCATAATGCTACCGTCGTTCTAAGCAAGATAAGGTGCATAAAGGATTAACATCACATGCAATTCATAAGTGACATGATATGGCCATCATCATGCGCTTCTTGATCTCCATCACCAAAGCACCGACACGATCTTCTTTTCACCAGCGTCACACCATGATCTCCATCAGCGTGTCGCCATCGGGGTTGTCGTGCTACTCATGCTATTACTACTAAAGCTACGTCCTAGCAATATAGTAAACGCATCTGCAAGCACAAACGTTAGTTTAAATACAACCCTATGGCTCCTACCGGTTGCCGTATCATCAACGTGCAAGTCGATATTAACTATTACAACATGATCATCTCATACATACAATATATCACATCACATCGTTGGCCATATCACATCACAAGCATACCCTGCAAAACCAAGTTAGACGTCCTCTAATTGTTGTTGCATGTTTTACGTGGTGACCATGGGTATCTAGTAGGATCGCATCTTACTTACGCAAACACCACAACGGAGATATATGAATTGCTATTTAACCTCATCCAAGGACCTCCTCAATCAAATCTGATTCAACTAAAGTTGGAGAAACCGACACTCGGTGGTCATCTTTGAGCAACGGAGTTACTCGTAGCGATGAAACCAGTCTCTCGTAAGCTTACGAGTAATGTCGGTCCGAGCCGCTTCGATCCAACAATACCGCGGAATCAAGAAAAGACTAAGGAGGGCAGCAAAATGCACATCACCGCCCACAAATTTTTTTGTCTTCTACTCGAGAAGACATCTACGCATGAACCTAGATCATGATGCCACTGTTGGGGAACGTCGCATGGGAAACAAAAATTTTCCTACACGCACGAAGACCTATCATGGTGATGTCCATCTACGAGAGGGGATTTCCGATCTACGTACCCTTGTAGATCGCATAGCAGAAGCGTTAATAAACGCGGTTGATGTAGTGGAGCGTCCTCACGTCCCTCGATCCGCCCCGCGAACCGTCCCACGAACCGTCCCTCGATCCGTCCCACGATCCGCTCCGATCTAGTGCCGAACGGACGGCACCTCCGCGTTCAGCACTCGTATAGCTCGGCGATGATCTCGGCCTACTTGATCCAGCAAGAGAGACGGAGAGGTAGATGAGTTCTCCGGCAGTGTGACGGTGCTCCGGAGGTTGGTGGTGATCTAATCTCAGCAGGGCTCCGCCCGAGCTCCACAGAAACGCGATCTACAGGTAAAACCGTGGAGGTATGTGGTCGGGCTGCCATGGCAAAAGTTATCTCAAATCAGCCCTAAAACACCACTATATATAGGGGAGAGGGAGGGGAGGAGGCAGCCTCAAAACCTAAAGGTTTGGCCGAAATTGGAGGTGGAGGAGTCCTACTCCAATCCTACTTGCAGTAGGATTCCACCTTCCCACTTGGAAACTCTTTCCACCTTGTGTTTTGTCCTTCTCAAACCTTATGGGCCGTAGTGGGAACTTATTCCAGCCCACTAGGGGCTGGTTTATCTCTTCCCATAGCCCAGGAGACCCCTTGGGGCGTGGCACACCTCCTGATGGTCCCCGGCACCCCTCCCGGCACTCCTAGTACACTACCGATGAGCCCGAAACTTTTCCGGTAATGCACGAAAACCTTCCGATAACCAAATGTGGTCATCCTATATATCAATTTTCGTTTCCGGACCATTACGGAAACCCTCGTGACGTCCGTGATCTCATCCGGGACTCCGAACAACATTCGGTAACCAACCATATAACTCAAATACGCATAAAACAACGTCGAACCTTAAGTGTGCAGACCTTGCGGGCTCGAGAACTATGTAAACATGACCCGAGTGACTCCTCGGTCAATATCCAATAGCGGGACCTGGATGCCCATATTGGATCCTACATATTCTACGAAGATCTTATCGTTTGAACCTCAGTGCCAAGGATTCATATAATCCCGTATGTCATTCCCTTTGTCCTTCGGTATGTTACTTGCCCGACATTTGATCGTCAGTATCCGCATACCTATTTCAATCTTGTTTACCGGCAAGTCTCTTTACTCGTTCCGTAATACAAGATCCCGCAACTTACACTATGTCACATTGCTTGTAAGGCTTGTGTGTGATGTTGTATTACCGAGTTGGCCCCGAGATACCTCTCCGTCATACAGAGTGACAAATCCCAGTCTTTATCCATACTAACTAAACGAACACCTTCGGAGATACCTGTAGAGCATCTTTATAGTCACCTAGTTACGTTGCGATGTTTGATACACACAAAGCATTCCTCCGGTGTCAGTGAGTTATATGATCTCATGGTCATAGGAACAAATACTTGACACGTAGAAAACAGTAGCAACAAAATGACACGATCAACATGCTACGTCTATTAGTTTGGGTCTAGTCGATCACATGATCCTCCTAATGATGTGATCTCGTTATCAAGTAACAACACTTGCCTACGGCCAGGAAACCTTGACCATCTTTGATCAACGAGCTAGTCAACTAGAGGCTTACTAGGGACAGTGTTTTGTCTATGTATCCACACAAGTATTGTGTTTCCAATCAATACAATTATAGCATGGATAATAAACGATTATCATGAACAAATAAATATAATAATAACTAATTATTATTAACTCTCGGGCATGTTTCCAACAGAAAGTAGTCCCAAAGCTGATAGGCCCCCAAAGAGGATACAATAAAACTTCCATCTTCATGTTCATTGATTAGAAAGAGAAGTTTGATTCCTCTCAATTTGTTTTGAGACGTGGATTTGGTAATA
Source organism: Hordeum vulgare subsp. vulgare (assembly GCF_904849725.1). NCBI lineage: Eukaryota > Viridiplantae > Streptophyta > Magnoliopsida > Poales > Poaceae > Hordeum > Hordeum vulgare. Next base: position 253,031,462 of record NC_058519.1, read on the forward strand.
TTAAGAGTTATGTTAGTAGGGTGTTGAGGATATAGAAATACTTGTGTTGAAGTTAGTGATTCTCGTAACATGCACGTATGGTGAACCGCTATGTTAGGAAGTCGGAGCATAATTGATCTATTGATTGTCATCATTTGTGTTGCGGTCGGGATCGCGCGATGGTTAACACCTACCAACCCTTCCCCTAGGAGTATGCTTTAGCACTTTGTTTTGATTACTAATAAAAAATTTCGCAATGAGTATGTGAGTTCTTCATGACTAATGTGAGTCCATGGTATAGATGCACTTTCACCTTCCACCTTAGCTAGCCTCTCTAGTGCCGTGCAACTTTCGTCGGTGCGCAAACCCGCCATATGCCTTCCTCAAAACAACCACCATAACTACCTACTATGGCATTTTCATAGCCATTCCGAGAAATATTGCCATGCAAATCCCACCATTCCGTCTCATGACTTGTGCCGTCACTCTCATATTGCCATCGATGCGGTCACTCTCATATTGCCATTGCATGATCGTAAGATAGCTAGCGAGATGTTTCAACGTCATACGCCAAGCTAGATCGTTGCACATCCCGGTACACTGTCAGAGGCATTTCCTATAGAGTCATCATTGTTCTAAGCTTTGAGCTGTGAGTAAATAAAAGTGCGATGATCATCATTATTAGAGCATTGTCCCATGTGAGGAAAAAAAAGAGAAGAGGCCAAAGTTGCCCACAAAAAAAAGAGAGATATGGAAAGAGGCCAAAGAGCCCAAACAAAAAAAGAGAAAAAGAGAGAAGGGACAATGCTACTATCTTTTCCACACTTGTGCTTCATAATAGCACCATGTTCTTCATGATTGAGAGTCTCTCATTTTGTCACGACCATATGCTAGTGGGAATCTTCATTATATGACTTGGCTTGTATATTCCAATAATGGGCTTCCTCAAAATTGCCCTAGGTCTTCATGACCATCTCCTCCTTTTTGTCTCACAACTTCCACCACACTCTATTCCACCTATAGTGCTATATCCATGGCTCACGCTCATGTATTGCGTGAGAGTTGAAAAAGGTTTGAGAAAGTAAGAGTGCGAAAACAAATACTTGGCCAATACTGGGGTTGTGCATGATTTAAATTAGTTCTGTGGGGATGATGGAGCATAGCCAGACTATATGACTTTGTAGGGATAACTTTCTTTGGCCTTGTTATTCTGAAATTTCATGATTACCTTGCTAGTTTGCTTGAAGTATTATTGTTTTCATGTCAATAGCAAACTATTTTTTTGAATCTTACGGATCTGAACATCCATGTCATATTAAAGAAGTTACAAAGGACAAATGTGCTAGGTAGCATTCCACATCAAAAATTCAGTCTTTCTCACTTCCCTACTCGAGGACGAGCAGGAGTTAAGCTTGCGGATGCTTGATACGTCTCCAACGTATCTATAATTTTTTATGGTTCCATGCTATTATCTTGTCAAACTTTGGATGTTTTGTATGCCTTTTATATCTTTTTTGGGACTAACTTATTAACTCAGTGTCAAGTGCCAGTTCCTATTTTTTCCGTGTTTTTGACCCTTTTCAGAGGAGAATATTAAACGGAGTCCAAACAGAATAAAACTTCCGAAAAGATTTTTTATGGAACACAAGATACGCATGGGACATGAGAACCAAGGCAGAGGCCACCAGGGGAGGCCACAAGCCCCCTAGGCGCGGCCAGGGGGGGCGCCTAGCAGGCTTCTGGGCCCCCTGTGGCGTGTTTTCCCTACTTCTTCCGCCTATAAATCCCCAAAAATCGAAAACCATGAGAGAGATCCACGAAAATACTTTTCCACTGCCGCAAGCTTCTGTCTCCGCAAGATCCCATCTGGGGCACGTTCTAGTGGCCTGCAGGAGGGGGGATCTGGATACGGAGGGCTTCTTCATCAATACCATTGCCTCTCCGATGATGTGTGAGTAGTTCACCATAGACCTTCGGGTCCATATCTAGTATCTAGATGGCTTCTTCTCTCTCTTAGATCTTCAATACAAAGTTCTCCATGATCTTCATGGAGATCTATCTGATGTAATCTTCTTTTGCGGTGTGTTTGTCGAGATCCGATGAATTGTGGATTTATTATCAGATTATCTATGAATCTTATTTGAGTTTCTTCTGATCTCTTATATGCATGATTTCATATCCTTGTAATTCTCTTCGAGTTGTGGGTTTTGTTTGGCCAACTTGATCTATGATTATTGCAATGGGAGAAGTGCTTGTTTTTGGGTTCATACCGTGCGATGACCTCACCCAGTGACAGAAGGGGTAGAGAGGCACGCATCATGTTGTTGCCATCAAGGTTAAAAAGATGGTGTTTACATCATTGGTTTGAGTTTATCCCTCTACATCGTGTCATCTTGCTTAAGGCGTTACTCTGTTCGTCATGAACTCAATACACTAGATGCATGCTGGATAGCTGTCGATGTGTGGAGTAATAGTAGAAGATGTAGAAAGTATCGGTCTACTTGTCTCGGACGTGATGCCTATATGCATGATCATTGCCATAGATATCGTCATGACTTTGCGCGGTTCTATCAATTGCTCGACAGTAATTCGTTCACCCACCTTAATATTTGCTATCTTGAGAGAAGAATATAGTGAACACTATGGCCCCCGGGTCTACTTCACCTCATATTTTCAGCCTTACACTTTTACATCATTGCACTTTCTCCCTTCAGATCTCACTTTGCAATCAATATTGAAGGGTTTCGTTGGGTGCAAGCTCGTTTGTGTTTGTGTAGGTACTCTGGACACGTGGCTTGATTCTCCTACTGCATTGAAACCTTGGTTCTCAAACTGAGGGGAATACTTACCGCTACTGTCCTGCATCACCCTTTCCTCTTCAAGGGAAAAACCAACGCAACCTCAAGAGGTAGCAGATTGCTATCAATATCAAGAACAATAAAATCTATGGGCACATAATTTCTATTTGCAAGAATCAGAAAATCATTAATTCTTACCATAGGCTTTTTAATAGTAGAATACGCCAAGTGCAAATTGAGAAAACATCCTTCAATGTTGGTAAGGCCAAGAACATCACAAAGAGATTTCAGAATTGTGGAAACGCTAGCACCCAAATCACATAAAGCGTAGCACTCAATTTTTTTATATTGATCTTAATTGTGGTTTCCTACTCATCATATAATTTTCTAGGAGTTGAGATCTCTAATCTAACTTTTCTTCCAAAGATTTTATTACCGCATCCGAAATATGTTTATTGAAAGCTTTATTTTGTTCATAGGCATTGGCTGAATTTTTCATAGATTGCAACATAGAAATACACTCGACTAAAGAGAGACAATCAAAATTAAAGTCGTTGTGTTTCGAAATAGTGAGTGCATCACTAGCTAACCATTTAACCTCTTTATGCCACTTTTATCAATTATTTGAGCTATATTTTCACACTCCAAATAATGGGAATGCCTTCTAGCTAAAGTTGACTCTTCTTCAGTTCCCTCATCATTAATTTTAGCATTACTAAACAAGGAATCAATAGAGGAGACATCGATCATTTTAATTTCTTCATCATTTTTATGTAGGCAATCGAGAAACGATATTTCAAGAAATTCTCTTTTAGGTCAAGCATAGTGGTTTTTTTCTTAATTTAATCTATGGAAACATATAAAGCTTTAATTGATTCATTAATATCAACCTCTGGAAAAAAATTATTCTTGAGATTTTCTACGTCATGCGAAATTCTACCAATGCTTCCCGACATATTGGCAATCTTATTAAACTTTTCTTCTATCGTAGTATTGAATAATTTTTGTGCATTGATAAATTCCTTAATATTACTCTCAAGATTAGAGGGCATCCTATCACTATCATTATGAGAATTACTATAGCACCAGGATAAGGCCTAGGATTAGAATTGTTCCTATGTGCATTGTTACTGAAGTTGTTTCGCGACACAAAATTCAAATCTATGGGATAATTATTTTTCTCAATCAAAATAGAGAAAGGCACATCATTAGGATCAATAGGAGCATGTTTACTAGCAAACAAATTCATAACATCATCAACTTTATCGTTCAAAGTATCAATTTCTTCAATAGAATTAATCTTTTTACTAGTAGGATCTCTTTTAGTATGCCATTGTGAATAATTAGCCATAATATTATCAACCAATTTAGTATCCTCACCCAAAGTAATTTCCATAAAATTACCACCCGTGGAGGAATCTCAAAGATTTTTTGAAACAAAATTCAATCCTGCATAAATTTTTTGTATGATCATCCACAAATTCAAACCATGAGTTGGGCAATTTCTTATCATCAATTTCATCCTTTCCCAAGATTGGGCAACATGTTGATGCTCAAGTTGTTTAAAATTCACAATCTGATATCTAAGATAAATAATTTTCATGGGAGGAGAATACTTCATGATAAAAGCATATTTGCACTTGTTCCAAGAATTGATATTATTGCGTGGCAAAGGAGGAAACCAAAATTTAACACGATCACACAAAGATAGCTGTCGGGACCCTGTTCCTAAGCCATATGAATCCAGCCTGTAACACATTGCATCCCTTTGCGGTCTCACGCACGGTTAACCCCACGGCTGCCACCTTACCTTAGCCGGGACAGTTTGCGCCTTTGGACTCACCTATGCATTAGTGTCGCTAGCATTACAATGTCAAGAACCCGGGTCGACATATCTAGTCATAAACTCAAGTGGCTCGACTGTACAGAGACAGGCATACATAACCCAGCAAAGCAGGTGTTGGTCATCAGCGAGTGTAGACAAGTCGTAGCAACCTACAAGGACTCGATTACACCGCGTGACATTTCCCCGTAGGGACAGACACAACAACTAAGAAGGATACATGCTGGTCAACCAATGTGTCCGGAGCAGTAGCGAACTACCAACGCTCGTTGGAAGCACAAATTGGCATTTGTGTGTCTAGAAAGCTACGAAGGGCATACGACTAGGTATCGAATCCCATACGTATCACAGTGCATCACACGTACCCATGACATACTCGATATGCATAGATACAACAATGGCATCACAACATAACCATACAACAACACAACATTTATTTAGAAGACTCGGAAGAGTCTTGCATAATATGTTCATACAGGCAGGGGTCACACGACCCGATACTCAAGTCATACAAGTAGAGTTATACAAACCAACGGAAGCATAAAAGCTATCTGAGTACAGACATTTGGAAGGAAAAGGCATAAAGCCTGACTATCTACAGATCCCTTCTGAAAGGGGCCAGGTCATAGCTGGGACACGAGCTACTCGTCATCATCGATGTCTAGATAGAACCCACCTGTTGGCTCGTGGGTATCCTCTACAACAATTATTAAGCAAACATGAGTACAAGAGTACTCAACAAGACTTTAGAACAGATCTATCTACTCATGCTCAGGTATCAACAAAGGGGGTTGTGGTGTTTCATGCAGCAAGCCAGCTTTGACTCTTGGCTAGACTGAACTACAATTTTAAATAGTTTTAACAACTTTGATAAGTCATACACGAGTCCACTACCACCACAACAATACACTATCATGAACTCCTTTCCATCTCCCTACGAAAATGCCATACATGATACTCACGCTTATCTTGATACTTTTATGAGTAGCCATTAAAGTTGTCTATGAACAACGTATGTACCCAAGTAGTCCATATCCGCGAACGCGGCTATTCTAATAGATCATAACCCTGCAGGGGTGTACATCTTCACACACGCTCTCTCCACTTTTCGCCATGTGCACGTTATGCACCTAGGCAACCTTCAAGCAGAAGCCCAGCGAGGTAGTCGGCCACGACCGTTAACCATGCTAATACCTAGTCCAGGTTTATTGCCTATTTGAGAGTAACCCGCACAAAAGTCCGGCCGAGGTTTCCGCCCCGGCCCCAAATGATGTGCGCAGGGTTCCCAAGCCCACCATCCTGGTGCCACTTGGTACACCGTGCCACTGCCTACCGCATCATAGCCCACCTCTAAAGTCAACACTATGCTGGCCTCTAGCATGAGTATTTCAATGAAACTACTTGCGACTCCTCGACCGAGTACTAGGCGATTAATAAGTCGAGCGGGGTCATATTGCAGGGCCCAGCATGTAGTAGTAACTAGTCTTGGATTACATACACGGAACTCAGTTCCTAAGGACGGTTTCAATGAAACAACCTGCCATGTACTACTACATAGACTTTCATCGGTACCTTTACCAAATCAGGTTCCACACTTATACCTTTTCATTAGAACACATTCATCCATTCCTGTTCATCACCCAGATGAAACAGACCTGACACAACTCTACGCATATCAGCATAGCAAGAAAAAGGCAAATCATGGCTCAAGCAACTACCAGGTATGCTAGGTTGCAAGGTTTGGCTATTTACTGTGACAATGACAGGTCATGCAGAGAAATAGGTTCAGCTACCGTAGTAAAGCATTTGAAATATTTTTTCCTAATGCAATAAGTGGGAGCAGGAGCAAGAACATGGGATTATGTCGGGATGATCAAAAGGGTACTTGCCTTGTTGCTCAGCAGTTGGATTAAATCCGTCTGTCGGATATTCAGACGTATCCGGAAGGGCAGAGCCTACCAAAACAATAACGACAACCAATAACATTCATATGCAACAATATGATGGATGATCATGGCATGAAATGGAATGTAGCATAAGCTAATGTGACTATCAAACCTTTAGGATGATGCTGATTTGAATTCAAATTCCAATATTAGTTGAAATAGTATATTTACCATATTCATTTAATTGATTTGACCTGATGTTGTTTCATAACTTTGTTTGTCATGCATGAAAGTAACACCATTCTGTTCATTGAATTTTTCTGATGAATTTGCATATATTATTTGTCAAATGTGAAGTTGTATTCAATTTTCTATGAATTTACAAAGTTTTGCACTTATTTTGGATTTATTATTAAAAAGAATTAATATTATTGCATCAGCATGACATCAGCAAGTCCAACTGGTCGTTGAAAGTCAAACCTGACTAGTGGGACCCACTAGTCGGTGACTCTGGTCAAATTCCAGTTAAACATTAAGTTAATTAGTTATTTAACAGGGACTGGCCCACATGTCAGTGATGATTTAGGGTTTTAATTAATCATTTTTTTTATTAATCTAAACTCAATTAGTCAGGGGGGTAGCCCCAGCTGTCATAGACCCAGGGGGGTCAAACCCACCTGCGGCGAGCCTCCGATGACTGCAGGGAGGGCGGAGGGCTTCGGGATTGCTCCTCCGGCGACCAAAAGGACGGTGGAGGGCACCAGGGGAACGGCCACTTGATCGTGCATCCATTTTTGCCAGTCTCAGGGGCTGAAACGGTCGGAGCTAATGCCGGCGACGAGCTCGGCAGCTGCCGGAGCTCGGGCAATGTCGAGGTCATCGATCCAGTGGGCAAAAGGGACATGGCTTGGCTCCTACAGCATCTACACATCGAGCTGGAGCTGATGGAAGCCTCAGATCGACCAACCAATCACCAGAGCGTCACTTACGACGAGCTCCGGTGGAATCAGGGCCTAGGTCAAGGGATCGAGGGGGAAAACGAGGGGGAAAACACCCTGGGCTCACGGGGATTGCAGAGGGGTCGAAAGCATGCTCGGGCACGGCCTGGAGAGAGCGAACGACGGCGGCGATTAACGGCGACCCGAGGAAGAAGACGACGGCTATCTGGCGATGCAGGGCTCGGGGGCTCTTCTCCTTTCGCAGGGATGACAAGCTCGATGACGCAGAGCGAACGGCGTGCTCAGAGAGGCTTGGGGAGGCCAGAGATGACGACGAGCTCGAGCTCGAGCTCGCTCCAATGGCGGCCGAGAGAGAGGCGCGGGGGGGGGGGGGGGGGCGAGTGAGGAGGGGGAGAGGATGGGAACAGGTGCGGGAGGCTTATCCCTCCTTGGAAGCGCGACGGGGAGGATCCAAGCAGGCACGCAGGTGCATGGCCTCGCCGGAGGAGGCGTCGGCCACCTCCTACTGCCGACAGGCAAGAGGAAGACGACAACGAGGGGATGGGCTTGGGCAAGTGAGCGACAGGTAAGCGTTTTTCTCTTTTCTGTCTTTTCTGTTTTCTGTTTTAATCTTTCTGACATTTGTTTCATTTTATTTTTGGCTCCAAACTATTTCTAAAATAGTATCAATAATGCTCGCGTGTTTTTTGGAATATTTCTAACCCCATAAAAAAGATTCAACATTTTATGAATTTCTGAAATATTTTAAATCAAATATATAGTTGATTTCAGTTGCTTTTGTATTTAAATTAAAATGCCAAAAGTATTTTTAAACAGAAATCCACCCGTGAACTGTCGTTTCCCATGATGGACTTTTATGAAGGCCATTTTGGGTTCATTGATTTGTCACAACTTTGAATTGTTTTGAATATAGAGTTCCTAGGGTTTTTCTCTTTTATTTCCATTTTCACTTTTAATGCAAGAATGAAAATATGAGCACAGTCTTGCTAATCATCAAAGGGTAGCTAGCGATGTGACAATAATAGAAACAATTTCAACTTAACAATATCATTGTCCACATATTTCTTCTTTTGCATATCACACAATTGTTTAAATGGGACGAGGCATCATCATTAGGAGTGCCGGAAAATTGCTTTTTCATAACAAGATTCAATAAACCGACATTAATATCATAAGAATCCACACTATTGGCGGGATGAGAAATCAGAGTGCTAATCAGGCCATTATTATAAGATCCTGTATTGGTATTGGAAAAATCACACAAATTATTGTTTTCTTGATTCAGTGTGACTACGCACACAAGAACACAAAAAAACAACAGATCTGGAAAGAAAACAGAAAACAAAAAGTTGGCAAATAAAAAGGCAAATGTTAGTGAAGTGGGGGAGACAAAAAAGAAAGGCAAATGGCAAATAATGTAATCGCAAGGAGATGTGTGGGAACGTGGTAGATCTTTACTTGATCGTCCCCGGCAAAAGCGCCAAAAATCTTGACTCCCCGCTGATTGCATTGATTTCCCTCCAAGATTAAAGGGTGATGTAGCACTACGACATCAGATATTTCCCTCAGTTATGAAACCAAGGTATCAATAAAGTAGGAAGATCAACAAGACTATGTAAGTTGTACCTGCACACAAATAACAAATCCTTGCAACCCAACGCGTATAGGGATTTTCAATCCCTCGTGGATAAAATAAAATGGTAAAAGGATAGATTGATAGATGCAAATAAAGTGATGGAAAATAAAACATAGCAAGGTATTTTGAGGTTTTGATAATATATATCTGAACATAAAAGAGCAAATAAATTGGAAACGCGAATAGCAAAATAGATCTTGCAAATAGATGACGTAGAATAGACCAGGGGGGCGTAGGTTTCACTAGTTGCTTCTCTTGATAAAATAGCAAACGATGGGTAGACAAATTACTCTTGGGAAATTGATAGAAGAGAGAATAATTATGACGATATCAAAGACAATGATCGTGTATATAGGCATCACGTCTAAGATAAGTAGACCGACTTCTGCTTGCATCTACTACTATTACTCCAGACATCGATCGCTATCCTGCATGCTTCTAGTGTATTAACTTCATTGAGAAACAGATTAATTATTTAAGAACGATGCCATCATGTAGACAAGATCTATTCATGCAGGAATAGACCCCGTCGTTTTATCCTCAATAGGAACAATATATGTGTGTCATGTCTTTTTCTGTCACTGATATTGAGCACCGCAAGATCGAACCCATCACACAACACCTATCCCCATTGCAAGATCAATATACCAGGTTTTCCAGAGAAAACCCAAATATCAGAGAAGAAATACGAGGCTATAAGAATCAGTAATGGATATAATTTCATATATGTGATCATAAGCTCACAATTCATCTTGTCCCAACAAACACACCACAAAAGATAGAGTTACATCAAGTAGATCTCCAAGAGGCCATTGTATTGAGAAGCAAAACGAGACAGAAAGCCATCTACCTACTGCCTATGGACCCGTAGGTCTGATATGAAATACTCACGCATCATCGAAGGATCACCAGTGAGGATGATGAACCCCTCCGTGACCGTGTTCATCTCTAGAATGGGGTCTAGATTGTATTTCGTGGCTTCTCAAACTTGTGGTGGCTGAAATGATCTTTGGTCTTCTCCCTAGGGTTTCCGGAATATTGGGGTATTTATAGAGCTCGGAGGCGGTGGAGGAGGTGCACGAGGAACCCACTACCCACCAGGCCATGCCAGGGACCAAGGGCCCGCCCTGGTACCTAGTGGGCTGCCTAGCCCTCCCTTGGTAAGCATCCTTGGCCCTCAAGTTTCTTTATGGTCCAAAAAATCTACAAAACATTTCATGCCATTTGTCCTACATCTGATATTGATTTTGTGCGAAGGAAAAAACAAGAAAATAAAACCAACTAGCACTAGGCAATATGTCAATAGGCTAGTCCCAAAAAATGATAGGAAGTTGCTATAAAATGATTATAAATCATCCAAAATGATAATATAACAACGTGGAACATTCAAAAAATATAGATACATTGGACACATATCAACTACTAAATGACTTCTACCGAATACAAGAGGAAATTGCATCGATCATAATGAAAGACGTAATTGAAGAGAATCGGATGTTCTAAAGCGGTCCAACCTCAAGGTATGACGCCCGCACCCACATATCCCTACTATGCTAGGACAACATGCTTTTCAACAAGCTTGGGTGCATCCTCCCTGATGTGAACGGATGGCGTGAGTGCACTGCTTAAATTCATGATGACAATGTGTTTGTTTTTTTGTTACTTTATATACAACCAATACTTGGAATTTATATGTATGACATAATGATTAGATGAAAACGCTATTGTACTCTAGTTCGTTAGTTTGGGTACGATCAATTTGATGAACTATGTTTATGTTGCTTCTACTTGCTAACTCTTTCTCTCCGCAGGCGGACATCATATATTATCTTCCATATTATCGTTGAATTCACTTGATGAGATATGCATCTCCGTCAGGTATATAGATCATCGATGGCGAGTTGGTATGCCGTGTACATAGGGACGGTTCCACGAGTGTACGAGGAGTGGCGAGAGTGTTAGACCCAAGTGCATTGCTTCCCGGGCGGCAGCCAGAAAAGGTTTGATAGAAGAACCGAGGCAGAAGCTAGTAACTTGAGGTGGACACTAGTGCGCGAGAGAAATCAAAACCGATGCCTTAAGAACTACTACATAATCCTTCTTTTCCTCATCATGATCGTCCTTCTCTTTTATGTGATCCGATCATAGCTAGGTTACATAGATGATGAAACATATGTGTGACCATCGTTAGTTGCATGTATTCGAGACTTGTAAGAACCTATATCGCTAGCTCTTCGAAACATGTAATAACATGTTCGACGATTAGTGATGATGATGAAATGAGATGAGATGAAAGACCTTCTTTTATTCATCGATGCCTATGAGTAGACATATGGGTATCATATCTGTTTCAGTTAATATGCATGTTTTTATTGTATAGAAGTTGTATTTGTTTCAATAGAGCGAAAACAGCAAAAAATAGTATAAAACCCTAGTAGTAGTTGGATCTAGGTATATACCAGTAGCGTGCGTTTAATAGTAGCGCGGGCGAAAGATGCGATGTGCAGATAGTAAACAATAGCGCCTATGCGAAGCGCGCTACCAGTAGAGGACATTACATGTAGCGTTGTTTGAAAGCGCGGTAATGCTAAATATTAGGTATAGCATCATAGCAGTAGCGCTCCTACCAGAGCTACTGGTAGTCCAAAACCCAACGCTACTAGTAGGATTTTCCCTAGTAGTGAAGGACGACGGGCTCAATGACTTGGAAACTTGCGGACATCGAGGGCGTCTAGAAGGCAAGAGGGAGTGGCTCGAGGTAATCGGTGCCGGCTACAGTGATGGTGCACACCATAGCATGCTCCACAACACGCCAACTGCATGCCAGGGTGTCCGGACCCCGATCCTAAGCCATAGGAATCCAGCCTGTAACACATCGCATCTCTTTGCGGTCTCACGAACGGTTAATCCCACGGCTGCAGCCTCACCTTAGCCGGGACCGTTTGCGCCTTTTGACTCGCGTATGCAATTGTGTCGCTAGCAATCCAATGACAAAGAACCCGGATCGACATGTCTAGTCATAAACCAAAGTGGCAGTTCCGCACAGGGACATGCATACATGACCCAGCAAAGCAGGTGTCGGTCACCAGTGAATGTAGACGAGTCGTAGCAAGCTACAAGCACTCCATTACATCGCGTGACATTTCCCCAAAGGGTACAGACACAGCAGCTAAGAAGGACACACGTCGGTCAACCAATGTGTCCGGAATAGTAGCGAGCTACCATGGCTCGTTGGATCACAAAGGGGCATTTCCCTGTAAGGAATGCTACTAAAGTCTACGACTAGGTAATCGAACCCCATACATATCAAGCACGACACACGTACGCATGGCATACCGATGTGTATAGATACATCGATGGCATCACAACATAACCATAAACATACAAGCTTTATTTAAAAGCCTCGGAAGAGCCACACACATAATATTACACAGTAGGGGTCTCACGACCCATCAAAAAAGTCATTCAAGTTACAAGCCAGCGGAAGTAATTAAACTGTCTGAGTACAGACAGATGAAACTAGAAGGCACATGGCCTGACTATACTACAGACCCAACCTAGGGCCAGATCGTAGCTGGGATACCAACTACTCGTCATCGTTGATGTCTAGGAAGAACCCTCCATTAGGGTCATTAACAACCTATGCAACAAATATTAAGCAAACATGAGTACGGAGGTACTCAGCAAGACTTTATGATAACTATCTACTCATGCAAGTATCAATAAGAAATTGTGGGGTTTCATGCGGAAAGCCAACATTTAACTCGTGGCTAGACAACTTGCATTTTTTAAATAATTTTGACAACTTGATTTCTCGCACACGAGTCCACTAACACCACAACAATACTCCATCGTGGAATCATTCCATCTCCATATGGGAATGCTGTCCACGACACTCACGCTTATCTTGACAATTTTATGAGTAGCCATTGAAGTTATCTATGAACAACATATGTCTCCAAGTAGTCCATATCTGCGGACGCGGCTATTCGAATAGATCATAACCCTGCAGGGGTGTACTTCGTCACACATGCTCTCGCCACTTATCGCCATGCGCACGTCATGCACCTCGGCAACCTTCAAGCGGAAGCCCAGCGAGGGAGTCGGCCACGACCGTTAACCACGCTAATACTTAGTCCAGGTCTATCGCCTATCTGAGGATAACCGGCACGGAAGTCCGACCGAGGTTTCTGCCACGGCCCCAAACGATGTGCGCAGGGTTCCCAAGCCCACAATCCGGGTGCCACTTGGTACACCATGCCACTGCCTACCGCATCACAGCCCACCTCTCAGGTCAGCGATATGCACGGCCTCCAGCATGACTATAAACACCAGAAACTACTTGCAACTCCTGGACCGATTACTAAGCGATTAATAAGTCGAGAGGGTCAATTAAGTATCCCAACGTGTGGTAGTATCTAGTCTTGGATTACATACACGAAACTCAGTTCCTAAGGACGGTTCCAATGAAACAACCCGCCATGTACTCCTACATAGCCTTCACCGGTACCTTTACCAAATCAGGTTCAACACACAACCTTTACTTACTGAACACATTCTCACAATTCTGTTCATCTCCCCGATGACAGACCATACACAACTCTAAGCATAGCATGCATAGCAGGATAAGGCACATCATGACTCAAGCATCTACCAGGTATGCTAGGTTGCAAGGTTCAGCTATTTACTGTGACAAAGACAGGTCATGCAAAGAAAGTGGGTTCAACTAACGTGGCAAAAGCATTTGAGCATTTGATTCTAATGCAATAAGTAAGTGCAGGAGCGAGAACATGGGATTTATCGGGATGATCAAAATGGTTGCTTGCCTTGTTACTCAGAGGAGGGACATTATCCGTCAGTCGGATATTCAATGGAATCCGGAGGAGCGGAGCCTACCGAAAGAAATGACAACAATCAATAACAATCATATGCAACAAGATGATGCATGAGAATGGCATGAGGATGCAAGGTGGTATGCTAATAGAGCTAACATTTATTAGGTTTGAAGTTGATTTGAATCAGATTCAAGATCACTTCAAACGAGGTATTCTCGAATATCATTTTAATTGATTCGACCTGATGCTCAGATCAACTTGTTTTTAACATGCATAGAAATGATATGTTAAGTTGCTGGTTGTGATTGATCAATGTTTGATCTTAGTATTTGAAGTGGAATTCAATTGATTTTCAAATTCCATCTCCATATCATTTATAAAATTTAACTTATACATTATTCTACATGTTTGGTCCAGTAACATTTTCAAACATGTTTGCAACTAACATATTCAGATTTCTTGGATTTTTCTGATACTTCTTCATATATAAATTATTTTCATTGCAGTTGCAGATTAATTTCTATGACTTTTAGAAGTTTTGGCATTTTTGTGGAATTCTTTTAAATCAGAAATCCACTTATTGCGTCAGCATGGCATCAGCAGGTCCAACTGGCCGTTGAAAGTCAAACCAGACCAGTGGGACCCACTGGTTAGTGACTCTGGTCAGTTTTAGATTAGTTTTAAACTTAATTAGCTAATTAACAGCACGGGACCCACATGTCAGTGACTTATTAGATTAATTAAAATTTTTTTGTTAACCAAAATCATCCAGAGGCTGGCCCCACGCGTCAGTGGCTCAGGCCAGCTGAGATCCACCGGCGGCGATGTCGTCCTCGCGGGCGGTGAGCCTCCGGCGACCACCAGACGGTGGAGGGGCTCGGAAACGGCGCACAGGCGCCCAAACTCTGCGCGGAATGCACCGGAGGAATGACACGTCTCCCGCAGATTCATTTTTGCACTTAGCCGGGGCTGATCTGGCCGGAGATGACGCCGGCGACGAGCTTGGCGGCGGCCAAAGCTCGGGCGTCATCGGGGTCATCGAAACAGAGGGAGGTACGCATGGGAATGAGCTCCTACGGCATCTACTCGACGGCCTGAAGCTGCTGGTGGCCTCAGAAGGACGAGCTGTTCACCGGAGGGCTACCGGCGACGAGCTCCCGCGGCGGATCTCGTCGGGCTCCGATGAAATCAAGGCTAGAGGAGGGGATCGAAGGGGGAAACTTGGGGGAAAGCTGCACAAGCTCACGGGGAGTGCAGTGGTGGCGCTAGCTTGCTCGGGGACGGCCTGGAGAGGGAGAACGCCGGCGATGAACTTCGGTGACCCGAGGAAGAAGACGACTGCGTCTCGTCGTTTCACTGCGTCTCGACATCGGGCTCATGGCTAGGAAGCTTCAGGGAGCTGCGGCGGTTCAATTGCGCGGCTCAGGAGGGAAAGAGGTAGGCTAGAACGACGGCGAGCTCGAGCTCTGCTCGGGCTCCAATGGCGGCAGTGGGGAACGAAGCAGAGGGGGAGAATGAGGAGAGGATTAGCTCGGGCACGCCTCGGGAGGGTTATCCCCTCGCGTTCCAGCGCAGAGCGGCGGCCAGGCAGGCGCACAGGTGCATGGCCGCGCCGGAGTACACGGTGGCCACCTCCTGCTGCCCACTAGCGGGGGAGGAAGACGACAGGGAAGAAGCTAGGCCGGGCCAGGTGAGCGACAGGTAGGTCTTTCCTCATTTTTGTTTTTGTTTTGCTAACTATTTTGCTTTGCTATTTATTTCAGCTCCAAAATAGTTTATAAAATTATTTTGAACACACCAGAATATTAGTTGGAATATATCCAATCATTCATGAAGTTTTCAACATTTTTGAAAACTTAAAGTTTTTGAATTCAAATTTTAAACTTGAATTCGGTAGCTTTTTGCATTTAAATAAAATGACAAAGGTGTTATGAAAATAGTTTTCTTCACTGGTTATTTGCTTTCATGAATTATCAGAAAAGTTGAACTTTTCTTGAGGCCATTTTGGGTTCATTGATTTGAACAAGTTTAGAATTTCTTTGAATTTGAGAAGTGGCTAGGGTTTTTGAGTTTTGCTTCACCACTTGCTTTGATATTGTTGCAATTTTCTTGGATGCAATGCAAAGAAGATATGAGCACAATGCTATACTTGATTATGGTTCCAGGGATGTGACACAGGGCATGTCTTTTGCATGCAGGGAATGGCCACTTCGCATGCAAGCGACTAAAGTTGTCCACTAGACCTAGGAGGGAGTAAACAGTGAGTGAAAGACATGGGGTTCTGCAGGGTGTCTTGGTTGAGAAGGAAAGCTGAGAGGGATAGACAAATTGTTGTCCATAGGGGGTACTTGGGGGGTTTTACCCCCCAAATGATTGAGCGTTAGCCCTGCAAGGCTTACTGGATGTACAAGGCAACCATGTGGGGATATGATAAAAGTTTGAGAGCAAGGAGAGTAGTAGTAGTGGTGAAATCGATAATTTGTAGAAATGACTAGAAGGTGTTTGATGCTGGTTTGGGAAAGTAAAAAGACTCCACTTGACGTGAGGATTACCGGGATCAAATGTCACACCCTGTGTTTTGGCTCTCCTTGCTAAATAAAATTAACTCCAAAACTAAGACCAATTAAAAGAATTGTTAGTGCTTGTGATGCTTGACGTGATTGTTGCTTGCTTGCTGGTTTGCTTGTGTTTTAAATTAAAAAGTTCCTACTATTCTCTAGACTCACCTCCTTGACCCAAACCTTTGTCCAATGACCATACCATGTGTATAGGAACCAAAACTATGTTTACCCAAATATTATTTTGAACAAAAAGTATTTATTTAATTTAAGCTTTCAAAAACCCGTGAGTTCGGATTTCTACAACAAGTCCTCAAATTGGGGAAGTTCTTTTCCCCAAATATTTTATTTGGTTCCATTATAAAAAAACTTCCCAAAACCACAAGATTATTGTTTTAAAATCTAATTTACTATTTAATTTAAATACATTTTTAGGCCAGGAATGGTCTTTTATGAAGAAAGGTTATTTTTCCTCCTTTCAAAATATTTGAGAAAAAATTGGGAAACTGAGTGGACATATTTATTCCATATATAATAGTTTAAACACATGGTCATGTTGACAATATTGGACAAAACCGTTCAAAACCCTTTCTGCCTATTTTAATCTTTTGGAATATTTCCATAAGAAATATTCTCAATAAATCCCAGTAAAATTCTAGATTTTCACACATGATATGTTAGGATCATGCCAAGTTTCATCCAAATCCATGTTGATTTGGTTCTCCTAAATATTGCAAACCCTATCTATCCAGAACCAAATTTCAGCAACTCTACATTGACAAGTGTCTCCAATTCTGGCCAAATTTTATGGACATGTTCTAATGCTCTAATAATGCATACAATCCAAGTGATGGATCAAGGAGTACAAAGGAACTTGCTCCAAGATCATCAAAACCACTGCTGATTATTTCTAGAATTGGGAAACTTTACATTGTGAAGTTTCTCCAATTGATACCGAACTTTTTGGGCATACTCTAATACCCAAATAATATGACCAACCAAGTGGTGCATTAGTGGGGATTAATTTCATTGATTCTTAATGAAAAAGCCATTTCTGCCCATTTATCGGATCTTTCAAGTCTACAATATTATTTTCACCAATTGTGTGATCATGTTATATTTCATAGCGATTGGAATCCATTTGCTAGCCCTAACACACATCAAACACCTTCGGCTCACTTGCCAAATTTCTTGGTTTGGCCCCTTCTACTATTCTCTTTGAGCTCAAATTTTACCACAACTTCTTCTAGCCCTATACCACCTCGAGCAACTTTGCCATGGCACCTGGTCAATGATTGGATGGTGACTCCCTCTCTTTACCTCTCCTTTTTACCATGGCAACACCTATTTTACACTCTCCCAATAGTTTTGTTCAAGCCAATGCCCCCACATCCTACCACAACACCTATAGTATGGTAGTGCACCATTTTAAGTAAAGATAAGGCATGCTCATGTGCAATATATGAGCAGCCCATCTGAAACTTGATTTTGGCAGAAATGTAGCCTTCAACTGCAAGTGCCAGCTATTCTCATCTCCCCGATCTCAAACTTGGTAGTCTTGTAGTCCTTCCATTCCTAAGACTATTAGACAAGGTTTGATTTCAAACTCCTCATAGTAAAAAACACTTTATTCTAGCCCAATGTTTGTTGTTGCAAACAGAAAAAGAGAGGAAGCCCCATCCGCACTACCCCATATAAGACCAAACTCTTCAATCACCCTCCCGCACACATGCCTTGCATGACACACAACTTTGACTAACTAGAAGGGCACTATGGACTGGTGTAGGCATGGTGACCACTTCCTAGCATGCAGAAACGATGCTTTTCACCTTATCCTTGTCCTGCAGCTCGTGTCTGGCAGTGGAAGTGTGTCCCATCGTGCTAGGGAATCTCTCCTAGCCTCCCATGCCGCTCCCTGTCACCCGGTTGCCTCCAAATCCTCTCTGGCACTTGTGCTTCTTCGTTCTAGAGCGCATCCAAGGCCACCGAGCTCCTCGGTCCCCCCTTCATTTGACCATGCCCTCAACCCCTGCTGTACCCAGTCCATCGCCCTCCCTCATAGCAACCTTATGGATCCACCCACTAGCTCTCCCTTATACTAAATCTCCATCCATGGACGCAGCCCTGCCAGCGGCCTCTGCTCGAATTTGAGCATGGTGGTCCTCCCCTTTACCATCTGAGCCTCGCATGAGCATGAGGGCCATCGCCTAGCTGCAGTGTGCTCCGTTCCCCCCTTGTGGTGTACTCCGTGCCGCGCCCGGCTTCCATCGTCGATGTCCTCCGCCTTGGCCAGCGCCACGGTGGACCATGGCGTCTCCACCGGTAAAAAGCCACTCCGGAGAGTTCGGCAGGCCTCCCCTAGCCTGCTGGTGGCCGGAGCACCACCAGAAGAGGCTGGAGCCACCGGGGCAGACTCCGGTGTGTGCGCAACCTAGCTCCCCTGCCTCTCCCTACTTCGGTGGGAGGTGGGAGAAGGACCTGAGAGCTGGGCCCCTCGGTGAGCGGCTAAGATCTGTCCCCCACCGGTTTAGTTGGACACACGCATGGCCGGAGGCCTCCTTCCCCCAGGGAAGGCGTATTTACCCAAGGTGCGCCTTCGAGGCCGCCTCTGCCTTACCCGCCTAAGCTGCTGGGCCTGCCCGCGGCCTATCTAGCGCGCAGGGCGTAATTTGGCCCTTTTGGTATTCCCATTTTCTTTTTTATAGGGAGCTTCTAAAATCCATAATAAATTCATGGTAGCTCCTAAAATGTTGATTCAAAATCCTAGATACTTCAAAAATCTTTTCCTATCTAGATATGTGCTTTGCACATTTTTCCAAAAGAGGTTTTTCCGTAGTTCAAATTAAAATTTCAACTTTGAATATTTCAAACCCACCTTGCAAAGATCCTAGAGAGCTCAAATCACCTCCAAATGGAGAGATTCCAGTTTCGAGAGACTTATAAAATCCTGGTATAATTTTCTCGCAGTAGTCAACATTTTTGTCATGCACCATTTTTCTAGGACAAACAAATGACTTCCTTTTTCATTATTTCCATATTAGAAAAAACCTAGGGAAATCATACCAAGTCCAAATCCAGTGAAACCACTTTCTAAATATTTCTAAAATCATGCCCTATTAAATGAGTGACTCCACTCAATTTTATGTAGAATATTTTCTGTAGACTTCTTGTGGGGCCAAAGTTGCATCCATTTCCAGCATTCAAAAATATGTGGTGATTCAAATCCCTTAGAACAACTTTAGGAATTTTTCTTATGACCAGAGATGTCCAAGAGTAGTAAAACTCCTATTTATAGAGCACTTTGCGTTTCTGCTTGTTGTGTGGATTATCGTTGTTGTTTCCAACGATAGTTGACGAAATAAATGGAGTATTCGGAGTTGGATCGGAAGACCTGAAAGACCCCGAAGATTTATTTGAGCAAGCGAAGCAGCCCTTTGACCATGCCTAAGAAACTTTTATTTGCTTGCCTGATAGCACCTTAATTATGCATATATTCATGTTGGATCGGAGACCCCCTTGTTGGGTTGTCCCTAATGAACACCTCGTTGAAACCTGCATTTGGGCATGAACCTACCACCTATGAGAGTTGTGCATTTGGCATGTAGATAGGTGCTAGTAGTTGCTACAGAAGAAGGGATGGGAATTTGCATGGTGATGATGAAGGGAATGTTTACAAATGCTTTTCAAAAACTTCGTCAGGTGCCACTAATGCTTGAGTGTGATGGTGTTGAGACGGATGACCACTTGAGAAAGGATTGGTGTACCGAGGAATGTTTTATGTGTGTGGTTTCATAAATGGGATTAGATTTAAGATTTGTTGACCGTCCAAACCTAACATGTGCCACCACGATACCCGTTATGGGATGGGGCTTTGTTTATTATTTGGTCGGTACTAGTAGAGAGATCGCATTACTAGTGGCGGAGTAACGTGGTCACTCTCGTGACGGGGTAGTGCCAGGTATGGATACCATGCTATTCTTATAGGTTCCAGGCACACCATTGCGTGCCCTCATGGTTGGAATGATCTAGAATGACGCTCGTATGATGGCTATTATGAGGGATGGCACCAAAGAGTGGACTCTTGTGTTTAGTATCGCCATGGGAAAGGTATTGTTCGGGTGCTTACCTCGGGTATGTTATATACCTCGAGTCTTGGATGAAATGGAAGTTCCCCGAGACTCGTGGGTATAGTGCGCAACCTGTGCAGAGTGTAAAAATATTCTAATAGCCTTGTCCATGGTCAAGGAGAGTTGGGTGGTGCTGCTTAAACTACATATAGTGCTTCCTGCATAAACCAAGTGTGTGTGTGGGGAGTATGAGTAAAAGATGGTGACAAGGGGAAACATGATGCTCGAGCTAAGTCAGGTGACTTGGCATGATAGTTGGACATGGGATGTTTGAGCCACAGTTGATATTTTTATATGTAACATGTTCATTGGGTTACCGCTATGCCTTGTGATGCATGTCCCCCAAGAATTTGATCATGTTTTTGCACTAGGTAAAACCTGCTTTCCACAAAAATAGCAAACCGGTGTTATATCATGTTTCATTATTGTCTTGTTCCACAACATGGGTTGCTTGCGAGTACATTCAAAGTACTCATTGGCTTGCCAGTGGTTATTCCATTGACCAAGTAAGAGAGAACAGGACATGGTTGAGAATACCTTAGTGACGTTCCTATGAGCTAGGATGCTTCCCAGTCAGAATGCGTGTAGGTTAAGCCTGATGGCATGGGTTCACGCTTTCAACCAAGATTTCCGCTATTAGCTAAGTTTGGTGTCATGGCCTTCAAGGACGTACCTAACTTAGACTTGACCTCAATGGTCCCTATTTTTATCAGACAATATGTATGGATGCAAGAGTCAATACTGAAATTCATAAATTTGTCGTCTTCCATGGCAGACAGCAAAGGGGGGAACCACTGACGGCAAAGGCTTTGCCGTCGGTCAGCAGAATGCAAAAATAATCCGGTGAAGAGGTCATTTGCCGTTTGTTTTTTTAAAGCGGACGACAAAGAATCATTGCCATGAGGGGGCAGACGACAAATTAAATGGGACGACACATACACCAACGGCCCCCGTTGCCATGTGGGGGCAGACGGGAAAGGGGGGAACTTGCCCCCTCTCTCTCCCCTCTTTGCCGTCTGCCATCCCTCCTTTGCCATGTGGGGGCAGACGGCAAAGAGGGGACAGAGAGGGGGCTGGTTCCCCCCTTTGCCATGTGGGGGCAGACGGCAAAGGGGGGAAACATCCCCCTCTCTCTCCCCTCTTTGCCGTGTGCTATCCCACCTTTGCCATGTGGGGGTAGATGGCAAAGGGGGGAACCAGCCCTCCCTCTCTTCCCCTTTGCCGTCTGCCATCATCCCTTTGCCATGTGGGGGCAGACGGCAAAGGGGGGAACCAACCCCTTTTTTATTTATTTCTTATTATATCCAGCATTTTTTCACAATAATCAGGATATATATATATTTGACATAAATAAATTTCTTTCCGTACTCATAACCATATTAAAATAACTTTCATCCATAGTACATACATATTATGCAAGTTGCATCCGTACCAAACCATATATTACACCTGTTTCATCCACATGCATACAAAGTTTCATATATATCCATATACTATAATAGTTTCAATACGAGCTTCCGTGAAGCCATGGTACAAGAAATCATCTTCAAGCATTCCATCAATATAATCCAAGCTTCCTGTGAAGTGAATGTAATATGCAAAATGACAAATAAGAAAGTTAGAAGAATAATACTAGATGAAGAAGTATATATAGGTCCTTTCGGAGAGAAATTAGCTAAGTATAGGCCATTTAATAGCTAAATTAGGTGGAATAGGTCATCTTGGAGCTACATAGCCTTATTATGTCATTTAGGAGAGAACTTAGCTAAGTATAGGTCATTCTAGAGCTAACTTGGATAAAAATATGTCATATTGTAGCCAGCTATGATTATTAATCCATTTTGACATTATTATGTCATTTTGGAGCTAAATTGGTCATTTTAATGAGCTAACCAAGGTTCTTATGATGTTTTTACCTCACTATGCTAATTATGTCATTTTGAAGGATAATTAGCTAAGTATGTCTTTGTTGGGGAAAATAACCTACGTAAAATAAGAAAGAGAAGAAGCAAGAAGAGAAGAAGAAGGAGAAGCAAAAGAACACGAAGAAGAAGGAGGAGGAGAAGGAGGAGGAGAAGGAGAAGAAGAAGAAAAGAAGAAGGACAAGAAGAAGGAGAAGAAGAAGAAAAGAAGAAGGACAAGAAGAAGGAGAAGAAGGAGGAGAAGAAGGAGAAGGAGCTTCTCTCCTTCTCCTTCTCCTTCTTCTTCCTCCTTCTCCTTCTTCTTCTTCTCTTCTTCTTCTTCTTCCTTCCTTTCATTTTTCCTATTTCTTGTCCTCTTGTCCCCTTCTTCGGGCAAAATTAGCTAAGAATGCCTTTTCGGACCTAATTATGTCATTTCGAGGATAATTAGCTAAGTATAGGTCATGTTTTATTAAATAGACCATTTTGGAGCTAACTAAGCTAATTATGTCATTTAGGTGGAAGCCTAGCTAACTATAGGTCATTTCAGAGCTAACTTGGGTAAAATAAGTCAGTCCGGAGCTAAGCTAATTATGTCATTTTGTAGGATAATTAGCCAATTTAGTCTTTATTGGATGAGTCTAGCTACGTAGAATAAGAGAAAGAGATGAAGGAGGAGGAGGAGGAGGAGGAGGAGAAGGAAAAGGAGAAGAAGAAGAAAACAAGAAGGAGAAGGAGAAGGAGGAAGAAGGAGGAATAAGAATGAGAAGGAGGAGCTCCTTCTCCTTCTTCTTCCTCCTTCTTCTCCTTCTTCTTATCCTCCTCCTTCTCTTCTTCTTCTTCTCTTTTTCTTCTTCTTCCTTCCTTTCATTTTTCCTCTTTCATCTCATCTTGTCCCCTTCTTCGGGCTAAATTAGCTAAGAAGGCCTTTTTGGAGCTAATTATATCATTTAGAGGATAATTAGCTAAGTATAGGTCATGTTTTATTAAATAGACCATTTTGGAGCTAACTGAGATAATTATGTCATTTAGATGGAAGACTAGCTAACTATAGGTCATTTCGGAGCTAACTTCGGTAAAATAGGTCATTCCGGAGCCAACTATGCTTACTAGCTAGGCTAATTATAGGCCATTTAATACCTAAGTTAGGGGGAATAGGTCATCTTGCAGCTACGTAAGCCTTATTATGTCATTTAGGAGAGAACTTAGCTAACTATAGGTCATTTTTTATTAAATAGGTCATTTTGGAGCTAACTAAGCTAATTATGTCATTTTGTGGGATAATTAGCCAATTTAGACTTTCTTGGATAAGTCTAAGCTACGTAGGAGAAGAGAAGGAGAAGAAGAAGTAAAAGAAGAAGGAGGAGGAGGAGGAGGAGGAGAAGGAGAAGGAGAAGGAAGAGGAGAAGAAGAAGAAAACAAGAAGGAGAAGGAGAAGGAGGAAGAAGGAGGAAGAAGAAGGAGAAGGAGGAGCTCCTTCTCCGTCTTCTTCCTCCTTCTTCTCCTTCTCCTTATCCTCCTCCTTCTCTTCTTCTTCTTCTCTTCTTCTTCTTCTTCCTTCCTTTCATTTTTCCTCTTTCTTCTCATCTTATCCCCTTCTTCGGGCTAAATTAGCTAAGAATGCCTTTTTGGAGATAATTATATCATTTCGAGGATAATTAGCTAAGTATAGGTCATGTTTTATTAAATAGACCATTTTGGAGCTAACTAAGATAATTATGTCATTTAGGTGGAAGCCTAGCTAACTATAGGTTGTTTTGGAGCTAACTTGGGTAAAATAGGTCATTCCGGAGCAAACTATGCTTATTAAGCCATTTTGGCTCTAGCTAGGCTAATTATAGATCATTTAATACCTAAGTTAGGGGGAATAGGTCATCTTGCAGCTACGTAAGCCTTATTATGTCATTTAGGAGAGAACTTAGCTAACTATAGGTCATTTTTTATTAAATAGGTCATTTTGGAGCTAACTAAGCTAATTATGTCATTTTGTAGGTGTCACATCCCTAACCCTTAAGCAAGTTAGTCTTGTGCTCATGTCTTCTTTGCATTTGCATCTAAGATTTTCCAACAAGAACAAAGAAAGAGGTGAGGGAAAAACTCAAACCATAGCCACTTCTTTAAACAAAGGAAATCTCAAACTAGTTAAAATCAATGAACCCAAAATGGCCTCAAGAAAAGTTCAAACTTTCTGATAAATCATGAAAGTAAATGAGCATTGGAGAAAACTATTTTCTTGACACTTTAAGCATTTTAAATAAACGCAAAAGCTACTGGTTTCAAGTTTTAAATTTGAAAACAGAAACTTTAAAGTTTCAAAAATGTTGAAAACTTTGGAAATGGTTGGGAATATTATAACAAATATTCAGGTGTGTTTAAAATAGTTTTTACAACCATTTTGGAGCTGAAATAAATAGCAAAACAATAGTTAGCAAAACAGAAACAAAAATAGAAAAGAAAGAAGAGAAAGAAAACCTTACGTGTCGCCTGAGGAGGCCCAGCCCACCAGGGGCAGGGTCGTCTTCTTCCTCTGCCTTCTGGTAGAGGGGAGATCGACCACGGCGGCCCACTCCACCTCCTGCTTCGCCGTGGCGAGCTCCAGAGCCCCCGGGACAGCGCGACAACGGGGTTATCCTCCCCGAGGCCGACTCTATCCATTCCTAGCGTTAGCTCTCTCCCTCCTCCCGGATCTCTCCTTCCCCGTCTGCCGCCATTGGAGCTGAGCAAAGCTCGAGCTGCCCGTGCCCCTAGCCTTAGCATCCTCTTGCTGAGCACGCCGTTAGCTCCGCCTCGTCGGTCTGGTCATCCCTGCAGAAGCCGAAATCTCCCCGAGCTCTGCATTGCCCCAACGCCATCGTCTTCCACCTCCGGCCACCGGACCTCTCCCGTCGATTCGCTCCCTCCGGCGCACCCCGAGCCCTACAACAACACCATCGGAACCGCCATGAGATCGTCTTCGTTTCCCCTCTCACCCCACGCTCTTCCGTGCACCGTAGCCCCGTTCCCCACGAAGGCCGAGAGCTCCTCACCGCCGGTCATGTCGTCGCCGTCGCTGTGGTGTCTGTTCCACGCGCTCGAGCTAGGGATCGAGCTCCTGGAGCCTCCAGGAGTGTGATGAGCCCATCAGCTGTCCTCCCCGTGCCCTAAAGCCATCAACCGCGGGAGGCCGAGCTTCGGCCGCCGCTTCGGCTCGTCGCCGGCGCCTCTCCCGGCGACCCTAGCCTCCACTGATGCCCCCGCTAGATGCGGCGTTGCACCAGCTACCCGTAGCTCCTTTCTGTGCCCAAAACCGACGGCTGATGCGCTATCTAGCTCTCTCCGGCGAGCCCTCCGCCGCGCCCGTGGTCGCCGCCAGCCATACTCCGGTGGGGGCCGACGTGGCCAAGTTAACCCAGCAGCTTAGGGGCTTAATCACTTGCTGATAGTGGGCCCAAGGCCAAGTCAACGTAGTTAAGGGACTGGTCAGCGCGGGATTAGTCCCAGAGAGGCTGACCAGTGGGTCCCCGTGTCAAGTTTGACCTGAACAGGTCGGCTGACCTGCTGACGTCAGGCTGATGCAATAAAGAGAATTTCCAGTATAGAAATAATTCCAGGAAATTGCTAAAACTTGTAAAAGTCATAGAAATTAATCTGTAACTCCAATGAAAATAATTTATATATGAAAAAGTATCATAAAAATTCAAGGATTCTGAATATGCTATTTTCAACCATGTTTGAAAAAGTTACAGGACCCTAACATGTAGAATAAGGAATAATTCAATTCTTATAATTACTTTTTAAATGGAATTTGGAAAATATTCAAATGTCATTATGAATGCCATGATCACACACTGTCCTAATTACAAATCAGTACCTTAACATGACATCTCATGCATGCTAACATCAAGTTGATCTGAGCATCAGGTCGAATCAATTAAACCGGTATCCGAGACTACCTCGTTTGAATTGATATTCGAATGTGATTCAAATCAACTCTAGACCTAATACATATTGATTATAATAACTTATCACCTTGCATTCTCATGCCATGCTCATGCATCATTTTGATTGCATATGATTGTTATTGAATGTTGCCATTCATTTCGGTAGGCTCCGCACCCCTGGATTCCACCGAATATCCGTCTGACGGATATCGTCCCTCCTCTGGGCAACAAGGAAAGAAACCCTTTTGATCATCCCGATAATTCCCATGTTCTTGCTCATGCACTTATTTATTGCATTAGGATCAAATTCTACAACTGCTTTTGCCACGTTAGTTGAACCCACTTCCTTTGCATGACCTAACCTTGTCATAGTAAATAACCGAACCTTGCAACCTAGCATACCTGGTAGTTGCCTGAGCTATGATGTGCCTTATCCTCTTATGCATGCTATGCTTAGAGTTGTGTATGGTCTGTCATCTGGGAGATGAACAGAATTGTGAGAATGTGTTCGGTAAGTAGAGGTTGTGTGTTGAACCTGATTTGGTAAAGGTATCGGTGAAAGGCTGTGTAGGAGTACATGGCGGGTTGTTTCATTTGAACCGTCCTTAGGAACTGAGTTCCATGTATGAAATCCAAGACTAGATACTACCACATGCTGGGCCCTGAAATATGACCCCGCTCGGCCTATTAACCGCGTAGTACTCGGTCCAGGAGTTGCAAGTAGTTTCTGGTGTTTATAGTAATGCTGGAGGCCGTGCATGGTGCTGACCTGAGAGGTGGGCTGTGATGCGGTAGGCAGTGGCACGGTGTACCAAGTGGCACCCGGATGGTGGGCTTGGGAACCCTGCGCACATCGTTTGAGGCCGTGGCGGAAACCCCGGCCGGACTTCCGTATGGGTTACTCTCAGATAGGCGATAAACCTGGACTAGGTACTAGTGTGGTTAACGGTCGTGGCAGACTCCATCGCTGGGCTTCCGCTTGAAGGTTGCCGAGGTGCATGACGTGCACATGGCGATAAGTGGCGAGAGCGTGTGTGACGAAGTACACCCCTGCAGGGTTATGATCTATTCGAATAGCCGCGTCTGCGGATATGGACTACTTGGAGACATATGTTGTTCATAGATAACTTAAATGGCTACTCATAAAATTGCCAAGATAAGTGTGAGTGTCGTGGATGGCATTTCCGTACGGAGACGGAATAATTCCACGATAGTGTATTGTTGTGGTGTTAGTGGACTCGTGTGCGAGAAATCAAGTTGTCAAAATTATTTAAAAATGCAAGTTGTCTAGCCACGAGTCAAATCCTGGCTTTCCGCATGAAACCCCACAATACCTTTTGATACCTTGCATGAGTAGTTAGTTATCCTAAAGTCTTGCTGAGTACCTTCGTACTCATGTTTGCTTAATACCTGTTGCAGAGGTTGCTAATGACCCTAATGGAGGGTTCTTCGTAGACATCAACGACGACGAGTAGCTGGTGTCCCAGCTACGATCTGGCCCTACGTTGGTCTGTAGTATAGTCAGGCCATGTGCCTTCTAGTTGTCCTGTCTGTACTCAGACAGTTTATAACTCTTCCGCTGGCTTGTAACTGAATGACTGCTATTATGGGTCGTGAGACCCTTAATGTGTAATATTATGTGTGTGGCTCTTCTGAGCCTCTTAAATAAAGCTTGTATGTTTATGGTTATGTTGTGATGCCATCCATGTATCTATACATATCGGTATGCCATGCGTACGTGTGTCGTACTTGATATGTATGGGGTTCGATTACCTAGTCGTGAACTTTAGTAGCACTCCTTACGAGGAAATGCACCTTTGTGATCCAATGAGCCTTGGTAGTTCGCTACTGCTCCGGACACATTGGTTGACCGGCATGTGTCCTTCTTAGTTGATGTGTCTGTCCCCTTTGGGGAAATGTCACGCGATGTAATGGAGTCCTTGTAGCTTGCTACGACTCGTCTACATTCGCTGATGACAGACACCTGCTTTGTTGGGTCATGTATGCATGTCCTTATGCGGTACTGCCACTTTGGTTTATGACTAGACATGTCGATCCGGGTTCTTTGACATTGGATTGCAAGCGACACTATCGCATACGTGAGTCAAAATACGCAAACGGTCCCGGCTAAGGTAAGGCTGCAGCCGTGGAGTTAACCGTGCGTGAGACCACAATGGGATGCGATGTGTTACAGGCTGGATTCCTATGGCTTAGGATCGGGGTCCCGACAGCGTTGGTATCAGAGCCTGACTGACTGTAGGATTACTAAGCCAAACTGGTCGAAGTTGAGTCTAGAATTGCTTTAGCTATATATAAGGGAATTGTTTGTGGAAGGGAACGTAAGAGTCTTGTTCTCTTCTCAAGTTATTCTATTCTGGTCATCCTCGTCTTTTCTGTGGGAATTAAGGACTAGGTTACTCATCTTCTCCTAGGCTCGTGTTTCTGATCGGTAGCTTATAGGACTACGGGTCAAGAGATATTGGGTTTCTTTTATTCCTAGGAAGCAGGAAGTAAGTTTGATGATCAGAGAGTTGATTTTGATAGTTGAGTGGTTACGCTATTCCATTTTGGGTTGTCTCAAAATTTGTTTTAGAGCATTTACAGCCGTTATAAAGCCTATTTTTCATTCAGAGCTCTAATGCTTTTGCATTACTCTCTAATTACAAATGCCTGGCCGTCCTTCTTGTCAGGTGGTACGTCTGACCAGGTGCATTGATGTGCCGGGTCATACGGCCATGCTGGTCAGGGTGATGTCGGTGTGCGGTTACCGCTGGTACCCCGAGTACACAGTGGAGGAACAGTACCGAGACTTCAACCAGAGCCAGTACATCTGCACTGTTAGGGTATTTCCAGACTACCCTGGAGCTGAGGAGCCAATCCATTGGTCCTATGGGTTGGGAGTCACTGTTTACATGGCAGTAGAAGATGCTGCCTATTCAATGCTGACCATTATGAGAGCGAAACATGCACTGCTGCAGAATTCAGAGTTCTGCTATGTTCCGACCTCTCAGCCTGGTGAAGAGGGATACCTTAGTGGAGTCTATTTTGATTCTTCTATGGAGGATCCACTACTGCAGTCCACTGTTGAGATGCTAGAGAACAGAGACAGGGATGCTCGTGCTCTCCGTATGGAGCTTTATGCTACCCGTGCCCGTTTGTGGACGGCTTTGACGCAGCTGGCACCGGTAGTCCAGACAGGGTATGGAGAGATGGAGATGTTGAACCCTGTTAGGACCCATCTTCCGGCTCACGTTGACTAGCCAGCTATAGGAGGAGTCACACCTCTTCGGGGACCCCTCTTACCACCAGTCAGGGGACCAAGGCCACATCCGTGTCCTTATGGATCCCAGGGATCTCAGGCTAGAGTGTTTCCTGATCTGCAAGTTGAGCTACCAGGTCATGGAGGTAATCTCTATGAGATGTTCTATGCGGATGCCTGAGCTGTGAGCGGAAGGATAGGATGGTAGTAGCCGTACGTTCACAGTCTTGCGTGACTAGTGAAGTATGCGGGTGATGTGAAATGAATTCCAGAGGCCTAGATAAATAATGTATAGGAAGCTTATAAGCCTCTGATGAGTAGTTTCATAATTTCAGTAGTTTGCTCTTCGGTTAAGGTTGTACTGAACTATGTAAGGGTGTGTATGAACCATGGTGTATATATAGCAGTTGCTTGTTACCATGTTGTTCAGATATTCATTTCCGCATTCCGTGTGTTCAGTACATTCTTAATCCATAGCTAGTATTGATATGATGTTGGTCTAAGCTATGAGTTTGTTTGTCAGGATGGTGTTCACCAGGTTGAACCGTGCCCCTGTTCATGAGCAAGGCGAGGGTAGTCAAGCGTCGCAGGAAGACCTGCCTCACCCGCCTTCTCTGGTGGAAGTGATGCTTGAGACAGAGAGAAATAAAAGAGAGACGAACCGACTGTTAGAGCGTATTGAGCAAAATACGGCTCGACGGCCTAGGAATGCCGCAGTGTCCCTCAATGACTTTGTGAAGCTAAATCCTCCAAAGTTTCATCATTCCGTCGATCCCCTCAACGCTGATGACTGGCTGTGCAGCGTCCCACGCAAGATTCGCTCTGCGAATGTGTCTGAGGCTGACAAGGTGACCTTTGCGGCGTATTTCCTGGAAGGACTCGCCAATCTGTGGTGGGAGAAATTTGAAGCTATGCGTCCCGCTGAACCAGTGGCCACATGGGCAGACTTCAGTGCAGCTTTTCGTCTGCACCATATTCCACAGGGCCTGATGGACAGAAAGAGAGAGGAGTTCTATGCCTTCACTCAGAGCAAGTTGTCTGTGGATGCCTATAGCCGCGAGTTCGGTAACCTCGCCCTCTATGCAACTGACGCCAAGAAGCAAGCAAGATTCCGTAAGAGTCTGAGCCCTGAGTGCGTCGTGATCTGCGCCTCCATGAGTGTGCAAGCTTTCAAGCCCTAGTCAACAAATCGATCAGTGCCGAGACTGGTCATACTGACTTCGAAGCCACAAGGAAGCACTCCCGTCACTTTGGCTCGTCTTCTGGTTCCGCGTTTCCAAAACACAGGCTGTGGGTTCCAAACAGTTCTCTGCCGCCAAGGTACACTCCGAGGCCACCCTACGTGGCGCCTCAGACGAATCAGGCCAACCCTCCAGCAAAAGCTTATGGTGGCCCAGCTAGCAATGCTGCACCACGTGCCAACCAAGTGATATGCTACAAGTGTGGAGAACCAGGGCACTATTTCCATGAGTGTCCTCAGAATGTGGGTGCCAAGCAACCCGGAAAGTTCGTCGGGCAGGCCAAGTCGGGCAAAGCGTACTATGTGAAGCCAACTCCTGCACGTGGCCGTGTGAACTATGTGTCAGCAGAAGCAGCTGCAGAGGATCCCGACGTCATGCTGGGTACGCTTCTTGTTAATCATCACCCAGCGTCTGTTCTCTTTGACACTGGGTCTTCTCATTCCTTCGTTTCAGAAAGTTATGCACAGTTGCATAACATGTCTTTTTGTGATATGCCAATCCCATTGGTTGTCCAAACCCCTGGTAGTAAATGGCAAACTTCTAGGATAACCTATGACAATGAAATTCCAGGAGATAGGCTAGTTTTCCTAGCCTCATTGATAGCATTGAAATCTTCGGATATTAATATCATCTTGGGCATGGACTGGATGTCAGCTCACTATGCCAAGATTGATACTCATTCTAGAAATGTCCAACATACCCATCCCTCGGGTGAGATAGTAAATGTCTCCACTCGAGTTGCCAAATGCCAACTTTATTCCCTAAATGCCAACCCTCTTCCGGAACTTGAAGACATTCCGGTAGTCCGTGACTTCCCGGATGTTTTTCCAGAGGAACTGCCAGGAATTCCACCTGACAGAGATGTAGACTTTGTAATAGATCTTGTTCCAGGAACTGTCCCAATAGCGAGAAGACCATATAAGATGGCACCCCTGGAGCTAGCCGAACTTAAAAAGCAATTAGATGAGGCCTTGAACAAGGGTTTCATTCGTCCTAGCTCTTCTCCTTGGGCTTGTCCCATCCTCTTCGTCAATAAGAAAGACGGAACGGATCGGATGGTTGTAGATTACCGACCAGTTAATCTGGTCACCATAAAGAACAAGTATCCGCTCCCCAGGATCAACGATCTGTACGATCAGCTCGCTGGATCCTCAGTCTTCTCCAAAATGGATTTGAGGTTGGGATGCCATCAAATCAAGATTAAGAACGGGGACATTCCAAAAACGGCTTTTGTTACTCGTTATGGCCAATATGAGTACACCGTTATGTCCTTCGGTTTAACCAATGCCCCAGCCACCTTCTCTCGACTGATGAACTCAATCTTCATGGAGTATTTGGATAAATTCGTCGTGGTATACCTCGATGATATCCTCATCTACTCGAAGAATGAACAAGAACATGCCGAGCATCTAAGGCTGGTATTGATGAAACTTCGAGAGCATCGCCTTTATGCGAAGTTTTCAAAATGTGAATTCTGGTTACCAGAAGTGACCTATCTAGGACACGTAATCTCTGGTAAGGGTATTGCTGTCAATCCCGAGAGAGTTCAAGCTGTCCTTGATTGGACTCAACCTGAATCGGTTAAGCAAGTTAGGTGTTTTCTTGGTCTAGCGAGCTATTGTCGCCGCTTCGTCGAGAATTTCTCCAAGGTTGCAAAGCCTCTAACTGAACTCCTCAAGAAAGATAAAAAGTTCGAGTGGACACCACAGTGTGAGCATAGTTTTCAGGAACTGAAAAGACGTCTGACTTCCGCACGTGTGTTGCTACCACCAGATTTTTCTAAGGACTTTGTTATCTATTGCGACGCCTCGCGACAAGGATTAGGTTGCATTCTCATGCAAGACCGTCATGTGATCGCATACGCATCTCGACAGTTGCGTCCACATGAGGATAATTATACCACACATGACCTTGAGCTTGCAGCTGTGGTCCATGCACTAAAAACCTGGCGACATTACCTTCTGGGTAATCGTTGCCAAATATTCACTGATCACCAAAGTCTGAAATATATTTTCACCCAGCCGGATTTGAATCTGAGGAAAAGACGGTGGGTTGAGTTGATCTCGGATTACGACCTAGGGATAACTTACACCCCGGGGAAGGCCAATGTTATGGCCGGTGCGCTATGTCGTAAATCTTATTGTAACAATTTGATGCTACAACAAGGTCAACCACATCTCTATGAGGACTTTCGGAAGTTGAATCTTCATATTGTTCCTCAAGGATTCCTTTCTACCCTGGTGGCGAAGCCTACTCTTCGGGATCAAATCATAGCTGGCCAAAAGCGTGACAAGGGTATATCACGGATCAAGGAGAATATTTTTAGCGGAAATGCTAAAGAATTTTCCATGAACGATCAAGGTCTTGTGTTCTTCCAGAATCATTTAGTGGTTCCTAAGAACCCACATCTAAGGCAGTTAATCCTTAAGGAGGCTCATGATTCTCCTCTCACCATTCATCCCGGTAGTAGTAAGATGTATCACGACCTACGCCAGAGGTTCTGGTGGACTAGGATGAAGAGAGAAATTGCTGAGTTCGTTGCTAACTGCGACGTTTGTCGTCGAGTTAAGGCAGAACATCAAAGGCCTGCTGGCACCCTTCAGCCTCTAGCTATTCCTGAATGGAAATGGGATAAAGTTAGCATGGATTTCATTACCAGATTTCCCAAGACCAGGAAAGGGAATAATACTATCTTTGTGGTCATTGACCATCTTTCCAAAGTGGCTCATTTTCTTCCCGTTCGTGAGAGTATTACAGCTAGCCAGCTAGCAGAGTTATATATTTCCCGAATAGTGTCTCTTCATGGTGTTCCCCTGGAGATTAACTCGGACCGTGGAAGTATCTTTACTTCTCGCTTCTGGGAAAGCTTTCAAAATGCCATGGGGACTCACTTATCTTTTAGCACTGCTTTCCATCCCCAATCAAGTGGTCAAGTAGAAAGAGTGAATCAAATCCTAGAAGATATGCTCCGAGCTTGTGTTATATCGTTCGGTATGAATTGGGAAAAGTGCCTTCCATTCGCCGAATTCGCTTATAACAATAGTTACCAATCAAGCTTGGGCAAAGCCCCTTTTGAAGTTCTCTATGGACGAAGATGTCGAACACCTCTAAATTGGTCAGAAACTAGAGAGAGGCAACTCTGTGGCCCGGATATGATCCAGGATGCAGAAGAGTAGGTTCGCATTATTCGTGATAAGTTGAAAACAGCCAAGTCTCGTCAAAAGAGCCAATATGATCGTCGTCATAAGGCTGTGACCTTTGAAGTTGACGAGAAGGCTTACCTTCGGGTTACACCTTTGAAGGGTACCCATCGATTCGGTATCACGGGCAAATTGGCTCCTCGTTACATTGGTCCTTTTCGCATTCTTGCCAAACGAGGAGAAGTTGCCTACCAGTTGGAACTTCCTCGGCATCTTTCCAAGGTTCATGATGTTTTCCACGTCTCGCAACTCAGGCGTTGCTTTTCGGATCCTATCCGTGAAGTGGACCACGAAACGCTTGATCTCCAAGATAACCTTTCATACCGAGAATACCCCGTGCGTATTCTTGATCAAGCTGAGCGTACAACTCGACGTCGAAACCTCAAGTTTCTTAAAGATCAATGGTCAAATCATTCTGAAAAGGAGGCAACTTGGGAAAGAGAGTATCGTCTCCGACTTGAATATCCTGCGTTATTCCCGATGACTTCTAAATCTCGGGACGAGATTCTTTTGAATGGGGGTGAGTTGTCACATCACTAACCCTTAAGCAAGTTAGTCTTGTGCTCTTGTCTTCTTTGCATTTGC
This sequence comes from Hordeum vulgare subsp. vulgare, assembly GCF_904849725.1. Lineage (NCBI taxonomy): Eukaryota > Viridiplantae > Streptophyta > Magnoliopsida > Poales > Poaceae > Hordeum > Hordeum vulgare. The sequence continues at coordinate 253,066,189 of NC_058519.1, forward strand.
ATCTAAGATTTTGCAACAAGAACAAAGAAAGAGGTGAGGGAAACACTCAAACCATAGCCACTTCTTTAAACAAAGGAAGTCTCAAACTAGGTAAAATCAATGAACCCAAAATGGCCTCAAGAAAAGTTCAAACTTTCTGATAAATCATGAAAGTAAATGAGCATTGGAGAAAACTATTTTCTTGACACTTTAAGCATTTTAAATAAATGCAAAAGCTACTGGTTTCAAGTTTTAAATTTAAAAACAAAAACTTTAAATTTTCAAAAATGTTGAAAACTTTGGAAATGGTTGGGAATATTATAACAAATATTCAGGTGTGTTTAAAATAGTTTTTACAACCATTTTGGAGCTGAAATAAATAGCAAAACAATAGTTAGCAAAACAGAAACAAAAAATAGAAAAGAAAGAAAACCTTACGTGTCGCCTGAGGAGGCCCAGCCCACCAGGGGCAGGGTCGTCTTCTTCCTCTGCCTTCTGGCAGAGGGGAGATCGACCACGGCGGCCCCCTCCACCTCCTGCTTCGCCGTGGCGAGCTCCAGAGCCCCCGGGACAGCGCGACAACGGGGTTATCCTCCCTGAGGCCGACTCTATCCATTCCCAGCGTTAGCTCTCTCCCTCCTCCCGGATCTCTCCTTCCCCGTCTGCGTCCATTGGAGCCGAGCAAAGCTCGGGCTGCCCGTGCCCCTAGCCTTAGCATCCTCTTGCTGAGCACGCCGTTAGCTCCGCCTCGTCGGTCTGGTCATCCCTGCAGAAGCCGAAGTCTCCCCGAGCTCTGCATCGCCCCAACGCCATCGTCTTCCACCTCCGGCCGCCGGACATCTCCCGTCGATTCGCTCCCTCCGGCGCACCCCCAAGCCCTACAACAACACCATCGGAACCGCCGTGAGCTCGTCTTCGTTTCCCCTCTCACCCCACGCTCTTCCGTGCATCGTAGCCCCGTTCCCCACCAAGGCCGAGAGCTCCTCGCCGCCGGTCATGTCGTCGCCGTCGCTGTGGTGTCTGTTCCACCCGCTCGAGCTAGGGATCGAGCTCCTGGAGCCTCCAGGAGTGTGATGAGCCCATCAGCTCTCCTCCCCGTGCCCTAGAGCCATCAACCGCGGGAGGCCGAGCTTCGACCGCCGCTTCGGCTCGTCGCCGGCGCCTCTCCTGGCTACCCTAGCCTCCCTTGATGCCCCCGCTAGAAGCGGCGTTGCACCAGCTACCCGTAGCTCCTTTCTGCGCCCAAAACCGACGGCCGGTGCGCTGTCTAGCTCTCTCCGGCGAGCCCTCCGTCGTGCCCGTGGTCGCCGCCGGCCATACTCCGGTGGGGGCCGACGTGGCCAAGTTAACCCAGCAGCTTAGGGGCTTAATCACTCGCTGATAGTGGGCCCAAGGCCAAGTCAACGTAGTTAAGGGACTGGTCAGCGCGGGATTAGTCCCAGAGAGGCTGACCAGTGGGTCCCCCCTGTCAGGTTTGACCTGAACAGGTCGGCTGACCTGCTGACGTCAGGCTGATGCAATAAAGAGAATTTCTAGCATAGAAATAATTCCAGGAAATTGCTAAAACTTGTAAAAATCATAGAAATTAATCTGTAACACCAATGAAAATTATTTATATATGAAAAAGTATCAGAAAAATTCAAGGATTCTGAATATGCTATTTTCAACCATGTTTGAAAAAGTTACAGGACCCTAACATGTAGAATAAGGAATAATTCAATTCTTATAATTACTTTTTCAATGGAATTTGGAAAATATTCAAATTTCATTACGAATGCCATGATCACACACTGTACTAATTACAAATCAGGACCTTAACATGACATCTCATGCATGCTAACATCAAGTTGATCTGAGCATCAGGTCGAATCAATTAAACCGGTATCCGAGACTACCTCGTTTGAATTGATATTTGAATGTGATTCAAATCAACTCTAAACCTAATACATATTGATTATAATAACTTATCACCTTGCATTCTCATGCCATGCTCATGCATCATTTTGATAGCATATGATTGTTATTGAATGTTGCCATTCATTTCGGTAGGCTCCGCACCCCCGGATTCCACCGAATATCCGTCTGACCGATATCGTCCCTCCTCTGGGCAACAAGGAAAGCAACCCTTTTGATCATCTCGATAATTCCCATGTTCTTGCTCCTGCACTTATTTATTGCATTAGGATCAAATGCTACATCTGATTTTGCCACGTTAGTTGAACCCACTTCCTTTGCATGACCTAACCTTGTCACCGTAAATAGCCGAACCTTGCAACCTAGCATACCTGGTAGTTGCCTGAGCTATGATGTGCCTTATCCTGCTATGCATGCTATGCTTAGAGTTGTGTATGGTCTGTCTTGTGGGAGATGAACAGAATTGTGAGAATGTGTTCGGTAAGTAGAGGTTGTGTGTTGAACCTGATTTGGTAAAGGTACCGGTGAAAGGTTGTGTAGGAGTACATGGCGGGTTGTTTCATTGGAACCGTCCTTAGGAACTGAGTTCCGTGTATGTAATCCAAGACTAGATACTACCACATGTTGGGCCCTGAAATATGACGCCGCTCGGCCTATTAACCGCGTAGTACTCGGTCCAGGAGTTGCAAGTAGTTTCTGGTCTTTATAGTAATGTTGGAGGCCGTGCATGGTGCTGACCTTAGAGGTGGGCTGTGATGCGGTAGGCAGTGGCACGGTGTACCAAGTGGCACCCGGATGGTGGGCTTGGGAACCCTGCACACATCGTTTGAGGCCGTGGCGGAAACCCCGGCCGGACTTCCGTATGGGTTACTCTCAGATAGGCGATAAACCTGGACTAGGTACTAGTGTGGTTAACGGTCGTGGCCGACTCCCTCGCTGGGCTTCCGCTTGAAGGATGCCGAGGTGCATGACGTGCACATGGCGATAAGTGGCGAGAGCGTGTGTGACGAAGTACACCCCTACAGGGTTATGATCTATTCGAATAGCCGCGTCCGCGGATATGGACTACTTGGAGACATATGTTTTTCATAGATAACTTAAATGGCTACTCATAAAATTGCCAATATAAGCGTGAGTGTCGTGGATGGCATTTCCCTACGGAGACTGAATGATTTGACGATAGTGTATTGTTGTGGTGTTAGTGGACTCGTGTGCGAGAAATCAAGTTGTCAAAATTATTTGAAAATGCAAGTTGTCTAGCCACGAGTCAAATGCTGTCTTTCCGCATGAAACCCCACAATACCTTTTGATACCTTGCATGAGTAGTTAGTTATTCTAAAGTCTTGCTGAGTACCTTCGTACTCATGTTTGCTTAATACCTGTTGCAGAGGTTGCTAATGACCCTAATGGAGGGTTCTTCGTAGACATCAACGACGACGAGTAGCTGGTGTCCCAGCTACGATCTGGCCCTACGTTGGTCTGTAGTATAGTCAGGCCATGTGCCTTCTAGTTGTCCTGTCTGTACTCAGACAGTTTATAACTCTTCCGCTGGCTTGTAACTAAATGACTGCTATTATGGGTCGTGAGACCCTTAATGTGTAATATTATGTGTGTGGCTCTTCCGAGCCTCTTAAATAAAGCTTGTATGTTTATGGTTATGTTGTCATGCCATTGATGTATCTATACATATCGGTATGCCATGCGTACGTGTGTCGTACTTGATATGTATGGGGTTCGATTACCTAGTCGTGAACTTTAGTAGCACTCCTTACGAGGAAATGCCCCTTTGTGATCCAATGAGCCTTGGGAGTTCGCTACTGCTCCGGACACATTGGTTGACCGGCATGTGTCCTTCTTAGTTGCTGTGTCTGTCCCCTTTGGGGAAATGTCACGCGATGTAATGGAGTCCTTGTAGCTTTCTACGACTCGTCTACATTCGCTGATGACCGACACCTGCTTTGTTGGATCATGTATGCCTGTCCTTGTGCGGTACTGCCACTTTGGTTTATGACTAGACATGTCGATCCGGGTTCTTTAACATTGGATTGCTAGCGACACTATCGCATATGTGAGTCAAAAGACGCAAACGGTCCCGGCTAAGGTAAGGTTGCAGCCGTGGAGTTAACCGTGCGTGAGACCACAAAGGGATGCGATGTTTTACAGGCTGGATTCCTATGGCTTAGGATCGGGGTCCCGACAGTAGAATTATTAGCCAATTTAGTGTTTCTTGGATGAGTCTAAGCTACGTAGAATCAGAGAAAGAGAAGAAGCAGGAGGAGGAGGAGGAGGAGGAGGAGAAGGTGAAGGAAGAGGAGAAGAAGAAGAAAAGAAGAAGGAGAAGGAGAAGGAGGAAGAAGGAGGAAGAAGAAGGAGAAGGAGGAGCTCCTTCTCCTTCTTCTTCCTCCTTCTTCAACTTCTTCTTATCCTCCTTCTCTTCTTCTTCTTCTTCTCTTCTTCTTCTTCCTTCCTTTCATTTTTCCTCTTTCTTCTCCTCTTGTCCCTTTCTTCGGGCTAAATTAACTAAGAATGCCTTTTCGGAGCTAATTATGTCAGTTCGAGGATAATTAGCTAAGTATAGGTCATGTTTTGTTAAATATACCATTTTGGAGCTAACTAAGCTAATTATGTCATTTAGGTGGAAGCCTAGCTAACTATAGGTTGTTTCGGAGCTAACTTGGGTAAAATAGGTCATTGCAGAGCAAACTATGCTTATTAAGCCATTTTGGATCTAGCTAGGCTATTATAGGCCATTTAATACCTAAGTTAGGGGGAATAGGTCATCTTGCAGCTACGTCAGCCTTATTATGTCATTTAGAAGAGAACTTAGCTAACTATAGGTCATTTTTTATTAAATATGTCATTTTGGAGCTAACTAAGCTAATTATGTCATCTTGTAGGATAATTAGCCAATTTAGTCTTTCTTGGATGAGTCTAAGCTACGTAGAAGAAGAGAAAGAGAAGAAGGAGGAGGAGGAGGAGGAGGAGGAGAAGGAGAAGGAAGAGGAGAAGAAGAAGAAAAGAAGAAGGAGAAGGAGAAGGAGGAAGAAGGAGGAACAAGAAGGAGAAGGAGGAGCTCCTTCTCCTTCTTCTTCCACCTTCTTCTCCTTCTTCTTATCCTCCTCATTCTCATCTTCTTGTTCTATTCTTCTTCTTCTTCCTTCCTTTCATTTTTCCTCTTTCTTCTCATCTTGCCCCCTTCTTCGGGCTAAATTAGCTAAGAATGCCTTTTTGGAGCTAATTATGTCATTTCGAGGATAATTAGCAAAGTATAGGTCATGTTTTATTAAGTAGAACTTTTTGGAGCTAACTAAGCTAATTATCCCATTTAGGTGGAATCCTAGCTAACTATAGGTCGTTTCGGAGCTAACTTGGGTAAAATAGGTCATTCCGGAGCAAACTATGCTTATTAAGCCATTTTGGATCTAGCTAGGCTAATTCTAGGACATTTAATACCTAAGTTAAGGGGAATAGGTCATCTTGCAGCTACTTAAGCCTTATTATGTCATTTAGGAGAGAACTTAGCTAACTATAGGTCATTTTTTATTAAATAGGTCATTTTGGAGCTAACTAAGCTAATTATGTCATTTTGTGGGATAATTAGCCAATTTAGACTTTCTTGGATGAGTCTAAGCTATGTAGAAGAAGAGAAAGAGAAGAAGTAAAAGAAGAAGCAGGAGGAGGAGGAGGAGGAGGATAAGGAGAAGGAAGAGGAGAAGAAGAAGAAAAGAAGAAGGAGAAGGAGAAGCAGGAAGAAGGAGGAAGAAGAAGGAGAAGGAGGAGCTCCTTCTCCTTCTTCTTCCTCCTTCTTCTCCTTCTTCTTATCCTCCTCCTTCCCTTCTTCTTCTTCTCTTCTTCTTCTTCTTCCTTCCTTTCATTTTTCCTCTTTCTACTCATCTTGTCCCCTTCTTCGGGCTAAATTAGCTAAGAATGCCTTTTTGGAGCTAATTATATCATTTCGAGGATAATTAGCTAAGAATAGGTCATGTTTTAATAAATAGACCATTTTGGAGCTAACTAAGATAATTATGTCATTTAGGTGGAAGCCTAGCTAACTATAGGTCGTTTCGGAGCTAACTTGGGTAAAATAGGTCATTCAAGAGCAAATTATGCTTATTAAGCCATTTTGGCTCTAGCTAGGCTAATTATAGGCCATTTAATACCTAAGTTAGGGGGAATAGGTCGTCTTGCTGCTACGTAATCCTTATTATGTCATTTATGAGAGAAGTTAGCTAACTATAGGTCATTTTTTTATCAAATAGGTCATTCTAGAGCTAACTAAGCTAATTATGTCATTTTGTGGGATAATTAGCCAATTTAGTCTTTCTTGGATGAGTCTAAGCTACATAGAAGAAGAGAAAGATAAGAAGGAGGAGGAGGAGGAGGAGGAGGAGAAGGAGAAGGAAGAGGAGAAGAAGAAGAAGAAAAGAAGAAGGAGAAGGAGAAGGAGGAAGAAGGAGGAAGAAGAAGGAGAAGCAGGAGCTCCTTCTCCTTCTTCTTCCTCCTACTTCTCCTTCTTCTTTTCCCCTCTTTCTCTTCTTCTTCTTCTCTTCTTCTTTTTCTTCCTTCCTTTCATTTTTCCCCTTTCTTCTCATCTTGTCCCCTTCTTCGGCTAAATTAGCTAAGAATGCCTTTTTGGAGCTAATTATGTCATTTCGAGGATAATTAGCTAAGTATAGGTCATGTTTTATTAAATAGACCATTTTGGAGCTAACTAAGCTAATTATGTCATTTAGGTGGAATCCTAGCAAACTATAGCTCGTTTTGGAGCTAATTGGGTAAAATATGTCATTCCGGAGCAAACTATGTTTATTAAGCCATTTTTGATCTAGCTAGGCTAATTATAGGAAATTTAATACCTAAGTTAGGGGGAATAGGTCATCTTGCAGCTACCTAAGCTTTATTATGTCATTTAGGAGAGAACTTAGCTAACTATAGGTCATTTTTTATTAAATAGGTCATTTTGGAGCTAACTAAGCTAATTATGTCATTTTGTAGGATAATTAGCCAATTTAGTCTTTCTTGGATGAGTCTAAGCTACGTAGAAGAAGAGAAAGAGAAGAAGGAGGAGGAGGAGGAGGAGGAGAAGGAGAAGGAAGAGGAGAAGAAGAAGAAAAGAAGAAGGAGAAGGAGAAGGAGGAAGAAGGAGGAAGAAGAAGAAGGAGAAGTAGGAGCTCCTTCTTCTTCCTCCTTCTTCTCCTTCTTCTTATCCTCCTCCTTCTCTTCTTCTTCTTCTCTTCTTCTTCTTCTTCTTCCTTCCTTTCATTTTTCCTCTTTCTTCTCATCTTGCCCCCTTCTTCGGGCTAAATTAGCTAAGAATGCCTTTTTGGAGCTAATTATGTCATTTCGAGGATAATTAGCAAAGTATAGGTCATGTTTTATTAAGTAGAACTTTTTGGAGCTAACTAAGCTAATTATGCCATTTAGGTGGAATCCTAGCTAACTATAGGTCGTTTCGGAGCTAACTTGGGTAAAATAGGTCATTCCGGAGCAAACTATGCTTATTAAGCCATTTTGGATCTAGCTAGGCTAATTCTAGGACATTTAATACCTAAGTTAAGGGGAATAGGTCATCTTGCAGCTACGTAAGCCTTATTATGTCATTTAGGAGAGAACTTAGCTAACTATAGGTCATTTTTTATTAAATAGGTCATTTTGGAGCTAACTAAGCTAATTATGTCATTTTGTGGGATAATTAGCCAATTTAGACTTTCTTGGATGAGTCTAAGCTATGTAGAAGAAGAGAAAGAGAAGAAGACGTAAAAGAAGAAGAAGGAGGAGGAGGAGGAGGAGGATAAGGAGAAGGAAGAGGAGAAGAAGAAGAAAAGAAGAAGGAGAAGGAGAAGCAGGAAGAAGGGGGAAGAAGAAGGAGAAGGAGGAGCTCCTTCTCCTTCTTCTTCCTCCTTCTTCTCCTTCTTCTTATCCTCCTCCTTCCCTTCTTCTTCTTCTCTTCTTCTTCTTCTTCCTTCCTTTCATTTTTCCTCTTTCTACTCATCTTGTCCCCTTCTTCGGGCTAAATTAGCTAAGAATGCCTTTTTGGAGCTAATTATATCATTTCGAGGATAATTAGCTAAGAATAGGTCATGTTTTATTAAATAGACCATTTTGGAGCTAACTAAGATAATTATGTCATTTAGGTGGAAGCCTAGCTAACTATAGGTCGTTTCGGAGCTAACTTGGGTAAAATAGGTCATTCAAGAGCAAATTATGCTTATTAAGCCATTTTGGCTCTAGCTAGGCTAATTATAGGCCATTTAATACCTAAGTTAGGGGGAATAGGTCGTCTTGCTGCTACGTAATCCTTATTATGTCATTTATGAGAGAAGTTAGCTAACTATAGGTCATTTTTTTATCAAATAGGTCATTCTAGAGCTAACTAAGCTAATTATGTCATTTTGTGGGATAATTAGCCAATTTAGTCTTTCTTGGATGAGTCTAAGCTACATAGAAGAAGAGAAAGATAAGAAGGAGGAGGAGGAGGAGGAGGAGGAGAAGGAGAAGGAAGAGGAGAAGAAGAAGAAGAAAAGAAGAAGGAGAAGGAGAAGGAGGAAGAAGGAGGAAGAAGAAGGAGAAGCAGGAGCTCCTTCTCCTTCTTCTTCCTCCTACTTCTCCTTCTTCTTTTCCCCTCTTTCTCTTCTTCTTCTTCTCTTCTTCTTTTTCTTCCTTCCTTTCATTTTTCCCCTTTCTTCTCATCTTGTCCCCTTCTTCGGCTAAATTAGCTAAGAATGCCTTTTTGGAGCTAATTATGTCATTTCGAGGATAATTAGCTAAGTATAGGTCATGTTTTATTAAATAGACCATTTTGGAGCTAACTAAGCTAATTATGTCATTTAGGTGGAATCCTAGCAAACTATAGCTCGTTTTGGAGCTAATTGGGTAAAATATGTCATTCCGGAGCAAACTATGTTTATTAAGCCATTTTTGATCTAGCTAGGCTAATTATAGGAAATTTAATACCTAAGTTAGGGGGAATAGGTCATCTTGCAGCTACCTAAGCTTTATTATGTCATTTAGGAGAGAACTTAGCTAACTATAGGTCATTTTTTATTAAATAGGTCATTTTGGAGCTAACTAAGCTAATTATGTCATTTTGTAGGATAATTAGCCAATTTAGTCTTTCTTGGATGAGTCTAAGCTACGTAGAAGAAGAGAAAGAGAAGAAGGAGGAGGAGGAGGAGGAGGAGAAGGAGAAGGAAGAGGAGAAGAAGAAGAAAAGAAGAAGGAGAAGGAGAAGGAGGAAGAAGGAGGAAGAAGAAGAAGGAGAAGTAGGAGCTCCTTCTTCTTCCTCCTTCTTCTCCTTCTTCTTATCCTCCTCCTTCTCTTCTTCTTCTTCTCTTCTTCTTCTTCTTCTTCCTTCCTTTCATTTTTCCTCTTTCTTCTCATCTTGCCCCCTTCTTCGGGCTAAATTAGCTAAGAATGCCTTTTTGGAGCTAATTATGTCATTTCGAGGATAATTAGCAAAGTATAGGTCATGTTTTATTAAGTAGAACTTTTTGGAGCTAACTAAGCTAATTATGCCATTTAGGTGGAATCCTAGCTAACTATAGGTCGTTTCGGAGCTAACTTGGGTAAAATAGGTCATTCCGGAGCAAACTATGCTTATTAAGCCATTTTGGATCTAGCTAGGCTAATTCTAGGACATTTAATACCTAAGTTAAGGGGAATAGGTCATCTTGCAGCTACGTAAGCCTTATTATGTCATTTAGGAGAGAACTTAGCTAACTATAGGTCATTTTTTATTAAATAGGTCATTTTGGAGCTAACTAAGCTAATTATGTCATTTTGTGGGATAATTAGCCAATTTAGACTTTCTTGGATGAGTCTAAGCTATGTAGAAGAAGAGAAAGAGAAGAAGACGTAAAAGAAGAAGAAGGAGGAGGAGGAGGAGGAGGATAAGGAGAAGGAAGAGGAGAAGAAGAAGAAAAGAAGAAGGAGAAGGAGAAGCAGGAAGAAGGGGGAAGAAGAAGGAGAAGGAGGAGCTCCTTCTCCTTCTTCTTCCTCCTTCTTCTCCTTCTTCTTATCCTCCTCCTTCCCTTCTTCTTCTTCTCTTCTTCTTCTTCTTCCTTCCTTTCATTTTTCCTCTTTCTACTCATCTTGTCCCCTTCTTCGGGCTAAATTAGCTAAGAATGCCTTTTTGGAGCTAATTATATCATTTCGAGGATAATTAGCTAAGAATAGGTCATGTTTTATTAAATAGACCATTTTGGAGCTAACTAAGATAATTATGTCATTTAGGTGGAAGCCTAGCTAACTATAGGTCGTTTCGGAGCTAACTTGGGTAAAATAGGTCATTCAAGAGCAAATTATGCTTATTAAGCCATTTTGGCTCTAGCTAGGCTAATTATAGGCCATTTAATACCTAAGTTAGGGGGAATAGGTCGTCTTGGTGCTACGTAATCCTTATTATGTCATTTATGAGACAAGTTAGCTAACTATAGGTCATTTTTTTATCAAATAGGTCATTCTGGAGCTAACTAAGCTAATTATGTCATTTTGTGGGATAATTAGCCAATTTAGTCTTTCTTGGATGAGTCTAAGCTACATAGAAGAATAGAAAGAGAAGAAGGAGGAGGAGGAGGAGGAGGAGGAGAAGGAGAAGGAAGAGGAGAAGAAGAAGAAGAAAAGAAGAAGGAAAAGGAGAAGGAGGAAGAAGGAGGAAGAAGAAGGAGAAGGAGGAGCTCCTTCTCCTTCTTCTTCCTCCTACTTCTCCTTCTTCTTTTCCCCTCTTTCTCTTCTTCTTCTTCTCTTCTTCTTTTTCTTCCTTCCTTTCATTTTTCCCCTTTCTTCTCATCTTGTCCCCTTCTTCGGCTAAATTAGCTAAGAATGCCTTTTTGGAGCTAATTATGTCATTTCGAGGATAATTAGCTAAGTATAGGTCATGTTTTATTAAATAGACCATTTTGGAGCTAACTAAGCTAATTATGTCATTTAGGTGGAATCCTAGGAAACTATAGCTCGTTTTGGAGCTAATTGGGTAAAATATGTCATTCCGGAGCAAACTATGTTTATTAAGCCATTTTTGATCTAGCTAGGCTAATTATAGGAAATTTAATACCTAAGTTAGGGGGAATAGGTCATCTTGCAGCTACCTAAGCCTTATTATGTCATTTAGGAGAGAACTTAGCTAACTATAGGTCATTTTTTATTAAATAGGTCATTTTGGAGCTAACTAAGCTAATTATGTCATTTTGTAGGATAATTAGCCAATTTAGTCTTTCTTGGATGAGTCTAAGCTACGTAGAAGAAGAGAAAGAGAAGAAGGAGGAGGAGGAGGAGGAGGAGAAGGAGAAGGAAGAGGAGAAGAAGAAGAAAAGAAGAAGGAGAAGGAGAAGGAGGAAGAAGGAGGAAGAAGAAGAAGGAGAAGTAGGAGCTCCTTCTTCTTCCTCCTTCTTCTCCTTCTTCTCACCTCCTCATTCTCTTCTTCTTCTTCTTCTATTCTTCTTCTTCTTCCTTCCTTTCATTTTTCCTCTTTCTTCTCATCTTGCCCCCTTCTTCGGGCTAAATTAGCTAAGAATGCCTTTTTGGAGCTAATTATGTCATTTCGAGGATAATTATCTAAGTATAGGTCATGTTTTATTAAATAGACCATTTTGGAGCTAACTAAGCTAATTATGCCATTTAGGTGGAATCATAGCTAACTATAGGTCGTTTCGGAGCTAACTTGGGTAAAATAAGTCATTTCGGAGCAAACTATGCTTATTAAGCCATTTTGGATCTAGCTAGGCTAATTATAGGCCATTTAACACATAAGTTAAGGGGCATAGGTCATCTTGCAGCTACGTAAGCCTTATTATGTCATTTAGGAGAGAACTTAGCTAATTATGTCATTTTGTGGGATAATTAGCCAATTAAGACTTTCTTGGATGTGTCTAAGCTACGTAGAAGAAGAGAAAGAGAAGAAGAAGTAAAAGAAGAAGAAGGAGGAGGAGGAGGAGGAGGACGAGAAGGAGAAGGAAGAGGAGAAGAAGAAGAAAAGAAGAAGGAGAAGGAGAAGGAGGAAGAAGGAGGAAGAAGAAGGAGAAGGAGGAGCTCCTTCTCCTTCTTCTTCCTCCTTCTTCTCCTTCTTCTTATCCTCCTCCTTCTCTTCTTCTTCTTCTCTTCTTCTTCTTCTTCCTTCCTTTCATTTTTCCTCTTTCTTCTCATCTTGTCCCCTTCTTCGGGCTAAATTAGCTAAGAATGCCTTTTTGGAGCTAATGATATCATTCCGAGGATAATTATCTAAGTATAGGTCATGTTTTATTAAATAGACCATTTTGGAGCTAACTATGATAATTATGTCATTTAGGTGGAAGCCTAGCTAACTATAGGTCGTTTCGGAGCTAACTTGGGTAAAATAGGTCATTCCGGAGCAAACTATGCTTATTAAGCCATTTTGGCTCTAGCTAGGCTAATTATAGGCCATTTAATACCTAAGTTAGGGGGAATAGGTCATCTTGCTGCTACGTTAGCCTTATTATGTCATTTATGAGAGAACTTAGCTAACTATAGGTCATTTTTTATTGAATGGGTCATTTTGGAGCTAACTAAGCTAATTATGTCATTTTGTAGGATAATTAGCCAATTTAGTCATTCTTGGACGAGTCTAAGCTACGTAGAAGAAGAGAAAGAGGAGAAGGAGGAGGAGGAGGAGGAGGAGAAGGAGAAGGATGAGGAGAAGAAGAAGAAAAGAAGAAGGAGAAGGAGAAGGAGGAAGAAGGAGGAAGAAGAAGGAGAAGGAGGAGCTCCTTCTCCTTCTTCTTCCTCCTTCATCTCCTTCTTCTTATCGTCCTCCTTCTCTTCTTCTTCTTCTCTTCTTCTTCATCTTCCTTCCTTTCATTTTCCCCTTTGTTCTCATCTTGTCCCCTTCTTCGGCTAAATTAGCTAAGAATGCCTTTTTGGAGCTAATTATGTCATTTCGAGGATAATTAGCTAAGTATAGGTCATGTTTTATTAAATAGACCATTTTGGAGCTAACTAAGCTAATTATGTCATTTAGGTGGAATCCTAGCTAACTATAGGTCGTTTCGTAGCTAACTTTTGTAAAATAGGTCATTTCGGAGCAAACTCTGCTTTTTAAGCCATTTTGGATCTAGCTAGGCTAATTATAGGCCATTCAATACCTAAGTTAGGGGTAATAGGTCATCTTGCAGCTACGTAAGCCTTATTATGTCATTTAGGAGAGAACTTAGCGAACAATAGGTCATTTTTTATTAAATAGGTCATTTTGGATCTAACTAAGCTAATTATGTCATTTTGTAGGATAATTATCCAATTTAGTGTTTCTTGGATGAGTCTAAGCTATGAAGAAGAAGAGAAAGAAAAGAAGAAGTAAAATAAGAAGGAGGAGGAGGACGAGGAGAAGGAGAAGGAAGAGGAGAAGAAGAAGAAAAGAAGAAGGAGAAGGAGAAGGAGGAAGACGGAGGAAGAAGAAGGAGAAGGAGGAGCTCCTTCTCCTTCTTCCTCCTTCTTCTCCTTATTCTTCTTCTCTTCTTATTCTTCTTCCTTCCTTTCATTTTTCCTTGTTCTTCTCCTCTTGTCCCCTTCTTCGGGCTAAATTAACTAAGAATGCCTTTTTGGAGGTAATTATGTTATTTCGAGGACAATTAGCTAAGTATAGGTCATTTTTTATTAAATAGACCATTTTGGAGCTAACTAAGCTAATTATGTCATTTAGGTATAAGCCTAGCTAACTATAGGTCGTTTCGGAGCTAACTTGGGTAAAATAGGTCATTCCGGAGCAAACTACGCTTATTAAGCCATTTTGGATCTAGCTAGGCTAATTATAGGCCATTTAATACCTAAGTTAGGGGGAATAGCTCATCTTGCAGCTACGTAAGCCTTATTACGTCATTTATGAGAGAACTTAGCTAACTATAGGTCATTTTTATTAAATGGTTCATTTTGGAGCTAACTAAGCTAATTATGTCATTTTGTAGGATAATTAGCCAATTTAGTCTTTCTTGGACGAGTCTAAGCTACGTAGAAGAAGAGAAAGAGAAGAAGGAGGAGGAGGAGGAGGAGGAGAAGGAGAAGGAAGAGGAGAAGAAGAAGAAAAGAAGGAGAAGGAGAAGGAGGAAGGAGGAGGAAGAAGAAGGAGAAGGAGGAGCTCCTTCTCCTTCTTCTTCCTCCTTCTTCTCCTTCTTCTTATCATACTCCTTCTCTTCTTCTTCTTCTATTCTTCTCTTCTTCCTTCCTTTCATTTTTCCCGTTTCTTCTCATCTTGTCCCCTTCTTCGGCTAAATTAGCTAAGAATGCCTTTTTGGACCTAATTATGTCATTTCGAGGATAATTAGCTAAGTATAGGTCATGTTTTATTAAATAGACCATTTCGGAGCTAAATAAGCTAATTATGTCATTTAGGTGGAATCCTAGCTAACTATAGGTCGTTTCGGAGCTAACTTGGGTAAAATAGGTCATTCCGGAGCAAACTATGCTTACTAAGCCATTTTGGATCTAGCTAGGCTAATTACACGCCATTTAATACCTAAGTTAGGGGGAATAGGTCATCTTGCAGCTACGTAAGCCTTATTATGTCATTTAGGAGAGAACTTAGCTAACTATAGGTCATTTTTTATTAAATAGGTCATTTTGGAGCTAACTAAGCTAATTATGTCATTTTGTGGGATAATTAGCCAATTTAGACTTTCTTGGATGAGTCTAAGCTACTTAGAAGAAAAGAAAGAGAAGAAGAAGTAAAAGAAGAAGGAGGAGGAGGAGGAGGAGGAGGAGGAGGAGAAGGAAGAGGAGAAGAAGAAGAAAAGAAGAAGGAGAAGGAGAAGGAGGAAGAAGGAGGAAGAAGAAGGAGAAGGAGGAGCTCCTTCTCCTTCTTCTTCCCCCTTCTTCTCCTTCTTCTTATCCTCCTCCTTCTCTTCTCCTTCTTCTCTTCTTCTTCTTCTTCCTTCCTTTCATTTTTCCTCTTTCTTCTCTCCTTGTCCCCTTCTTCGGGCTAAATTAGCTAAGAATGCCTTTTTGGAGCTAATTATGTCATTTTGAGGATAATTAGCTAAGTATAGGTCATGTTTTATTAAATAGACCATTTTGGAGCTAACTAAGCTAATTATGTCATTTAGGTGGAAGCCTAGCTAACTATAGGTCGTTTCGGAGCTAACTTGTGTAAATTAGGTCATTTCGGAGCAAACTATGCTTATTAAGCCATTTTGGATCTAGCTAGGCTAATTATAGGCCATTTAATACCTAAGTTAGGGGGAATAGGTCATCTTGCACCTACGCAAGCCTTATTATGTCATTTAGGAGAGAACTTAGCGAACTATAGGTCATTTTTTATTAAATAGGTCATTTTGGATCTAACTAAGCTAATTATGTCATTTTGTAGGATAATTAGCCAATTTAGTCTTTCTTGGATGAGTCTAAGCTACGAAGAAGAAGAGAAAGAAAAGAAGAAGTAAAAGAAGAAGGAGGAGGAGGACGAGGAGAAGGAGAAGGAAGAGGAGAAGAAGAAGAAAAGAAGAAGGAGAAGGAGAAGGAGGAAGAAGGAGGAAGAAGAAGGAGAAGGAGGAGCTCCTTCTCCTTCTTCCTCCTTCTTCTCCTTATTCTTATCCTCCTACTTCTCTTCTTCTTCTTCTCTTCTTATTCTTCTTCCTTCCTTTCATTTTTCCTTGTTCATCTCCTCTTGTCCCCTTCTTCGGGCTAAATTAGCTAAGAATGCCTTTTTGGAGCTAATTATGTCATTTCAAGGATAATAAGCTAAGTATAGGTCGTGTTTTATTAAATAGACCATTTTGGAGCTAACTAAGCTAATTATGTCATTTAGGTGGAAGCCTAGCTAACTATAGGTCGTTTCGGAGCCAACTTGGGTAAAATAGGTCATTCCGGAGCAAACTATGTTTATTAAGCCATTTTGGATGTAGCTAGGCTAATTATAGGCCATTTAATACCTAAGTGAGGGGAATAGGTCATCTTGCAGCTACGTAAGCCTTATTATGTCATTTAGGAGAGAACTTAGCTAACTATAGGTCATTTTTTATTAAATAGGTCATTTTGGAGCTACCTAAGCTAATTATGTCATTTTGTAGGATAATTAGCCAATTTAGCCGTTTTGGAGCCAACTAAGCTAATTATGTCATTTAGATGGAATTCTAGCTAATTTTTATTAAAACACTAGAAATAACATACCATTATCGTAATTACGGCGGTGAAGCACGGTTGCTCTGGCTTGTTTCACCTGGAGAAGGCTGCCCTTGAGAAGGCTCCACTGTAGAAGGGTCGTGCGATGCATTTCGGGAGAAAATCTGCACCAAACATCGTTTGCAATGTGTCGTTAGCATGAGGACACTCTTAAGATCACTGCACTGAAATGAAACTCACCTTCCCGCCACGTTAATGACTGGCATCGGCGGAGGGACTTGGCCGCTCTTCTCGCACATAGACTGTACATTTGGTTTCGACAAGTCAAACTTTTTATTTATTAGTGAAACGGACATTCAAATGCAAGATTTGAAATAACATGAAGAAGAAACTTACCACGAAGAGCTCGTATATGGCCCTGTTAGATGCATCATTCTGTGCCCTCTCCGCCTCCACCAATGCAGTCGTTCTCTCCTCCAGCTCCCTGATCTCCTTATCCTTCTCTGTCATAGCCGCCTGCATTGCCTCTCTCTCTTTCTGAATAGCAGCCTGCAACGCAACTCATTGTTAGCAATGTAATCATATTGGTTCCAACGCACAACATAATGCGGAAAGATACGAGTGCATTAAACTAACCTAGATGGCGAGCTCGACTAGCCGTGGACGACGTGTTATCTCCAGACAGGAGCTCGTTTGGCGTGCCTTTATCTACCGGAGAGTGCTAGGACAACATATAAGGCCGTCTCCAATGGCGATCGAGCCATGGGGCCTCCCGTTGCCAGCTAACATCACCATCTCTGGATCAATAGGCCCCTCGCTCGGGTTAAAGTCCTCCCCTTTCCTCGCCTTCCCGTGATATCTGTACTTCACGAGCTTGTGGTGGGAGGAGATGTTGCTGAAGTTTTCTGGATACTCGAGGTCAGACTCAGAGAATGCCTTGACCTTCTTGTACGAGGAAGTATGGGCCATCGCATACAAGTCGTACATGTGTGGCACCTCCGTCTTATTGTGACGTGCCTAAAAGAGAGAGAGAGGAAAATTGTATTAGTAAAGGGCTCAAGATAGCATTAAGAATGAATTGCATGAGGCATGAAGCAAACCACATACCCAGTTCTTGCCAAATTGGATTAAGTTGACGCTCCCTTGATGGTGTGGCACACCAACCATTTTGCCACGCCTCTCCTTAGCGTTGTTGTGGCTGGCCTCCCATGTTTCGGAGCACCACCGATCCACAAAATCCTGTCAACAATCCATCTTATCCACACACCATCTCGGGGGCACCTAAGTTAATAAAGAGAAATTTGAGCGCGTAAGAACCAAATCAAGGAAACTAACTACAAAGCCTTAACAATATGTAATTACCTTCATGTAATGCTCCTTCTCCATCTTAGCATCACGGCACTTCGCCTTGTCAATCCTAATACGTCGGGTGGCATAGTAGTCTCGAACAGCCTGCACCCGAGCCTCGTGCCGACAGTTTTGAAGTAGGCGGCGACATTTGCCTTGTCCTCCTCGTATCCCTCCTCACACCTGCAGTAGGTCTGCAAACGAGACAACACCGATTAGTACAATAAATAGCTATGGTTGGTTTATAATTGTGTGAAGGAGGAATTACCCAGAACTTTCGGATCACCATGTCGGCCCTCGTGCCGCACAAAACACCGTTGATCTCCACCTCCGGCGGGGCCGAGGCACCCAAGTAGTGCTCCCAGGTCATTCCTACCTCTCGCTCCAGACCGGGCAATGTAACAAACCCTGGGAAGTTTTTACGGCAAAGCACACCAAGGACGCTGTTGGACTTGCAGACACCCTTGGCAACAATCCAACCCCTACAGTATGACAAATTAAAGCCAAAACATTAGATATTTGAGAAAACGCGAAGACAAAAGGTTAAATAAGAGTAAATTAACTTACTTGTCCCCATTTGGCCTAATCTACCACCTCTTCTCGGGGGTCGCCGGCACGAGCGGGAGCCCGGAAGTACCACGCTGGTAGATGGTAGCCCCCTCACCCAGCTCCTCGTCGCTACCAGCAAGGCCACTTGGCTCAGCCCAGGTATCCCACTGGGTCTCTTGGGACGTACCCTCATCCCTGCTTTGCTCCGGAGTCGCCTGGAATGAAGCCTTTGGCACACGAGTCTCGTGGGTCGAAGGCTCGTCGACCTGAGGCTCGTCAACCCGAGGCTCGTGAAACGCAGACCGTGTAGCCTCCACCTCAGACGAATCCACCCTAGAAGTCTTGTGCTCCGGTGCATCAGCTTGGGGTGGTGGCGGAGACCGTGTAGCCTCCACCTCAGAAGGCGTGGCAGCCACCGACCTACCTCTCCCGCGGCCACGTGTACCTTTAGTACAACATAAATACCAAAATGAGTAATAAAATGTATATAAATACCAATATGCATACAACATGAGTATAACATGAATACAATGTGTACCTTTAGTACCTCTCGGCTTCGCGAGGGGTCGACCTCCTCTCACGGGGGGCGCTCCTTGCAGAGTTGAGAGCAACGCTCTCCAAAGAGGCGAGCAGGAATGGAAGTACCCATCCCATCACCCGCCGATGAAGAAGGAGCCGCGGCGTGCTTTTGACCCTTTCCCACCAAGAGTAAATGAAATTAGTACAACATAAATACCAACCTGAGTAATAAAATTTATATAATTTAGTTGAATACCTGACATGAACTAATAACAATCATGCTCGTCTATATATGCTTCGCGGTCAATAAATGCATCATGATCATCACTATCATCAATAAATGCATCATCATCATCACTATCACGAAGAACATGTGGAAGGCCACCATTATCTAATCGGTCAAGAAGTGATAGGTCATCCGTAGCAGTAACCTCATCTCCTTCCAGCTCTTCCTGTTCGAGCTCAGGGGTTAAGACGGATTCACTTTCGTTGTCTACTTCAATGTTCTAGGGTGAAGTAGAGCGGTTCTTGAAACGTTTCTTGGACATACGTGTTTCTTGGAAGAATTCTCCTTCATATGTGTCTGGGTTAATGTGAGGTTCATAATCCTCTTCATTGAGGGTAGGTGGTCTAAAATGTGGTGGCACTTCATAAACGACATCCCAACCTTTGAGATTTGGATCAGTTTGGCAGGCCCACGGTAGATAGAAAACTTGTGTCGCATGTTGAGCCGTAATATAGACATCGGGAACTTATAAGTGGGTGTTTTGGTTGATTTTGACTAGTCCTATATGTTCATGAGTCCTTCTAGTCTCCATCGTCTCAAACCAATAACATTTGAAGACTACGATGGTCAGTGGGTTTTCACCATAGAATAGAAGTTCATAAATTGCTTCAACTCTTCGATAATACTCGGTGTCTCCTTCGCCGATAGTAGAGACAGAACAATTAGTAGTCTTTAGGTCGGGCATAGATAGCTCTTTGCTAAAGGTACGCAAGTGATACCCGTTGATGTTGTATTTGTCAAATGAACGGACCTTATAGTCAAAACCATTGGCGACTTGTCTCAACTCGGCGTCCATAGACTCTGCATCAGCCTACAAGTTTAATACGAAAGAATAGATGCATTAGCCGCAAATTAGACCAAGAAATCAAATGGGCCCTTAATGGTAATTAATTGCCCTTTGTTTGAACCGAGAGATGAAACCAGGATAGTCGCCTCCATGCTTTGCGAGAAGCTCATACTCTTCGACGGAATCCTTTTCGATAACCGCTCCATCCGAGAATTCGGCGACGTATCGACTATATCAAATATCCGGGAATAAGAGTATTTCAAAGCAACTAGAAGTTGCGGAACAATAAATTACCGAGAACTTACTCGATGTACGGCCGCACTTCTGTTAGGTTGGTGAAGATATACAAAGAAATGGTCCGCCATTCTTCGACATCCAACGATTTCCCTTTCGAAGCACCGGATGGTGCCAGCTTATCTTTGAATAGGATGAGGTTGGATCGAATTTTTTTTGGATCGCCATCATTGTACCGAGGCTTCGGGTTATGCAAATGATGATTTTTGGCTTCATAGTGTGCTGTCACGAAGTTTGCCGCCTCCTCAGTAATGAATGCCTCGGCCATCGGTGCTTCAATTCTACGCTTATTTTTACACTTAGCTCGAAGCGTCTTCTGCATCCTCTTAGTTGAGAAGCACCATCGATTTTGAACAGGCCCCCCATTCTTGCCTCGGTGAGGAGATGCAAAATCAAATGTTGCATTGGATTAAAGAAGCCAGGTGGAAATATCTTTTCTAATTTGCAGATCAACTCCGGCGCCAACTCTTCCATTTCATCTAGCACGCCAGGAAATAGTTCTTTCTCACAAAGAGAACGAAATAAATAGCTAATCTCTTCCAGTACTAGCTATTCATCCTCAGGGATAAAGCCACGCAACATCACCGGCATTACCCGCTCAATCCATATGTGCCAATCATGACTCTTGAGACCAAATATTTTCAATTTCTCAAGACTCGCTTCCCTCTTTAGATTCGCAGCGTACCCATCGGAGAACATCAACCGCATTATCACCCACAATAGCATTTCCCTCATAGCTGGCCTTTCAAGATTGAACCATGTCGTTGGCTTCGCTATGCTTTGCTTTCCTATCCGTTGTCGCAAGTTTTGCAACGGTCTATCACATAGAGCCTCCCGGTCGATTCTAGCCTTAGGATTATCTGTTGACTTCCCCTCTATGCCGAACAATGTACCAAAAATGGCCTCCGCAATATTCTTTTCAGTGTGCATCACGTCTATGTTGTGTGGGCAAAGGAGGTCTTTGAAGTAAGGCAGATCCCATAAGCATGACTTGTGAGTCCATGTGTGTTCCGTATTATACCCTTTGAAGTGTCCTAGACGCAAAGGATGAGGCTCGAGAGCGTTTAACTGATCAAGGGTCTGTTGGCTGGTCAACCCAGCTGGTGCAGTGTTTTTGACAATTCTACCTTTGATGAAATTCTTCTTGTCTTTTCTGAACTTATGGTCAGGATCTAGGAATTGTCTATGCATGTCGAAGCAAGAATACTTGCGACCAGCCTGCAGCCAACGGAACTGAAGAGCTGCCTTGCATGTGGTGCACGGGAACCTTCCATGCACACACCAGCCAACGAATAGTGCAAACGCCGGATAATCATGCGTCGAGTACATGTACCACACATGCATTTTGAAATTTGTTTTGGTAGCCGCGTCGTAGGTCTTGATCCCATTATCCCAGGCTTCTTGCAACTCATCCTTGAGCGGCTGCATGTACACAATCATATTCTTCCCCGGATAGTTGGGCCCTAGAATTATCAACATCAGGAAAATGTTCTTTCTTTTCATAATCTCTCCGGGTGGAAAATTTAGTGGAATGACAAATACAGGTCAACAACTGTATCGTGTTGCCATCATACCATACACATTGAACCCATCCGTGCTGATGGCAACTCAAGGTTGCCTTGGATCTTCCGATTTATCCTTATGTAATGCATCAGAGTGCCTCCACGCAAAACCATCTGAAGTGTGTACCAGCATCTTGTTCCCATACGCATCTAGTTCGTTTCTTTTGCCCAATTTTTGCCATGTCATCTGTCCGGCCGTCTCTTCAACAATGAAAATAAGTTTTAAGTCTTGGTACGATTGGCAGATACCGAAGAACACTAATGGGGATTTTGGTCTGATTCTTTTCACCCATACCGTTGTCTACCACAATATACCTGGAAGAATTGCAAATGGGGCAATAGTTCAAGGCCGCATACTCAAGCCTAAATAAGGCACATCCATTCTCACAAGCATGTATGTTCTCATAGGGCATCTTAAGTACACGGAGGATTTTCTCTGACTGGTATAGGTTTGCAGGCAGTACATGGCCTTTGGGTAGAAAGCGTCCAAATATCGTCATCATTGCGTCGTAGCATTCTCTGCCTAGGTTGAATTGAGCCTTCAGAGCCTTTACTTGCCTGATGGCATCCAACTGACAAAGCTCAGTCTGCTCGTGGAGAGGATGTTTTGAAGACTCCAACATTTCATAGAAGGCCTTTGCAGATTCCTCCATCTCATCGTCCGAATCCCGAGCATCATCAAAGTCTTGCACCAAGTCTTCAATCCCGGTACCATGCTCGTCCGTGCGACGACGAATCACCTCAGCTCTGGCACGTTGGTCAGACTCACCAAGAAAAGTCCACACCGTTTAATTAGGTGTAAAACCCCACTTCTGCAGGTGTTTACACATTTCAAACTCTGTCTGCTTTTTCTAGTTGTCGAAGTTCAGACAGGGGCACCATGTTTTTTGCTGGCCATTTGCAAATGCGGCTCTCACAAATCCCCTGGTTTTTGTTAACCATCCATGGGTCATGTCTTTCTGACTAGGGTGACCAGTGTACATCCAAGCACGATCACTCATGTTGCCTCGCTACCTATGGGGGCACAAGAAATAAATATATAATTCATCATCTATATTCATACGCTAATCAAGTTTGTCAGTTTTATTACGTCCATGCAACCTACACGCTAATACGTAAAGATAGGTCCTAATCCCACCCGAGTATGTGTAGATTGGGTTCGTTTTCCCATGCTTTGCTCCACATGCGACGCAGAATTTCGGCAGCACCTCCCCGTGGTTCTCCTGATACACGTCTCGGCAATAAGCAGAGAGGATGTGTACCCGGAGAACAACAGGGGAGGCACTGACGAAATTCAACATCGGATCCGGAGCATAGCATACGGGAAAACAAACCCAATCTACACATACTCGGGCTGTCCATGGATAATGTTGGACAATTCGAAAGGATAGCGGTTATAAATATGCAAAGAAATGCATATTTATAGATGTCGCCCTTTCGAACGGGAGACGCATACTGGTCACGCATAGTCATGATTGAAGAAACCTATAGCTAGCTAGTTTCCTCGGCACGAAGACCGGGACAGTGCAAATTAAGGGGGTAGGAGGAGAAGTCATTTGTGCTCACCAACAAACGCAAGGGCGGAGCTCGTCCAACGCACGTGTAGGTCGTCGAACAACTGCACATTGAAATTCACAATATCAATACAAACACGATGTTTTTATAATTAACATAATCGGAAAATATGTGACCTAACACATAATTTACAAAACTATGACCTCGTGGGCCTCTGGAAGGCCGAAAAGAACCTCCTCGTTCAACATAAGGTAGAAGAGGTGTCGGGGGTCGGGGCTTAGTGGTGTCGGGAGTTAGTGCCATCGAGGGTCGGTGGTGTCGGGTGTCGGTGGCATCGGGGGTCGGGGGGTTAGTGGCGTCGGTTGTGGGGGGTCAGTGGCGTCGGGGGTCGAGGGTCGGTGACGTCGGGGGTCGAGGGTCAGTGATGTCGCGTGTTAGTGGCGTCGGGGGTCGGGGGTTGGTGGCGTCGAGCGTCGGGGTTCGGGAGTCGAGGGCCGAGGGTTTGGGTCGGGTGTCAGTGGCGTCGGGGGTCGAGGGTTACTGGCGTCGGGGGTCAGTGGCCTCGGGGGTCGGGGGTCGGGGGTTAGTGGCGTCGGGGGTCGATGGTCGGGGGTCAGCGGCGTCGGGCGTGAGGGGTCGGGGGTCGTGGGTCAGTTTCGTGGTAACGGGGTATCCTTTTCCTCTTATTTCTTCTTCTCGTCTCTCCTCTTGTTCTTCTTCCTCTTATTTTCTTCTTCTTCTTCTTCTTCTTCTTCTTCTTCTTCTTTCTCCTCCTCCTCCCCCTCCTCTTTTTCTCCTGCTCTTCTTTTTCTTCTTCTTCTTCTTCTTCGTTTTCTTCTTCTTATTCTTCTTCTTTCTCCTCCTCCTCCTCCTCCTCCTCTTCTTCTTCTTCTTCTTCTTCTTCATTTCGTTCTTCTTCTAATTATTTTCTTCTTTTCCTTTTTTCTTTTTCATTTTTTCCTTCTTCTTTTCCTCTTTTTTTGTTCTAACCTAACTAACTAACCTAATTAGCCTAATAATCTAACCAAATAAACTAACTAAATTACCCTATATACAATAAAAAACTAACCTAATAAACTAAATAAAGTAATTAACTTATTAAAAAAGAAAAATAAGAAGAACTCACCAGCAGAGGGCGGTGGGGTGGCGTGGGCGGCGGCGGCGGCAGCGGACCATGGCAGGGGCGGCAGCGGGCGCGCAGCAGGGGGCGCGCGATAGGGGGCGGCACGGGGCGCCGCGAGGGCTGGAGCGGGCTGGGGTGGCCGGGGCAGGGTGGTGGGCCGGAGCGGCTCCGACGACGGTGGTGGGAGGTGGGAAGGCGAGAGAGAGGGGGCAGGGAGAAAGAGAGAGAGAGCGGGCAGTGGGCGCGAGAGCCGTTAGAGGAGGGGGTGGGGGCTATGCGCCGTTAGATAGGGAGCCCCCTTTGCCGTCTGCAAAGGCTGGGTGGCAGACGGCAAAGGGGTGGGTGGGTGGGTTGGGCTCCGGCCGCTAGGGTGGAACCCCTTTGCCGTCTGCCTATGGTTCCTTTGCCGTCCGCTGGCCGACGGCAAAGGGAAGGCCGACGGCAAAGAAAACTTTTTCCTTAGGTGTTGTATTTAACGTGTGCTTTGTGCCTACTGACGGCAAAGAAGCTCTTTGCCATGTGTCAGCAGACGGCAAAGGAAAGGCAGATGGAAATTTCTGAATTCCAGTAGTGAGTCTTGTTATTCAGTTTCCTTATGTTCGGTGAGCATTGATCTCTGGGATCACTGAGCACGTATATTCAGAGATCATGACTTGTAAGTTGGGGTGCCCAAATAGCTGGTATGAGAGCGACGTTGACTAAAGGAAGCCCTTAGTTAGAATTGACGTTAGTTAGGACAAAACTATTTTATAGGCCCTTCAAATCAGTTCCCAAACCTAATTATTTCTCACCTCTCCTAAATCCTCAAAGGAAGTGAAATCTTGATGGGTAACTTAGCACTTCCACCCTTGTACCTTCAACTCTCCTCATCTGCTTTTCAAACTAGCAAACGGTCGCTAGCACCCTTATGCCTCCAACCACTGGTTACCTTGAAATCTTGGTGGGTAACTTGAGAGGAAGCGAGCTTGCCCGACGATGACACACACGTTTGGAAGAAAAGATCGACAACGCTGCGACTAGAGGACACCAACAGAAGCTACATTCTCGAGGAATAAGGACATCGAGATGGTGACACCCTCGACCTTGTACCAAAGTGATGCAACCTTGGCCTACGGTGATCACGAAATATGGTATGCAAGCTCATCATATACATCGCTAACGGAGCGACACTATGAATATCGATGTTGTGTCAACCACCACCGGTGGATGAGAACCTCGCATTTGGTCCGCCTCACCTTGGTGAGCAGGAAAATTGTTCTCTTCATCCCCACTCTTGGTGTCGATATTGTCATCAACATAAGTGACGAGTCGGAACTCTATCAAACCATTTCGATTTTATTGCATAAAGGTTGTCCACTTGAAAGTCTCGATGCCTTGGAGGGAAGGAGACACTGACAAGATGACGAGACCAACATAAGACCATGTTGATGACACCCATGAGGAACCACCTTCGCTGATAGGTCACCACATGAGAAGTCATCAAGGACCCATTCCAGCTCAACCCGAATCATTTCGGCAAATAACAACAACAGACATATCAACACCATAAGAAGAGCCAAAAGACTGAGCGGACTCCTCTCCAAACCACGAAGCAAGCACAACTATTGAGTCCGAGGACCCCTAGGGTAGGATGAGTCGTGCACCCCCCTATGCGAAGTCGAGTCAATGAAATGGTTCAAATAGGACCATATTGTGTGTTGGTTGTTTTACTTGTTTATGCATTGATATACGTCACACTTTGCCCTAGGCAAGGAGTATGCGCCTATACCACCTGCCCCATATTGATATTTGTGTTGGCCTTTCAGGACTAGATTGATTACTCTTGCATTATGCCACCCCTTAGGCACTCCCCTCAGTGCTACTCTTCTCTCTATCACCTTTCTCAACAAATGAAGACGAGCAAGACAAGATGCACCAAGGATCCACCCCGATAGACAACTTGCACTGAAGACTCCGACTGCAACGTACTCAGCGAGACGCAACCCCATAGCATCATGCTTATCCCTCTAGATTGGAAACCCCTCCTACACCAACCTAGACCTGACAAGATTCCCCAACTCAAACTTCTGGTCACGTGTCTAATACACAGATTTTCTAGAGCACGTGTTGAGCTCCAATAACCCCTGCTTAGCACTAGGTCCGTTATGGAACAAGTGTTCATAGTGAACACGTACCCTTCATTCTTAAGCTAGCACTAGAACCCTAAGGCCATAGGAAGGACCATTCTGGAATATATGATTTGTGGACAATGGGTTGTTGTGATGATAATAGGTGACTTTAGGATATAGCTAGACTATCTTGGTGGAGTGTAAGACCCTTATGATGGTAGGTTCACTTGGTGGAACGAGTTGAGAAAGTAGCATAACCTACATAATCCTGGAGCAAGTTTGGATTCAGCAGGACATTTTGATCATGATCTAAAATTCTTGGTGGTACAATAAAATGACTTTGTCAAGTAGTAGTCATTGTTTTGTTATGTTACCATAATGATTAGCGTGATAAGTAGGATTGTGAATCGGATTCAAATAGGTAACCATACTAGAGTATCGGTGATGAATGAGGCCACGTGGTACGAAGTAAATTGGATATAGTTCGATGATCTCGATCTACCACGTTTCTAGGTGGGTAACAAGTAGAAGTAATGGGCATAGTTGAATTGATTTAGAAATCTATATAAGCCTGGCCTTGGGGATTAGCTGTTGGGGAACGTCGCATGGGAAACAAAAAATTTCCTACGCGCACGAAGACCTATCATGGTGATGTCCATCTACGAGAGGGGATTTCCGATCTACGTACCCTTGTAGATCGCACAGCAGAAGCGTTAAGAAACGCGGTTGATGTAGTGGAACGTCCTCACATCCCTCGATCCGCCCCACGACCGTCCCACGAACCGTCCCGCGGTCCGTCCCATGATCCGCTCCGATCTAGTGCCGAACGCACGGCACATCCGCGTTCAGCACACGTACAGCTCGACGATGATCTCGGTCTTCTTGATCCAGCAAGAGAGACGGAGAGGTATATGAGTTCTCCGGCAGCGTGACGGTGCTCCGGAGGTTGGTGGTGATCTAATCTCAGCAGGGCTCCGCCTGAGCTCCGCAGAAACGCGATTTAGAGGTAAAACCGTGGAGGTATGTGGTCGGGCTGCCGTGGCGAAAGTTGTCTCAAATCAGCCCTAAAACCCCACTATATATAGCAGGGAGGGAGGGGAGGAGGCAGCCTCAAAACCTAAAGGTTTGGCCGAAATTGGAGGTGGAGGAGTCCTACTCCAATCCTACTCGGAGTAGGATTCGACCTTCCCACTTGGAAACTCTTTCCACCTTGTGTTTTTTCTTTCTCAAACCTTATGGACCTTAGTGGGAACTTATTCCAGCCCACTAGGGGCTGGTTTATCTCTTCCCATAGCCCATGAGACCCCTTGGGGCGTGACACCCTCCTGATGGTCCCCGGCACCCCTCCCGGCACTCCAGTACACTACCGATGAGCCCGAAACTTTTGCGGTAATGCACGAAACCTTCCGGTAACCAAATCAGGTCATCCTATATATCAATCTTCATTTACGGACCATTTCGGAAACCCTCGTGACGTCCGTGATCTCATCCGGGACTCCGAACAACATTCCGTAACCAACCATACAACTCAAATACGCATAAAACAACGTGGAACCTGCGGGTTCGAGAACTATATAGACATGACCCAAGAGACTCCTCGGTCAATATCCAATAGCGGGACCTGGATGCCCATATTGGATCCTACATATTCTACGAAGATCTTATCGTTTGAACCTGAGTGCCAAGGATTCATATAATGCCGTATGGCATTCCCTTTGTCCTTCGGTATGTTACTTGCCCGAGATTCGATCGTCAGTATCCGCATACCTATTTCAATCTCGTTTACCGGCAAGTCTCTTTACTCGTTCCGTAATACAAGATCCCACAACTTACACTAAGTCACATTGCTTGCAAGGCTTGTGTGTGATGCTGTATTACCGAGTGGATCCCGAGATACCTCTCCGTCATACGGAGTGACAAATCCCAGTCTTGATCCATACTAACTCAACGAACACCTTCGGAAATACCTGTAGAGCATCTTTATAGTCACCCAGTTACGTTGCGACGTTTGATACACACAAAGCATTCCTCCGGTGTCAGTGAGTTATATGATCTCATGGTCATAGGAACAAATACTTGACACGCAGAAAACAGTAGCAACAAAATGACACGATCAACATGCTATGTCTATTAGTTTGGGTCTAGTCCATCACATTATTCTCCTAATGATGTGATCCCGTTATCAAGTAACAACACTTGCCTATGGCCAGGAAACCTTGACCATCTTTGATAATGTTTTGTCTATGTATCCACACAAGTATTGTGTTTCCAATCAATACAATTATAGCATGGATAATAAACGATTATCATGAACAAAGAAATATAATCATAACTAATTATTATTGCCTCTAGGGCATATTTCCAAACGTCTCCCACTTTCACTAGAGTCAATAATCCAGTTCACATCACCATGTGATTTCAACGAATCCAACACCCATATAGTTCTGGGGTCTGATCACGTCTTGCTCGTGAGAGAGGTTTTAGTCAACGGTTCTGAAACTTTTAGATCCGTGCGTTCTTTACAAATCTTTATGTCATCTTATAGATGCTGCTACTACGTGCTATTCGGAAATGCTCCAAATATCTACTCTACTAGACAAATCCGTTTCACTACTCATAGTTATTCGAATTAGTGTCAAAGCTTGCATCGATGTAACCCTTTACGACGAACTCTTTAGCCACCTCCATAATCGAGAAAAATTCCTTAGTCTATTTAGTTACTAAGGATAACTTTGACCGCTGATCAGTGATTCAATCCTGGATCACTATGTGTACCTCTTAACAGACTTGCTGCAAGGCACACATCAGGTGCGGTACTCAGCATGGCATACTTTAGAGTCTACGGCTAAGGCATAGAAGACGACCTTCGTCTATTCTCTTTATTCTGCCCTGGTCGGGTTTTGAGTCTTACTCAAATTCACACCTTACAACACAGTCAAGAACTCCTTTGCCGATCTATTTTGAATTCCTTCAAAAACTAGTCAAGGCATGCATCTTGTTGAAACTTCTATTAAGCGTTTTGATCTATCTCCATAGATCTTGATGCTCAACGTTCAAGTAGCTCAATCCAGGTATTCCTTTGAAAAACTCCTTTCAAACAACCTTTTATGCTTCACGGAAATTCTACATTACTTTTGATCAAAAATATGTCAACCACATATACTTATCAGAAATTCTATAGTGCTCCCAGTCACTTCTTTGGAAAAACAAGTTTCTCATAAACCTTGTACAAACCCAAAATCTTTGATCATCTCATCAAAGTGTATATTCCAACTCCGAGATGCTTGCACCAGTCCATTGAAGGATCGCTGGAGCTTGCATACTTGTTAGTATCTTTAGGATCGACAAAACCTTCTGGTTGTATCACATACAATGCTTGCTCAAGGAAACCGTCGAGGAAACAATGTTTTGACATCCTATGTGCAATATTTCGAAAATAATGCAACAACTACTAACATAATTCTAATAGACTTTTAGCATTGCTACGAATGAGAAAGTCTCACCATAGTCAACTGTTTGATCATGTCGGAAACATCTTTGCGACAAGTCGAGCTTTTCTTAATAGTGACTTATCACCATCGTCGTTTGTCTTCCTTTTAAAGATCCATCTTTACTCAATAGTCCTATGACCATCAAGTAGTTCTTCCAAAGTCTACACTTTGTTTTCATACATGGATCCTCTCTCGGATTTTATGGCCTCCAGCCATTTGTCGGATCCCGGGCCCACCATTGCTTTCTTCATAACTCGTAGGTTCACTGTTGCTCAACAACATGACCTCCAAGACAGGGTTACCGTACCACTCTGCAGTAGTACGCGACCTTGTCAACCTACGAGGTTTGTAGTAACTTGATCCGATGCTCGATGATCACCATCATCAGCTTTCACTTCAATTGGTGTAGGCGCCACAGGAACAACTTCCTGCGCCCTGCTACACACTGGTTGAAGAGATGGTTCAATAACCTCATCAAGTTCTACCACCCTCCCACTCAATTCTTTCGAGAGAAACCTTTGCTCAAGAAAGGATCCGTTTCTAGAAACAAACACTTTGCTTTCGGATCTGAGATAGGAGATGTACCCAACTGTTTTGGATATCCTATGAAGATGCATTTATCCGCTTTGGGTTCGAGCTTATCAGACTAAAACTTTTTCACATAAGTGTCGAAGCCCCAAACTTTCAAGAAACGACAGTTTAGATTTCTCTAAACCTCAGTCTATACTGTGTCATCTCAACGGAAATACGCGGTGCCCTATTTAAAGTGAATGCGGTTGTGTCTAATGCATAACCCGTAAACGATAGTGGTAATTCGATAAGAGACATCATAGCATGCACCATACCAAATAGTGTGTGGCTATGACATTCAAACACATCATCACACTATGATGTTCCAGGTGGCATGAACTACGAAACAATTTCCACATTGTCTTAACTGCGTACCAAAACTCGTAACTCAGATATTCATTTCTATGATCATATCGTAGACAGTTTATCCTCTTGTTACGACGAAGTTTACTCCGAAATAGAATTGAACTTCTCAATATTTCAGACTTGTGATTCGTTAAGTAAATACTCTTGTATCCACTCAAATCGTCATTGAAGCAAGAACATAATGATATCCACTGCGTGCCTCAGCACCCATTGGACTGCATACATCAAAATGTATCACTTGCAATAAGTTACTATCTTGTTTCATCCCAATGAAAACAAGGCCTTGCTCATGTGGTATGATTTGCATGTCACTAGTGATTCAAAATCAAGTGAGTATAAACATTCATCAGCATGGAGCCTCTTCATGCAATTTATACCAACATGACTCAAGCGGCAGTGCCACAAGTAAGTGGTACTATCATCATTACATGGTATCTTTTGGCACCAATATCATGAACATGTGTAACACTACGATCGAGATTCAATAAACCATTGAAGGTGATTATTCAAGAAAATAGAGTAACCATTATTCTCTTTAAATGAATAATCGTATTGCAATAAACACAATCCAATCATGTTCATGCTTAACGCAAGCACCAAATAACAATTATTTTGGTTTAACACCAATCTCGATGGTAGAGGGAGCATGCGACGTTTGATCATATCAATCTTGGAAACACTTCCAACACGTATCGTCACCTCGCCTTTAGCTAGTCTCCGTTTATGCCGTAGCTATCATTTCGTGTTACTAATCACTTAGCAACCGAACCGGTATCCAATACCCTCATGCCACTAGGAGTACTAGTAAAGTGCACATCAACATCATGTATATCAAATATACTTCTTTCGACTTTTGCCAGCCTTCTTATCTACCAAGTATCTAGAGTAGCTCCGCCTGAGTGACTGTTCCCCTCATTACAGAAGCACTTAGTCTCGGGTTTGGGTTTAATCTTGGGTCTCTTCATTAGTGCAGCAACTGTTTTGTCGTTTCATGAAGTATCCCTTCTAGCCCTTGCCTTTATTGAAACTTAGTGGTTTTACAAACCATCAACTATTGATGCTCCTTCTTGATTTCTACTTTCGCAGTGTCTCGCGAATCGCTCAAGGATCATTGTATCTATCCTTGATATGTTATAGTTCATCACGAAGCTCTCACAGCTTGGTGGCAGTGACTTTGGAGAACTATCACTATCTCATCTGGAAGATTAACTCCCACTTGATTCAAGTGATTGTCGTACTCAGACAATCTGAGCACACGCTCAACGATTGAGCTTTTCTCCTTTACTTTGTGGACAAAGAATCTTGTTGGAGGTCTCGTACCTCTTAACAGGGGCACAAGCATGAAATCACAATTTCATCTCTTTAGAACATCACTTATGTTCCGTGACGTTTCAAAACGTCTTCGGCGCCTTGCTTCTAAGCCATTAAGTATTTTTCACTGAATTATCATGTAGTCATCAGAAAGGTGTATGTCGGATGTTCACAACATCTACACACGACGCTCGAGGTGCAGCACACTGAGTGGTGCATTAAGGACATAAGCCTTCTACGCAGAAACGAGGACAATCCTCGGTTTTACAGACTCAGTCTGCAAAGTTTGCAACTATCAACTTTCAACTAAATTTTCTCTAGGAACATATTAAAAACAGTAGAGCTATAGCGCAAGCTACATCGTAATTCGCAAAGACCATTAGACTATGTTCATGAAAATTAGTTCAATTAATCATATTACTTAAGAACTCCCACTCACAAAGTACATCTCTCTAGTCATTTGAGTGGTACATGATCCAAATCCACTATCTCAAGTCCGATCATCATGTGAGTCGAGAATAGTTTTAGTGGTAAGCATCTCTATTCTAATCATATCAACTATACGATTCATGCTCGACCTTTCGGTCTCATGTGTTCTGAGGCCATGTATGCACATGCTAGGCTCGTCAAGGTTAACCCGAGTGTTCCGCGTGTGCAACTGTTTTGCACCCGTTGTATGTGAACGTTGAGTCTATCACACCCGAAAATCACGTGGTGTCTCGAAACAAAGAACTGTCGCAATGGTGCACAGTCGGGGAGAACACAATTTCGTCTTGAAATTTTAGTGAGAGATCACCTCATAATGCTACCGTCGTTCTAAGCAAAATAAGGTGCATAAAGGATTAACATCACATGCAATTCATAAGTGACATGATATGGCCATCATCATGTGCTTCTTGATCTCCATCACCAAAGCACCGGCACGATCTTCTTGTCACCGGCGTCACACCATGATCTCCATCATCATGATCTCCATCAACGTGTCGCCATCGGGGTTGTCGTGTTACTCATGCTATTACT
The DNA here is from genome assembly GCF_904849725.1 of Hordeum vulgare subsp. vulgare. Taxonomy (NCBI): domain Eukaryota; kingdom Viridiplantae; phylum Streptophyta; class Magnoliopsida; order Poales; family Poaceae; genus Hordeum; species Hordeum vulgare. The sequence continues at coordinate 253,098,991 of NC_058519.1, forward strand.
ACTAAAGCTATGTCCTAGCAATATGGTAAACACATCTGCAAGCACAAACGTTAGTTTAAAGACAACCCTATGGCTCCTGCCGGTTGCCGTACCATCGACGTGCAAGTCAATATTAACTATTACAACGTGATCATCTCATACATCCAATATATCACATCACATCGTTGGCCATATCACATCACAAGCATACCCTGCAAAAACAAGTTAGACGTCCTCTAATTGTTGTTGCATGTTTTACGTGGTGACCATGGGTATCTAGTAGGATCGCATCTTACTTACGCAAACACAACAACAGAGATATATGAATTGCTATTTAACCTCATCCAAGGACCTCCTCGGTCAAATCCGATTCAACTAAAGTTGGAGAAACCGACACTCGCCGGTCATCTTTGAGCAACGGAGTTACTCGTAGCGATGAAAACAGTCTCTCGTAAGCATACGAGTAATGTCGGTCCGAGCCGCTTCGATCCAACAATACCGCGGAATCAAGAAAAGACTAAGGAGGGCAGCAAAACGCACATCACCGCCCACAAAAACTTTTGTGTTGTACTCGAGATTACATCTACGCATGAGCTTATCTCTGATACCACTGTTGGGGATCGTCGCATGGGAAACAAAAATGTTCCTATGCGCACGAAGACCTATCATGGTGATGTCCATCTACGAGAGGGGATTTCCGATCTATGTACCCTTGTAGATCGCACAGCAGAAGCGTTAAGAAACACAGTTGATGTAGTGGAACGTCCTCACGTCCCTCGATCCGCCTCGCGAACCGTCCCACGAACCGTCCCGCGATCCGTCCCATGATCCGCTCCGATCTAGTGCCGAACGGACGGCACCTCCGCGTTCAGCACACGTACAGCTCGACGATGATCTCAGCCTTCTTGATCCATCAAGAGAGACGGAGAGGTAGATGAGTTTTCCGGCAGCGTGACGGCGCTCCGGAGGGTGGTGGTGATCTAATCTCAGCAGGGCTCCGCCCGAGCTTCGCAGAAACGTGATCTAGAGGTAAAACCGTGGAGGTATGTGGTCGGGCTGCCGTGGCAAAAGTTGTCTCAAATCAGCCCTAAAACCCACTATATATAGGAGGGAGGGAGGGGAGGAGGCAGCCTCAAAACCTAAAGGTTTGGCCGAAATTGGAGGTGGAGGAGTCCTACTCCAATCTAACTTGGAGTAGGATTCCACCTTCCCACTTGGAAACTCTTTCCACCTTGTGTTTTTTCCTTCTCAAACCTTATGGGCCTTAGTGGGAACTTATTCCATCCCACTAGGGGCTGGTTTATCTCTTCCCATAGCCCATGAGACCCCTTGGGGCGTGACACCCCACCTGATGGTTCCCGACACCCCTCCCGGCACTCCTAGTACACTACCGATGAGCCCGAAACTTTTCTGGTAATGCACGAAAACCTTCCGGTAACCAAATGAGGTCATCCTATATATCAATCTTCGTTTCCGGACCATTCTGGAAACCCTCATGATGTCCGTGATCTCATCCGGGACTCCGAACAACATTTGGTAACCAACCATATAATTCAAATACGCATAAAACAACGTCGAACCTTAAGTGTGCAGACCCTGCGGGTTCGAGAACTATGTAGACATGACCCGAGAGACTCCTCGGTCAATATCCAATAGCGGGACTTGGATGCCCATATTGGATCCTACATATTCTACGAAGATCTTATCGTTTGAACCTGAGTGCCAAGGATTCATATAATCCCGTATGGCATTCCCTTTGTCCTTCGGTATGTTACTTGCCCGAGATTCGATCGTCAGTATCCGCAACACAAGATCCCATTTCAATCTCGTTTATCGGCAAGTCTCTTTACTCGTTCCGTAATACAAGATCCCACAACTTACACTAAGTCACATTGCTTGCAAGGCTTGTGTGTGATGTTGTATTACCGAGTGGGCCCCGAGATACCTCTCCGTCATACGGAGTGACATATCCCAGTCTTGATCCATACTAACTCAACAAACACCTTCGGAAATACCTGTAGAGCATCTTTATAGTCACTCGGTGACGTTGCGACGTTTGATACACACAAAGCATTCCTCCGGTGTTTGTGAGTTATATGATCTCATGGTCATAGGAACAGATACTTGACACGCAGAAAACAGTAGCAACAAAATGACACGATCAACATGCTACGTCTATTAGTTTGGGTCTAGTCCATCACATGATTCTCCTAATGATGAGATCCCGTTATCAAGTAACAACACTTGCCTATGGCCAGGAAACCTTGACCATCTTTGATCAACGAGCTAGTCAACTAGAGGCTTACTAGGGACAGTGTTTTGTCTATGTATCCACACAAGTATTGTGTTTCCAATCAATACAATTATAGCAATAAACGATTATCATGAACAAAGAAATATAATCATAACTAATTATTATTGCCTCTAGGGCATATTTCCAACATTAGCTGGCCATGATATTGGAAGATTGAGGATATACTATGGCATAGTCCTGATAATGATATGAGGATTATGAAGGTGATCATGTTGAACCCCATCAATATTGGATTTGTAGGAGTGATAGCCCCAGTGATGGTTGATAAAATTGATGGAAAACTTGATTGGATTCGCAGGAAGGAAACAAGGACTTGGATTGGTACACTACGTGTTTCCTTAAACATAGGAATGCAGTATCATGTCCATTGTATGATCTAGCCAAACACTTGGATTTGTAGTGTCTTAATTCAAGCTTAGCAACTTGTATGATTTCCCGAGGTTTCTTACATAGGAATACATTTGCATCTTGGCTATAGCATACTTATGATGATTTCGTTTAGTCCTTCTCTCAACCCTGGTGTTGACTAGCACGAGTGATGTGGCGTTGACTCATGTGAGATGGCACCTTCGATGATATAGGGTGATCTTTGTCCAGAGATAGAGTCTATACTGTTGGCATCTAAGGAATGTGCTTAAGGATAAGATGATAGACGTTCACTTACACCCTAAGTTCATTGGAACCCCAAAGCTTCACCGAGCCATAAAATGGTTAGATTATGACCATAGGAAATGTCTCTAAGTTGTTAGACTATGGCCAATACTCTGCTCAGACCACCACCAATCATGTCTATGAGGAACGTGGGCATGAAGAACTACACTTCATTGGAACGCAAACACCCGATCCTCTAACCTATCTCATGAGCAATGTGCTTATGATACTTTGGTAAGTATGGCGTTATCCTCAGGGATGACATACTTATTCACCCAATAAGAGGATGAACACCTTAGTCCTGTTTGGACAAGCCCCAGGAACACCGATCGCCATACCCCCCATGAGTAAGGAATTACCTTCAGAAAATGGAATCCGTGAAGAAATCTCCAACCAATAGAAGTCAAACCTATCCAAGAGGAGGCGAAGAACCGCCATGGTTGAGAAACCACGACGAAGTACAAGAAGCAGTAGGAGTCGATCGCCGCCCCTCGTCCGGCTACATCTACTATGCCAAGAAGCATCGACATTCAAGTCGATGAAGCATTTGGACATCAAGGGAAACTAAAGATACCTTCCTGGTCAAAATCAGACACGTGAGTTATAACTGGACCATGGTGAAGCCCTTGTCGAGGGGAATTTCACCCCGCTTGCCAAGCCGCAGACCGTAGGGATTGAATAAATGGTCTATACTTCCTGGTAGGCAACTCATCTAGGACCCCTCACGGACTCCCCTAGGTGATAGGACCCATTCTAACACCGTGTCCTTAAGCTTAGTCTTATGGACTATACCCAATCGAGGCCTTTCCACGAGAAGCTATGAAGAGGCTAGAAGACCAAATATCTGAAGACACACCGGAATCATGCGTCCATGACGACAGCGACAAACGGTCGGTGAAGAATGAACCACATACATGGGAAACTTACTCAAGCACAAGATCTCGACGAAAAGCCTACGAAGAACCCTTCTATTCTAACCCAAGACATCTAGGTGTCACTAACCAATGTGCGCAACCCCAGGACCAGCACCCAGACACAATACCTTACCATGTATTCCGACCTTGGAGTACACATGCAAGCAAGACCCTTGCGATAACTTAGTTCACCAAGCCCTTCACCCTTAGTCAAGCCTAGATTATTGTGAGAACCCCGTTCACGATCAGGCGAAGACGAGCAGAGCATTCAATGTTGTACCATCAAGCACTTCAAGAACCACAGGGGCAACATGGGAACGTGAAGAGTGCCTCCGACCAAAAGTTGTGTATCTCTCCAACGCTTAGCGTAGGAATCTCGGGGAAGAGATTCTTCTAAGGGGGATTGGTCTGTCTCACCCAGTCTTTTGGATCTCATGGCTTGTGATGCTTGATGTGATTGTTGCTTGCTTGCTGGTTTGCTTGTCTTTTAAATCACAAGGTTCCTACTATTTTCTAGACTCACCTCCTTCACCCAAACCTTTGTACAATGACCATACCATGTGTATAGGACCAAAAACTATTTTTACCGAAATATTATTTTGACCAAAAAGAATTTATTTGATTTAAGCTTTCAAAAACCCCAGAGTTGGGATTTCTACTACAAGTCCTCAAGTTACGGAAGTTGTTTTGCCCCAAATATTTTATATGGATCCCATTATCAGAAAACTTCCCAAAACCACAAGGTTATTATTTGAAAATATATTTTACTATTTTATTTAAATACATTTTTGGAGGCCAGAAATGGTCTTTTATAAAAAAGGTTATTTTTACCGCTTTGAAAGTATTTGAGAAAATTTAGGGAAACTCGGTGGACATATTTATTCCATATATAATAGTTTAAACACATGGTCGTGTCCAAAATATTGGACAAAACCTTCAAGACCCTTTCTACCTATTTCAAGCTTTTCGAATATATCTATAGGAAATATTCTCAGTAAATCCGAGTAAAATTCTAGAATTTTACACTTGATATATGGGAGGATATTGTCAAGTTTCATCCAAATCCAAGTTGATCTGATTCACCTAAATATTTCAAAACCCTATCTGTCCAGAACCAAATTTGAGCAACTCTACATTGCCAAGTTTCTCCAACTGTGCTCAAAATTTATGGAGACGTTCTAATGCCCTAATAATGCATTCACACCAAGTGGTGCATCAAGGAAAACAAATGAACTTGCCCCAAGAACCTGAAAACCACTCCTGGTAATTTCTAGAATTGGGAAACTTTACATTGTGAAGTTTCACCTATTAATCCCAAACTTTTTGTGCATGCTCTAATACCCTAATAATGTCACCACACAAAGTGCTGCACTAGTGTGGATTAACTTGCATAAGTTTTTAATCAGAAAGCCATTTCTGCCCATTTCTATGATTTTTGAAGTCAACATTGGAAACTTTCTCCACCAAATCCGAAATTTGGCGTACAATCTTATTTTCACCAATCATGTGATCCTGTTAAGTTTCATAGCAATTGGAATCCATTTGCTACCCCTAACATCCATCAAACACCTTCTCCTCACTCACCAAATCTATTTCTTTGGCCTATTCTACTATTCTTCTTGAGCTCAAATTTGTACCACAACTTCTGGTAGCCCTATACCACCTCGGGTCACTTTGCCATGGCCCCTGGTCAATTATTGGAGGGTGACTCCCTCTCTCTACATCTCCTCTTTACCATGGAACACATATTTTACACTCTCCCAATAATTTTTTTCATGCCAATCCCCCACATCCTTCTAGAGAACCTCTAGTAAGCTAGTGCACTATTTCAAGTAAAGATATGGCATGCTCATGTGGAAAATGTGAGCAGCCCGTCTGAAACTTGATTTTCGCAGAAATGTAGCCTTGAACTGCAAGTGCTAGCTATTCTTATCTCCCTCATCTCAAAATTGGTAGTCTTGTAGTCTTTCCATGCCTAACACCACTAGACAAGGTTTTATTTAAAATTCCTCATAGTAAAAACACTTTATGCTAGCCCAAATTTGTTCTCTCAAACTTAAAGATAGAGGAAGCCCCATCCGCAGGAACCCATATGAAACCAAACTCCTTAATCGCCCTCCCTCATGCATGCCTTGCATGCCACACAACTTTGACCGGCTAGAAGGGCACTTTGGACAGGTGTAGGCATGGTGACGACCCCCCTTGACATAAACAAACGGTTCTCTCCACCTGATCCTTCTCCTGTAGCTTGCATCTAGCAGCGTAAGCCTATCCCAGCGCTCCAGGGAATCTCTCCAAGCCTCCCATGCCTCTCTGAGTTGCGTCCTTACATCAAAATCCTCTCTGGCACTAGTGCTCCCTGTGCCAGAGCGCATCCGAGGCCACCGAGCTCCCCTTGGTCGCCACCATCCATTTGACCGTGCCCCGAGCCCCTGCTGCACCCCAGTCCATTTCCCTCCAACCTAGCAACCTTCTAGATCCACCAACTAGCTCTCCCTAAGCCTACACCACCGTCCATGGCCGAAGCCCTGCCAGTGGACTCCGCTCGAATTCAAGCATGGTGTTCCTCCCCTTTCCCCTCTGAGCCTCACAGGAGCATCAGGTGGACTCAGTGCCGCACCCCACTTCCACCGTTGGCGTCCTCTGCCTCGGCGAGCGCCATGGTGGACCAGGGCCTCCCTTGCGGTCAAAAGCCACCCTGAAGAGTGTGGCAGGCCTCCCCTGTTGGTGGCCGGAGCACCGCCTGAAGCGGCTGGAGCCGTTAGGGCAGACGCCAGCGTGCTCGCAACCGAGCTCCCCTACCTCTCCCGTGCTTCGGTTGGAGGTGGGAGAAGTACATGATAGCAGGGCCCGCTGGTCAGCGGCTAAGGCCCGGTCCCCTCCCGTTTAAGTGGCCAAGGGCATGGACGGAGGCTGCCTTCGCCCGGGGAAGGCGTATTTCTCCCACGTGCACCTTCGAGGCGGCCTCTACCTCACCCGCCCGAGATGTTGGGCTGTCCCATGGATTATCTAACGCGCAAGGCGCAATTTGACCCTTTTGGTATACCCCTTTGTCCCTTTTCCTTTTTTCCATAGAGCTTGTAAAATTCATAATAATTTCGAGGTCGCTCCGAAACTGCTGATTCAAAATCCTAGATGCTTCAAAAATCTTTTCCAGTCCAGATATGTACTTTGCACATTTTTCAAGAAAGTTTTCTCCATTGTCCTAATTAAAATTTCGACTTTGAATATTTCAAACCCACCTTGCAAAAATCCTAGAGAGCTCAAATTAACTACAAATGGAGTGATCCCAATTTTCAGAGATTTATAAAGCCATGTTCTAATTTTCTGGCCTTATTCAACATTTTTGTCATGCACTGTTTTGCTAGGATAAATAAATGACTTCCTTTCTAACTATTTCCATATTAGAAAAATCACAGGAAAATCATACCAACTCCAAATCCAGTGAAACCCCTTTCTAAATATTTCTAAAATCATGCCCTATTAAATAATTTAATCCACTCATTTTTAGCAGGATATTTTTTGTTGATTTCTTGTGGGGCCAGTGATGCATCCATTTCCACCACTCAATAATCTTTGGTGATCGAAATCCCTTAGAAAAACTTTAGGCATTTTTCTTATGACGAGAGATGTCCAAGAGTAATGAAACTCGTATTTATAGACCACTTTGTATTTCTTCTTGTTGTGTGGCTTGTTGTTGTTGTTTCCGATGATAGTTGGCGAAATAAACGGAGTACTCGGAGTTGGACCGGAAGACCTCGACGAGCCCGAAGACTTATTTGAGCAAGGCAAGTAGACCTTTGACCATGCCTCAGAAAATTTTATTTGCATGTCAGATAGAACCTTACTTATGCATATGTTCATTTTAGATAGGAGACCCCTTGTTGGGTGGTCCGTGAAGAACACCTTGTTGAAACCTTCATTTGGGCATGACCCTACCACCTATGAGGGTTGTGCATGTGGGATGTAGATAGGTGCTAGTAGTTGCTATGCAAGAAGGGATGTGAATATTCATGGTGACGATGAAGGGAATATTTACATAGGCTTTTCAAAAAACCTGTCGGGTGCCACTAATGCCCGAGGGTGATGGTGTTGAGATGGATGACCACTTGAGAAAGAAGTGGTGTACTAAGAAAGGTTTTGTGTGTGTGGTTTCGGAAACGGTATTAGATTTAAGATTTGTCGATCGTCCCAACCTTACAGATGCGACCACTATTCCCCTTATGGGACGCCGCTTTTTTGATTACTTTGGTCGGTACTAGTAGAGAGCCTACGTTACTAGTGGTGGAGTGACGTGGTCACTCTTGTGAACGGGTCGTGCCAGGTATGGCGACCATGCTGTTTTTACAGGTTCCGGGCACACCGTTGCTTGCACTCATGGATGGAACAATCTAGAGTGAGGCTCGTATGATGCACATCATAAGGGATGGCACCAACGAGTGGACTCTTTCTTAGTGCTGCCGTGGGAAAGGCATTGTTCGGGTGCTTACCTTGGGTATGTTACATACCACGAGTGGTGGATGACACGGAAGTTCCCCGAGTCTCGTGGGTACAACGCGCAATCTCTGCAGAGTGTAAAAATATTCAAATAGTCATGTCCACGATGAAGGATAGATGGGTGGTGTTGTGTAAACTACGTCTAGTGGTTTCCACATAAACCAGGTGTGTGTGGGGGGTGTCTGAGGAAAAGATGGTGACACGGGGAAACATGATGCTCGAGCTACGTCACGTGACTTGGCATGATGGGTGGACATGGGATGTTCGACCCTCAGTTGATATTTATATTTATAACCTGTTCATTGGGTTACCCGTATAACTTGTGATGCATCTCGCCCAACAATTTTATCATGTTGTTGTACTAGGGAAAACCTGCTTTCCGTAAAAATAGCAAACTAGTGTTATATCATGTTTCATTATTTCATGGTTCCACAACATGGGTTGCTTCCGAGTACATTCAAAGTACTGATTGGCTTGCAACTAGTTATTTCATTAACCAGGTAAGAGAGAACATGGGATGGTGAAGAATACCTTGGTGATGTTCTTGCGAGCTAGGATGCTTCCAGTCAGAATGCATGTAGGTTAAGGCTGATGGCATGGGTTCATGCTTTCCACAAAGATTCCCGCCATTAGCTGATTTGGTGTGATGACCATCAAGGCCCTACCAATGTCTTATTTGACCTCAATTGTCCTTATTTGTATGAGACGGTATGTATGGATGTAAGACTCTTGTTATTCAGTTTTTGTGTGTATGTTCATGGTTTCCACAATGATTTCCACCATTAGCTGATCTCTAGGATCACTGAGCACGTACATTCGGTGATCACGACTTATAAGTCGGTGTCCCCACAAAATATTAGGGGAAAATAAGGTTTATCACCAAATTTGGAATTTGGTGATGAATGTTTCCAAAGTAAACTCTTTAAACCCTAGAAATGGGGAGAAATGGTTTTCCCTAGATCTATCGTTGCAAAATAATTCCCCCGAATGCAACACTTGGTGTGGGGCATTACGTGATGATTAGTTCATGGCCAAAAAGTTTGGGATCAATTGGAGAAATTTGATAGTGTAAAAATTCCCAATTCTAGAAATCAGCAGACGTGGTTTTAAAGGGATTTGGACAAGTGTATATGTTCTCCTTGGTGAACCACTTGGTGTGGATGCATTATTAGGGGGTTATAACATGTCCACAAAATTTGACAACAGTTCATGAGACTTCGCAATGTAAAGTTGGTCAAGTTTGGTTCTGGACAGAGATCATTTGGAATATTTTGGTGAATCAAACCAACTTTATTGAAATGAAACTTGCAAGATCATCATATACATCATGTGTGTCTTCATATAGTTCTACTATAATTATTTGAGAATATTTAAAGTGGAAATATTTAAAAGCTTGAAATAGGCACAAAGGGTTTTGGAGGGTTTTGTACAATATATTAAACATGACCATGTGTGGTGAAAGACTTATATATGGAACATATATGTCTTCCAAAACCCTTTCTCCTTCTGAGTTTCCCTAAATGTTTGCAAATATTTTGATAGCATGAAAGTAATTTTCCCTCATAAAAGTCCATTTCTGGACTGAGAAAAAGGTATTAATAGAAGACACAAAAGTAACTTAAAAAACTATTTTATGATTCTGGGAAGTCTTTTTGATAATAGGATCCAAATAAAATATTTCGGTAAACATCTTCCCAAATATGAGGGCTTGTAGTACAAACCTCATTTCATTGGTTTTTGAATAGGTAAATTTAATAAATGTGTTTTGTCAAAATAATATTTTTTACAAATAGTTTTACGTCCTATAGAGATGGTATGGTCAATGGTCAAATATTTGAAGCAAAAATATGAGTCCAGATATGAGGAGAAACTTTTGTGATTTGAAACACAAGCAAGCAAACAAGCAATCAACAATTAGTTCAAGCACCACAAGAACACGCAAAGTTTTAGCTAGTCCTAATTTTTGAGCTATGTTGACTGAGTAAGAAGTGGCAAAACAGAGGGTGTGACAGACCTAACCCTTAAAAGAACCTCGTCCCCAAGATTTCTAGGCTAGGCATTGAAGAGATACATAAATTAGGGTTTGAGATAGTCTTCACGTTCCCTTGTTGCTCCTTCTCCGATGTGATTGCTCCATTGGATCTTAAAGTGCTTTCAGATACAACTTTCAATGCTTCCCTTAACTTTGTCCGAGAGTGATGGGGTTCATGAAAGGGTCTGTCTTGCATGTGCATTCCAAAATCGGAATACATGGCAAAGTAGTGTCTCTGTGTGCTGGTCCTGGGGTGGCTCACATTTCTTAGTGGCATCTAGATATCTCGTGTTACGATAGAAGGGTGAAAGTGTTGGAGTAGCTTCCTATTGGTAGGTAAGTCCTTTCATCCTTAAAGTAGGTGATCTTCATTCGTTTTTGTCCATTTTTCTTTGTCATCACAAACACATGTTTCCGGCATATCTTCGAGTTCTTGGTCTTCTAGCCTCTTCGTAGCTACTTGTGAAAAGATCGGCTTGAGTCTCGTCCCTAAGACTAAGTTTAAAGATCTTGTGTTAAGACTGGTTCTACAATCTCGGAAAGTATTTGAGGGGTCCTAGATGAGATGGCTACCCAAAACATAGACGAGTCATCCAATCCCCAAGGTCCGAGGCTTGGCAAGTGTGGTGAACCACCTTTGGCAGGGGTTTCACCGTGGTTTAGTCAGGCTCCACATCCTTGATTGGACCAAAAAGGGGTTCTTCAATTTCCCTTGCCGTCCAAGGGCTTCATCGTTCTTGAACGTCAATGCTTCTTGACATAGTTGATGTAGCCGGCAAATGAGTGTTGGTTGAATTCAATTTCTTTCTCTTCACCATCATCATCGTGGATTCTTAGATGTGGTAGTTCTTTATCTTTCTTGGCTAGGACTGTCTTCTGCTACTTGGAGGGTGCTTTGAGGAGTCCAAATTCTTCAAGGTAAAACCATACACTTGAGAAGAAGGGCAATTGATGCTTCCCTGGCTTATCCAAATAGGACTAAGGTGTTCCTCTCTTATTGGGTAAATAAGTATTTCACCAATGAGGACAACAACATATTTCTTGATTCATTACATAACCACATTTCTCGTGGGATACCTGAGAGTATAGGGCATTTGTCCTGGCAGTCACTTGCCTAGGGGCTTAGTGGTGGTCGAGGTGGAGTACTGGTCATAGTCTAATGACTTAGAGCCAAGGCCTATGATCCTAACCCGACAATATTATGGCCCGGTAAAGCTTTGAGGTATCAAAGAGCTTAAGATGTGACTGAATGTCTATCACCTTATCTTTGTGCATTGTTCCTAGATGCCAATAGTACTACCTATTTCTCCAAACAAAATCATACATTATCATTAGATGTACCTTTTTGTATAAGTCAACTACAACATCACTAATACTATTCAACTCCAAGGGTGAGGTAAGGACTAAAACAAAAATCTCATAAGTATATTATAGGCAACCCACATGTATCCCTATGTAAAAATCATCGGGAAGCATACAAGCTGCTAGCTAGAATAAGATACTACCATTCCAAGTGCTCAGCTAAGATATCGAGGGTATAAGGTAGTGCATCTCCATGCACAGGAAACATGCAGTATATCAATCGAAGATGTTGTTTCCTTCCTACAAATCCAATCAATTGGTTCCCCAGTACCATCAATCTTGATGTGACACACTACTCCAATAACCCGATATTGATGGTGTTCCATATGACCTCCTGGAGTTCCTATATTCTACAAATCATTGGAAGGACTATTATCAATGTATATCCACGACTTGCCATCATGATTTATTTTCAAAACTCCAAGGTCAAGCTTATATATATACTTAAATCATTCCTAACATCCTCCAATTACTTCTACTTATCTTCCACCAAGAAACATGGTACAATAATAAAGATAGTTGACTAAATCGAGACTACTCTGAACCATGTGCTCTAATTTATCATCAACACTTTATTAGGATTACCTATTTAAATCCAATTCTCATGTCCGACGTGAATTCCTATTGGTTACTTCAAGCCACTATTATAACATCATCAATCCATGACCACTACTTGTCAGAGCCAACGTTATCCTATCGCCAATTTTTTTTCAACATATGACCCCTAGTTGTCGTACTAGATCCAATTCACCTAATTAAGGGAGAAGCAAGTTATGCTACTCTATTGAATTTGATCTACCATGTTCATCTACGAACATAAGGGTCTTATCACCCATCAAGGGGTATTTAGCTACATCCTTAAGACACTTATTATAGTCAAATGAAATCATTGTTTACAAATCACATACACTTTAGAACAATCCTTCCTATGGGACGAGGGTTGTGGTGCTACCTTAAGAATGGAAGATGTTTGTTCACTACGATCACTAGTTCCGTAATGAGCCCAATGCTAAGAAGGGGGTTTTGAAAGCTCAGCACGTGCTCTGGTAAACCCTTGTATTAACCACATGATCAGAGGTTTGAGTTGGGTAGCTTGTGTGGTCTAGGTCAGTCTAGGGAGGGGTTTCCAATCTTGAGGGAAAAAGCATATCTTCACTGAGTTGAACTAGGTCACGGTAGAATGTCGCATAAGTCTTCAGTGCTAGTCCATCGAGGTGGATCCTTAGTGTATCTTGTCTTGCTGGCCTTTTTTGAGGAAGGTAAGAGAGGAAGGTAGCATAGAGGGAAGTGCCTAGCAGGTGGAATAGTGCAAGTGCAATTAAACAATTGTGAAAAAGACTAACACATTCATTAAGATAAGATAGGCGGCATAGTCACATACATGTTGCCTAGGGCAAGAGTGCGACTTATACCAAAACACAAACAGATAAAAACAAACAACACACAACATAGTTTCATATGAACAATTACACGGACTCAACTTCGCATATGGGATACACGACTCATCCTACCCTAGGTGTTCTCGGACTTAAGTATTCGTGCATTGCTTCATGTTTCCAGGAGAAGACTTTTGTTATTTAGCTTCTAGGTCCACCTTGGCACCAGTGGGTATGCGACTGTCGGCTGCTTGTTGTGACATCTCCTAACAATATGCATGTATTTGCCACATCTGTGGCATTTGACAGGAGCAAAAGTGTTGTTATGCATCCTTGGTTTGCAATGTCAGTGTTGCAAAGATGGCCCTCCACGTAGTGGATATGGGAATCTGTTGCTATGCCTTCTACGTGAGGCTCGGTTGCGGGCTTCCTAAAGTTCCTCAATTTGCTGCTTTTGGTTGGTGATGTAGACCTGCAGGGCAGCAATATGTTGTTCTTGCTTTACCACCCTATTGTTCTCAAGGCTGTGGAGGTGTAGGAATGAAGGGAAATCCTGGTGGAACTTGAGGAATACTTCAGTACGGTAATGCAGAAGGTGATTTTTCACGTTGGTGAAACGAACTTGGAGTTTCGTCATTTCGTCATGACAAATGCCATGGGGTGGCGTATCTCGAGTGGTTGGGGCCAATGTGCGTCGGCAGACTCCGGGAACAGGGTTAGGAACAAGAAGTGGATACACACGATGTACCTAGGTTCGGCGCCCTTCGTGGGAGGTAACACCCCTAATCCTACCAGAGTTAGTATATGGTAGACGAGATCTACAATGGTTCTCCTTGAGCTGTTGGCTCAAGAAGGAGCTTGCTTGTTCTCCTTGCCTGTCTACGTTAGTGAGTGAGTGTGTGAGTGTGTGTGGAATTGAGCCTCTCATCTGCATGGGGACGGCCGGGGGGCTTTACAGGCCAGCAACCCGACTTACAATATGCGTAGATGGCATGGGTGGGTCACGGCTAGCGGCCTCTCCGTCCGACTAGAGGGTACCACGACTCTCTTTCTAGCTCTTTTCTGCCCTGGTTTCTTAGCGTGCTTGGAAGATGGTTTCTCAAGTGTAAGCTACATCCCTCTTTGAGCAGCCTCTAGAACTCTCATAGAATCTCGTCTAGCACACTATTTTCTCATAGTCTTTTTCACTATGACTCTCTCCATTTGCTTCAGGGGGATGCTATCCTCTTGGATTAAATCAGCATCCTCCTCATCAAAATTAAGCTTATTCTTAGACATGATAGCTTCTTTTGGTAAATCATGGGAACTAGGAGTACCTGGGTCAGAAGTTGTCCTCTGAGAACTAGTGCCTGAATCCATCTTAACACTGATCTCTCTAAAGTCGGTCTCACTGTCCTCTAAACCACACATGCTGACAAGCAACCAAGCAAACAAGCTAACCCTGTGAAAAGAATTAGAAGTGCTAGAGTGGATGAACATCAAAAAAATTCAGAATTTTTTGCATGTTTGAACTCTCAAAATCTTATGTTTAAATTTCTGCAAAAAGGGATAACGGTTCTATTGATATAAAAATTTCACAGCCACAAAGATTGACAATCTCATCAATAGAAACATCGTGCGCTTTTTGGTTCCACCGAAAAGTGTAACTTGGTTTCACCGAGACTATTCTCAGTGGCCCAAAACCAAAATCGGTAGGACCGATTTTTCTGACTTGGTGACACCGAGATTCGGTTTTGCGGACTCTTAACCCTAAAATTTTATTTGTTGTCCAATATACTTGAGGCTTCTTCTGGATAGAAAGAATGAAAACATGGATTGAAGAAGAACGAACCTGCTAGCACAAGATTCAGACTTGGGAGCGCAAGAAGGGGCTGAAATCTTACCCTACTGCGGTGAAGGTTTCACTATAGGTACAATGACGGTGATGATTCTTGTGGGCGGCGAGGATTCCTCGAGCAAGGGCACGATGGAGACAAAGTAGATGTCTTGGGAACTTGGCTTCTGCGGCGAGAAGGTTGGGGGAGGCGAGTTTTGAAGGGTTGTTCCAAACATCGGGTCCACGAGGAATATATACCCCCTCGTTGCAGTGATAGTGTCATGGGAATGACCCTGAAAATTATACCTAGTGGTACGAACAGAGGGGCGAAGTCTAACTAGGCCCAACGGATACACTCGGATGTATGAGTTCAGGCCCCACTCAGAAGTGGTAATAGCCCTACGTCTCGAACCCTGAGGTTGATGCTTTGTTATGGGGTATGAAAGATTACAATGTGTTGAACCCTTGAGCTCGAGCCCAGGAGTGGCTTGTATAGTGTATGCCACAATCGGGCGAGAATAATCACAAGGTGAGTTAATGCTAATAAATAGGGAAGTTATTAGAAACGACAATTGTAACTCTTGGCGTTACTGGTAACGTAGGTCTTCAATAAACTTCATGTGATGGATTAAGTCCATAGCCATTGCAGCCTCTTCGTTGCCATCGCCTCGCTGTGGTCCGAGTGCTAGGATGCATCCGACTGACACAAGGTGGTCCGAGTGACTTCAGGCGGTCCAACTGACGGTATACTGTACCGAGTGAGGACGAGACTACACCTGTGACTTGAATGACACTTACATCCATAAGGCATCCTAGGTGGGCCTATGGAAACATGTCCGTAGGCCTACCCCTAATGTACAACCCCATGAGTAGTCCCTGAATCGGTTGAGGTTTGGAAGACTGAGTGAATGACTTCCTTAATAGTCTTCGGTGTTTTGGAGATGGTTGGGCTATAGGTGGCGGCTGCATCATTCGGACACTCGACAAACCTCCATGGATTCAAGAATGACGAATTCCAACTACGTGGTCATACAGGTGTGCCCCCAATCATTAGTGATCGACTATCTTTCGGGAAGATAGATTCCATGAGTTGGGCAAATAAGAGCTCTAAATTCTGCATGCCCAATCGACAAGTTGGGACGGATCCCTACCTGCATTGTGGTAAGGATGACCAAGTCGTCTTCATTGGTTACCCTAATGATCGGTGTCCCACACAGGGGACGAGCAAAAAGAACATTCGGCTCACCCCGTCACACACTGTGGATACGGAATCCATTCGGGATATGTGGTGAGATGGGTTTTTCTGTAACTTTTTGAATTGAAGAACCTCGCGCGCGGGTGGTGGTTTTGGCGGAGATGCATGTAGTGTAGGTAGTGGGGCGATGCCCCAATTTCCACGCGAGTGATGTCGCTGTCATGCTATAGTGGGAACCATCCTCGGGATAGTGCGGATCTTCCTCGAGCCGATGACAAACTCGATGGGGAATGATCCCGTTGGGTATTTAAAGCACGAGGTGGAAGGGAGAGGAAACCACACCTCGGATCCAGGTCCTTTCCATTTCCACTTCCCCCTCTTATCACCAAAGCCGATAACTGCTAGCTACCACTGATGATCCCCATCCCCGAATTCTCTGCTTCACAGCATGGTGAAGGGAGCGAGGGCGAGGGCTGAGCGGGCCAAGAAAGGGTCGTGCGGATCCTCTTCAAGCACCGGAGCGCTCCCGCAAGGATGGATCCAGGGCAACTAGATGTTGTCTCGAGTCTTGGAGGGGCGGTTGCTGGAGCTGGAGAGCGAAGGCCTTGTCGCCCAGGGGAGCTTGAAGACTGCCCCAGGATGGTGAGCTAGAAGCCGTGCCTCAGAATGATGAGCGAGTGCTCGTAGTCACCCACATCGAGAGATGTTTTTCTTTCCTTCTGCGTCCCTTTTTACGACTGTTTCTTGGTTTCTTCGGGGATCAGCTCCACCATCTGCCCTCACAACACTGTCTCGTACCAAGCCGCATTCATGTCCCTCTGCGAGAATTCCCTCGGGTGTCACTCACATTGGGGGTTGTTCCAGCGCTTGTTCACGTGCCGAGTGATGACCGTGAAGAAGTCTTCACCATCGGGGGGAGAACCAATGTGGCACAGCTTTGTGGTGGCTTAGGTATTCAACTCGGGGAAAAGAGTAGCTTCCCCGAGATAAGTTTCCCACATTCGATGAAGAACTAGAAGCATTCTTAGTTTTATTGCCGAGACATCCCAATCGGCGAGGGTCATTCGGGCCTCCCGCCCTATAATGTTGATAGGATCCAGTCGTCTCCTTCCTTGACCGTGTCCAACAAGGAGAAGACCGAAGTAGATATCTTGATGATAGCGGTATTTGCCTTTATCCGGAAGGGTGTGAACAGGATGGACCTTGTGGAAGTCTTCTTCCAGCATAGGATCCAAACTCTCCAGGCCAGAGCCCATCCAATTAATGTGGAAATACGAAGGGCCAAATGATCCTAACAGAGTACATCCTGAGGAGATCGGAGAAGAGGCACTGGATAATAAACTCAAGGCCATTACTCCACTGAGGGACAACACCATGGCCACCAGGAGATCGGAGAAGAGTACTCTTGGTCGATGGAGTGGGCCAGCCCTGAGCCGCAGACATGCGAGTCTGGGTAATCCTGTTCCCAGAACGCCGGCGGTAGCCCCCGGGCCCAAGGCACGCCCGAGTTGGCTTGCCGTGCAAAGCCTTGGAGGCAGCCTAAAGCGTCGTGGGACCTAAATGTCTGTAGGTCAAACTTCACGCGTGTCGCGCAGCCCAGTGGCAACACTTCAGTTCCCAAGGCACCAGGAGGCGCGCCTGGTCAGATTGATGTGACGCTTGGATGCCGCGCCGCTCATCATTGGTCCTTGGGGGCTATGCCTGTACACACGCCACGCGGGCGCTTCCCCTCACGAATTGCGCGAGCCCGGGGACACGAAGGTACGCGAGCCTTCTCTCGGCTGCCCATTTAACCCGGCGAGGGTGATAAGGTTTGCGTCGCCGCAGTCTTCCTCACCTCCCCCTTGAGCCCTTCAGTCTCTCAGCATGTCGCTGATGACGAGATTCTCTGATGCCGATAAGGGGAAGGCCCATGGCAAAGGTCCTCCTGCTCCAGCTACCAAGACGGGACGAGGCCGCCCTCGGAAGTATGCGGAGGCGCCTCCAGCGGCCTCCAACGGACGTGTCGTGGTTCTACCCGCCTGGGGATCTCCGTCGGCGGCAATGGCGGAACATCGATTGGTGCGGGTGCCCATAGCGGCCGGAGTGGGAGGTTGGTGATGGCCACCCGGCCGCCTCGCCCGCGGCTCCACTTGCCCGATACGGCGATGGAGTTCATGACGTTGGTGGAGAGGTCGGAAATTCCTTGGCTCCATCTTCCGAACTTCTTCACGAAGGCACTGCCGACCGGCGGGCCTCGGGGCCTCTCGTTGAAGGCCGACGGCTGTTGCGTCGGGGCATCCTGGTTGGAGGTTGAGGTCACCCCCGACAGTTACCTGTATCTAAACCGCGGGTGGAAGATCTTCGCCCGCGGCCGAGGACTGAAGGGGAGGCGCTACCTCCACTTCAAGTACAACGGGGAGGCGATGCTCTTCATCAAGATGTTAGGGGTTGAGGGCGATCGCTTGGGTTGCTTATTGGAGGATGCCGCCATTGGTCGATCCGTAGATGAGCCTGTCTCCGATGACGGGCTCCTATCCTCCAACAGCGGCGATACTCCCTCCGGAAGGTGCCCGAGCGACACCAGCTACGACGAGCCGCCTCGCTGCCGTGCCCGAGCCTCAGGGAGGAGCCCCGAAGCGTTGCACCACCCGTCTGCTCCTGCGGCGCCTGTGAAGGAGGAGGAGGACACAGACTGAGTGCCGGTGTGCGGGTGTTGGGTGTCGGCGGTGGCAGCCCTCCTTCGGAATCTCCATCGCTAGCTGTCTCCACCTTGCTTTTGATCCTACATCCACGTAAACGGAGATAGGCCCTTCGGGCATGTAATGGATTTGGGGGGCTGCCCCCTTTTGTTAGTGATGTTGCTTCTCTGTTGTTTAGATACTGTCAGGACTACGATCCTAAGCCATAGGAATCTAGCTTGTAACACATTGCATCCCTTTGCGGTCTCACGCACGGTTAACCCCACGGCTGCCACCTTACCTTAGCCGGGACCGTTTAAACCTTTTGACTGACGTATGCATTAGTGTCGCTAGCATCCAATGTCAAAGAACCCGGGTCATCATATCTAGTCATAAACTCAAGTGGCTCGACTGTACAGAGACAGACATACATAACCCAACAAAGCAGGTGTCACTCATCAGCGAGTGTTGACGAGTCGTGGAAAGCTACAAGGACTCCATTACACCGCATGACATTTCCTCGTAGGGACAGACACAACAACTAAGAAGGATACATGTCGGTCAACCAATGTGTCCGGAGAAGTAGCGAACTACCAAGGCTCATTGGAAGCACAAAGGGGCATTTCTCTGTATAGAAAGCTACTAGGGGCATACGACTAGGTGTCGAATCCCATAAATATCACAGTGCATCACACGTACGCATGACATACTCGATATGCATAGATAGAACTATGGCATCACAACATAACCATACAACAACACAACATTTATTCAGAAGACTCTGAAAAGTCTTGCATAATATGTTCATACAGGCAGGGGTCACACTACCCGACACTCAAGTCATACAAGCAGAGTTATACAAACCAACGGAAGCATAAAAGCTGTATGAGTAGAGACAGATGAAATGGAAAAGGCATAAAGCCTGACTATCTACGGATCCCTTCGGAAAGGGGACATGTCGTAGCTGGGACACGAGCTACTCGTCATCATCGATGTCTAGATAGAACCCACGTGTTGGCTCGTGGGTATCCTCTGCAACAATTATTAAGCAAACATGAGTACAAGAGTACTCAACAAGACATTAGAACAGATCTATCTACTCATGCTGAGGTATCAACAAAGGGGGTTGTGGTGTTTCATGCAGCAAGCCAGCTTTGACTCTTGGCTAGACTTGACTACAATTTTAATTAGTTTTAACAACTTTGATAAGTCGTACACGAGTCCACAACCACCACAACAATACACTATCATGAACTCCTTTCCGTCTCCCTATGGGAATGCCATACATGATACTCATGCTTAACTTGATATTTTGATGAGTAGCCACTAAAGTTGTCTATGAACAACATATGTCTCCAAGTAGTCCATATCCGCGGACGCGGCTATTCGAATAGATCATAACCCTACAGGGGTGTACTTCTTCACACACGCTCTTGCCACTTATCGCCATGTGCAAGTTATGCACCTCGGCAACCTTCAAGCGGAAGCCCGGCGAGGGAGTCGTCCACGACCGTTAACCACACTAATACGTAGTCCAGGTTTATCGCCTATTTGAGAGTAATACGCAAGGAATACCGGCCGAGGTTTCCGACACGGCTGCAAACGATGTGTGCAGGGTTCCCAAGCCCACCCTCGAGTACTAGGCAATGTCGAAGACATTGATCCAGTGGGCAAAAAGGATGGGGCTTGGCTCCTACAACATCTACACGTCGAGCTGGAGCTGATGGAAGCCTCAGATCGAGCAATCGATCACCGGAGCATCACCGGCGACTAGCTCCCACGGCGGATCTCGTCGGGCTCCGGTGGAATCGGGGCCTAGGGAAAGGGATCGACGGGAAAAACAAGGGGGAAAGCACCCTGGGCTCACGGGGATTGAAGAGGCGTTGAAAGCATGCTCGGGGACGACCTGGTGAGGGAGAACGACGGCGGCGATCAACGACGACCCGAGGAAGAAGACGACGGCTGTCTGGCGATGCAGGGCTCGGGGGCTGTTCTTCTTTGTCAGGGATGACAAGCTCGATGAGGCGGAGCAAACGGCATGCTCGAAGAGGCTTGTGGAGGCCACATATGACAGCGAGCTCGAGCTCGAGCTCGCTCCAATGGCGGCCGAGAGAGAGAGGCGCAGGGGGGCGAGTGAGGAGGGGGAGAGGATGGGAACGGGTGCGGGAGATTTATCCCACCATGCCAGCGCGACGGGGAGTGTCCAGGCAGGCACGCATGTGCATGGCCTCGCCGGAGGAGGCGGCGGCCACCTCCTTATGCCGACTGGCAAGAGGAAGACGACAACGAGGGGATGTGCTTAGGCCAGGTGAGCGACAGGTAAGCGTTTTTCTCTTTTCTTTCTTTTCTGTTTTAATCTTCCTGACCTTTGTTTCATTTTATTTTTGGCTCCAAACTATTTCTAAAATAGTATAAATAATGCTAGAGTGTTTTTTGGAATATTTCCAACCCCATATAAAAGATTCAACATTTTATGAATTTTTGAAATATTTGAAATCAAATATATAGTTGATTTGAGTGGATTTTGTATTTAAAATAAAATGCCAAAAGTATTTTTAAAAAGAAATCCACCCTTGAATTGTTGTTTCCAATATTTATCAAAAATGATGGACTTTTCTGAAGGCCATTTTGGGTTCATTGATTTGTCACCACTTTGAATTGTTTTGAATATAGATTTGCTAGGGATTTCCTCTATGATTTCCATTTTCATTTTTAATGCAAGAATGAAAATATGAGTACAATCTTGCTAATAATCAAAGGGGTAGCTAGGGATATGACATATACTTAGCTTGGTATGCTTGTGGGGAACTCCTTTGTTGTGACGCATGACTGTGGCGCTCCGCGGGGGCAAGGGTGTTGGTCGGTTGGTTTTTTTCTTGCTTTAGGTGAAGTGGGTCGATGCTCTATCTCAGCTGGCCCCGTTCCCGCACATCTCCCTTCCGCCGTGAGGCGCGATCCATAGCCCTGGCACCAGGGTGCCAGGTGGCTTTGTGACTGGTAAGGATCCTCAGTTGTTATGCTCAGGAGCCCCCTTAGACATTCAAGCGGCTCTACATCGAGAGGTCCCAGTCCCGCACATTTCCCTACTGTGAGGTACGACCTGTCAAGGCCGCCGCTCGCGGAACAAGGCCCTGGCACCTGGGTACCAGGTTGCTTTGTAACCGGTAAGGTTCCTGAGGAGCGATGCTCAGGAGCCCCCTTAGACGTTCAAGAGTCCCTCACGAGTTCTGTTTTTGGAGCTCCCTAGTCTGCATTCAGGAAGTTCTGCATAGGAAGGTGGCTCCTCACGGGGCCATGCCGTTGCACCGGGGTGCCAGGTGGCTTTGTGACCGGTAAGGCTCCTGAGGCGCTATGCTCAAGATCCCCCTTAGGCGCTGAAGTTGTCCCAACATAAACAACTGTTGTCAGAAAAGACCAAATGTTGTTCCCTCTCCAGGATGGTGCACCGAGCCACGAATAGGACTCTTGAGCGAGTATTGGTTGGCATGAGTGTGTCGACTCATCAGTGAGTACCACGTGTGGGTTCGGGCACCAAGGCCTTGGCGAGGTGCCGGCACCGTGCCCCCTAGCCCCCGCTCGCGGGGTATGAGCTGGTGGGGGCTGGCGGATGCTCGACTCCGAGGAAAAGAGCGTGCTACAAAGAGTAGCAGGGAAAATATTTTTTTGCAAAAGCTTCATTTGGAAAGGCCCTGAGTTTTGATTTCATAAATATCAGCAAATCCAAGCCAGAAAAAGCAAATGCAAGCCGCGTTTGGCACCTAATCTAATCTTCCCTCCATCTCCCCCAACGCCGAGCATAGGGCTTCCACTAGGCGTGGGGTGGACCCCTTCCGTGTCCTCGGGGCACCCTGGGCGTATACAGCCTCGGCCCGTTATTACTGGAGAGTGTCATAGTGGGGGTGTATCTTGGAGGTCGCGAGGACGCTTTGGCCTCGCGAGTGTCCCTACCACCGAGGCATCAGGCGCCTGATTTCGGATGTCATTGGTGGACTGTGTTGCTTCCTCCGTCTTCTCAACTAGGCGTGGTATGGACAACTTCCGCATCCTCGCGGAGGACTAGGAGCATACAGCCTCGGCTCATTATTCCATGAGAGTGTCATGGGATGAAGTACGTTCCGGAAGAATTGAACGACGATGCAGGGTCGATGCAGAGGCGGCGCAGAGGCAGTGCAGGGGCGGTGCAGAGTCGTCACGGGTAGAACTTGCAGAGGTGCTGGATGTTCCAAGCGTTCTGGATGGGAACTCCTTCTTGATTATCCAAACGGACGGAGCTAGTCTTGGAGACATGACGACCTTGAATGGGCCATCCCACACGGGCGAAAGCTTATGCAAGGCTTCCCTGGATTGGACCCGGCTCCGGACGAGATCGCCGACTTTGAGGGTCCTGGAGCGGATGTTGCAACAGTGGTAGCACCGCAAGTCTTGCTGGTACCTCGCGGCTCGGAGAGAGCCCCACGGAGTGCCTCCTATCCTAGCACAAGGTCTGTCCCCTCCGCCGTTTCCGCAAGCTCCTCATCGAAACCCAAGACCCGCAGGGACCGGTGCTTGATTTCGTGGGGAAGGACCGCCTCTACTCCGTAGAAGGGGAAGAACGGGGTTTCTGCAGTGGTTTTAGTTGCAGTGGTGCGGATGGACAACAGTACAGACGGGAGCTCGTCGACCCAACCCCGGCTGCAAGCTTCAAGTTTCTTCTTGAAGCTTCTCACTTGGTTGACTGGTGAACTGCGAAACATTACCGGTGATGATGCGGTTGGGGACGCCGAAGCGACTCACGAGGCCCTTGATGAACTTGATGGCGGACCTGGGTGGGATGGTGCACACGGGCTCCACCTCTGCCCACTTGGTAAATTTGTTGATTGCGACAGAGAGGTAGTGGAAGCCGCCCGTTGCCCGCGCGAAGGGCCCCAATATGTCCAGCCCCCAAACCACAAAAGACCAGGAAAGCGGGATGGTCTCGAGGCCGTGCGCGGGCTGGTGGATGTTCTTGGTGTGGAACTGGCAGGCTTCGCAAGACCTGACCAGCTCGGTGCCATCGTCCATAGCTGTAGGCCAGTACAAAACCTAACCTGAACGCCTTACCTGCGAGCGTGCGCGAAGAGGAGTGATGTCCGCAGTTCCCTTCGTGGATGTCGGCCAGCCGCTCGTGCTCCAACTCCCTGGAAATGCACTGCAGCACGACATCGTTTGAGCGCGTGCGGTACAAGGCGCCGTCTCGCACGTAGTAGGTTGAGGCTTGTCGTACTATGCGTTCCGCATCCTCTTCCTTCTCCGGCATTATGTTGTGAAGCAGATATGCCCGAGTTCCTGGATCCAATCATCATCTTGAGCCTCCAGGGCCAGGAGTAGTTGAGACCCCAAGGCCTGGCCGTACTCCGGAGCCCCTGAGGGCGGTGCTGGGGGGAGCTCCTCTCTGCGTTGTGCCGGGTCCTCGGGTGACGGCGTTGCGGAAGGCTTGAAGAGTCACTCATCAAAAACACCTGGCTCTTGAGCCTCACAATGCGAAGCTCTTTTGGCGATGTCGTCTACCTCCTTATTTTCGTCTCGCGAGACGTGCTGCAGCTTTAGGCCCTGAAAACGTTTCTCGATCTTACGTACCTCCTGCAGATATGCCTCCATATGTTTGTCCTTGGGCGTGTACTCTTTGTTGCAGCTGAGAGTCGCCCATCACGGTGAGGCGCCGGACCCCCAAGGCCGCCTAGCCTTGAGGCCGGCGATTAGCCCCTCATACTCTGCTATGTTGTTGGAGACGTTCTCCCCCACTGCAAGCAGAGCTGCACGGCATAGCGAAGCCTATCTCCCATCGGGGAAGTGAGCAAGACACCAGCCCCTCCTCCTTTTCTCTTGAAGGCTCTGTCAAAGTGCATTGTCCATCCCTTGGGCGCCTCTACTTTGGGGGCAAGGGATTGGCTCCCTTGGAGCCCCAGGTCCGGTGCATCCGTCCATTCCGCCACGAAGTCGGATAGGGCCGCCCCCTTGATGACCTTGGTCGTGCTGAATTCGAAGTTGACGGCCTGAAGCTCGATATTCCATTCGACAACTTTTCCCGATGCATTTGGGTTGTGTAGGATCTTCTCCAAGGGGTACGCGGATATGACCTTGATCGGGTGTCCTTGGAAGTAGTGACGTAGCTTGCGCGAGGCGCCGAGGAGCGGTAGAAGGATGTTCTGCTGCATGGGGTAACGTGAGCACGCGTCCCATAGTACCATGCTGACGAAGTAAACTGGGTGCTCGACGAGGAAGAGACGGGGCCTTAGGAGGTCAGGGATCCTCGGCGGCTTCAGGGGATTGGGGCGTTCCGTCGTGTAGAGGAAGAACCGGGGCCTTAGGAGTGCAAGGTTCCTCATGATATGATCCATCAGTCTGGACCTCGGGTCCCTCTTCTTGCGGGGGATTTGGAGCTTGTGAGTCGTGCGAGCCCCTAGGCGCTGCGGGCGGGGGCCCGCGGTGGCTTCCCAAAGCAGTGCCCTTGTAGGTTTGTTATTCCCTTACAACCACCAATGCGGCGCTGGCGGAGTAGGGGGTGGCAGTGAGGTACAATAGCAGATGCTCCCAAGGGCGAGGCGCCACCATGATTGGCGGGCTCGTGAGGTAACGCTTGAGCTCATCGAAGGCAGCGTTGGCCTCCGGGGTCCACTCGAAGGGCCCTTTATTTTCACGATCTTGAAGTAGGGCAGGGCCCGCAAGCCAAGGTTAGAGATGAAACGACCCACGGAGATGACACACCCCGCCAGCTTCTGCATTTCCTTGAGGGTTGTGCGCGCGATCATCTTGTTTATGGCATTGACCTTTACTGGGTTTGCCTCGATCCCCCGGTACGACACTAGGAAACCGAGCTGCTTGCCTGATGGGACCCCGAATACGCACTTCTCGGGTTTGAGCTTCATGTTCACCTCCCGAAGGCTGGCGAAGGTGTCCTGCAGGTACTCCACCAAGGTTTTTGCTTGCCTTGACTTGACAACGATGTTGTCGACGTAGGCCTCCCGAGCTGCGTCCCCAAGGGAATATGCATCAACCGATGGAAGGTCGCCCAGTGTTCCGCAGCCTGAAAAGGCATGCACTCGTAGCAGTATACCCCACACGAACAGAGGAAATTTGTCTTCTCGACGTCCTCCACCGCCCTGTTTGTCTGGTGGTAGCCCGAGAATGCATCCAAGAAGCACAGGAGGTCACACTCCATTGTGGAGTCCACGATCTGGTTGATGCGTGGTAGCGAGTACGGGTCCTGAGGGCAAGCCTTGTTAAGGTTCATGAAGTCAACGCACATGTGCTATTTCCCACACTTCCTCAGGACAACCACTGAGTTGGCCACCCATTCTGGGTAGCGCACCTCCCTTATGACCGATGCTTCCTCCAATTTGCGCACCTCCTGAGCAATGAATGCCTCCTTCTCCGGAGCTTGCCTCCTTGCCTTGTGCTTCACCGGACGCACGTTCGGGCACACCATGAGGTCGTTCTCGATGACGTCCCTCGGAACCCACACAAGATGAGAGGCGGTCTAGGCACGCGTCCTTGTTAGCCCTAAGGAAACCCACCAATGCCTTCTCTTGGTGTTGGGGGAGGTTCGCGCCGATGGTGAAGGTGGGAGCCAGGCTTCCTTCGTCCACCGGCACTTGCTTCGTCTCCGCCCGGTCCTGGGAAAACAACTCCTTCTTCATGTGCATGATGTCATGGACGTCTCCCGGGTCCTCCGCGGCGCGCGCCTCACCCTTGGACTTGGCACGCGCCACGGCTGCGGCCTTATCGGATAGCCCGAGCACCCGTGAAGCGTCCTTGATACCCCCCACAACGGTAAGAGCTCCGCCGCTCCTGGGATTCTTGACGACGTTGTAGCTCGAGTGTGTTGCCGCTGTGAACTACACGACAGCGGGGTAGCCGAGTATTGCGTTGTACGGAAGGTGGATGTGAGCGACGTCGAAGTCGATCTGCTCGGTGCGGAAGTTGGAGCCGGTGCCGTACGTGACAGGGAGACGGATCCATTCCATGGGGACGATGGATCCCCCAGCTACCCCAGAGAAGGGCTTCGAGGGCGCAAGCTGCTCTAGCGGTAACCGCAGCACGTCGAAGGCCTCCATTGAGATGACGTTGATGCCCGCACAGCATGGGAAGCGCCCCGGTAGCCGTCGTGGCCTTGGGGTGATCGTCGTGGCCGAAGGTGATGTTCATCTCTGGCCACACGCGGCGTTCTGAGGGCTCGGGCCTTGGGTGAGCCACCCCCCCTATGCTGTAGGAAATGCTTGGGGGCCGGAAGGTGGCGCATGCGATCCGCCGAGAATACAAGCGACCGTAGGGCCGACCCTGCTTACTCGGACGCCGTCGACCGCCGCGGACCGACGACGGTTGGTGGTTTGCACTTTCCATGGAGCCACCGAGTCAAGATCTGGTTCTCTCTATTGGCGTTGAGGCTCCGACATGTGCGCCCTACCTAGCGCGCCAAATGTTGGATTTCGGGCTCCGCAAAACCCTCAAGATTCGAACTCAGGGGCGCACGCGGAGGCCACTCAATAGATTCGATTTACCAGGATTGTTACTTGGTGAGCAAGGAGAAGAACCCACGCGATGATGAGGGAGACAAGGAACGCAAAAGTTTACCCAGGTTCAGGCCGCTTTGAAGCGTTAAACCCTACTCCTGCTTTGGTAGATTGCCTCTCTTGGAGATTGGTGAATGAACTAGTACAATGTTCTTCAGCCTCCTGAGGTTAGGTGGCCTTAGTTGTGTGATGGTGGGTGAGTTAATGGCTAGGGTTCCTATCCCCTCCTATGAAGCAACCTATCCTATATATATAGCGGCGGCCACGGTCCTCTTCCCTTATCATTTCGGCGGGAAGTGGTCCCACAACGGCCACGCTCCCCTGTCCAAAGGTGGTCTTCGCCTGCAAAGTGGCTTCCCGCGTTGCAGGGGTGATGTCTCCACTGCGGGCAGGCGGCGGTAGCTTGGTTACACCGAAGTGGAAACCTTTGGAAGATGACTTCGGGTCCCGCATATGTCTTGGCCCCCTTTGCACCAAAGGGGGAGCTGCACTGCTCTGGCATCTGCGGTTCTCCTGTCGTCCTTCTGCATAACCCTTCATTCCTGAGGCTAGGCCTTGCCTCGGAATGTCCGCCGTTCCGGAGGGGTCCTAAGGAGGCCCCCTGCGGGTATTTATGTCATTACTCGTCGTGATGCCTGGTCCCTCACAAGGGCCTTGTCGAGCTTGCTGATGCTTGGTCGATGGAGTGGGCCAGACCTGGGCCGCAAACAGGCGAGTCTGGGTACCCCCGTTCCCAGAACGCCAACAACTACCAAGAAAGATGAGCTGGAGAAGATCATCGAGGAATTCAGCCTAGAACTCTGTGATAAGCTCAAAGGTATGTCGATCAACCGTATGCTTCCCCATGATCACTCTGAAATTTCTGAGTGACTTTTCTCATCCTCTGTTCTCAATCGAGTGTAGCCTTTGCTGCCGATGTTGAAGAAGAGACGATACAAATAGGGAAAGAGCTTGATCCCAAGAGTGGTCTTCTGAAGGACAGCGCTGCTTTGTCTCTCCTCACGCTGGAGGATCACGTCGATTATGTACTGGCCCTTTTCAAGTTGCTTCAGTCGGCTATTGGGGAGATAGATCAGGAGAAAACCCTTGATAATGCTCCAGTGAAGGATGCCCAGACCATAGTGAAACGTGTGAAGGACATTCCCAATGAACTCAAGTCATGGAAGAAGTCATCGGCAAGGGACGGAGCTGACATCGCCCTTTGGCTTGTTCGCATCCACTGCATGGGGGTGGATGAAGAGAAGCTGAAGAATCTTTGGGTTGTCAACCGCAAAAGCGCCAAGTTTGAAGACTAAATTGAGATATTCATGGCGGCTGCCACACAGATCATGGAGGGAATCGATCTTGACACCTTTGTGGAAGCGGTGGAATATTCGGCCTCCGAGTGATGCTCAGAGAAAACACATTAAAGCTTTAATTTGCCTCGGTATGCCGAGTGATTTTATATAACCCGAAACTTCGAGTGGGCTCTGCACCCTATCTTTTTCGTACCTTTAGCTGAACTTGACCCCATTTATCCGTATTTGAGTTTTGGATCTTACTTGCTTGGTCGTCTCTATTTGAGGTCACTTTTACTCCACCGAAAACTTGTTTACATCTGAGTCCCCGGGTGTGGAAGTTGTTTTCAC
Organism: Hordeum vulgare subsp. vulgare; assembly: GCF_904849725.1. Taxonomy (NCBI): domain Eukaryota; kingdom Viridiplantae; phylum Streptophyta; class Magnoliopsida; order Poales; family Poaceae; genus Hordeum; species Hordeum vulgare. Next base: position 253,127,943 of record NC_058519.1, read on the forward strand.
TTCGGGATTGTTTTTGACTTAGGCGAAAAGGGGTTCGTAGCTAAGCCCCCAAGTGTGGAGGTTGCCTGCACTCGGGAATGTTCGTGACTTGGGCGAAAGCTAGTTTGCAGCTAAGCCCCGAGTGTGGAGGTTGTTCTCAATCGGTATTGTTCGTTACTTAGGCGAAAGCTTGTTCGCAGCTAATCCCCCGAGTGTGGAGGTTGTACTCACTTGGGATTGTTCATGACTTAGGCGAAAGCAGGTTCGCAGCTCAGCCCCCGAGTGCGGAGGTTGTCCTCACTAATGATCTTTTCTCACTAGGCGAAAGTGGAATCACCGCTTGGGATGATTGTCCTGTTTATCTTGGCGCCCGAATGAAGATCTTGCCTTCATTCGGACTCATTTAGCTTAGGTGAATGCTGGTTCGTGACTAAGGCTCTCTGTTTGGAGGCTTTCCTCACTCGGGGAAGGGTTTACTTAGGAGAAACGGGTTCCCTACCAAGAAATGATTGTTCTATTTATCTTGGCGTTCGAATGAAGTTGTTGCCTTCATTTGGAACAACTTTAGCTTAGGCGAAGGCTGGTCCACAACTAAGCTCCTGAGTGTGGAGGTTGTCCTCACTCGAGGAAGGGTTTACCTTAGGCAGAACGGGTTCGCTACCAAGAAATGAGTTCTTGTTTATCTTGGCTTCCGAATTGATATCTTGCCTTCACTCTAGACCACTTTAGCTTAGGCGAAGGCGGGTCCACGGCCAAGCCCCCGAGTGTGGAGGCTTCCAAGATCACTCGGGGAAGAGTTTACTTTAGGCAGAACAGGTTCGCTACCAAGTTGGTTTTGTTCTTGTGAGCATGCTGATGGTCTGTCCATCTTGGTGTCCGGACGAAGATCTTCTCTTCATTCGGAACCATTCTAGCTTAGGCGAAAGCTGGTTCGCAGCTAAGCCCCCGAGTGAGAAGATTGTTCGCATTTAAGGATTTTGACACCCACTGGGGGTGTGTTTCACCAGAGTGAAGTGTCTATGCGTAGTTGAAGAAAGTAAGGACTTTATATATATAATCTTTTAGATTCATTACAGGAATGAAAAAGGAAATTTCGATGCGTAGAACATGCGGAGTAGGTCCAGGTTCCAGGTTCTCGGTTCCACCATGTTGTTATTAGTGTTGTACAGTCGAAAATATCCTTTGTGCAAATCTTTGGAGATGGTGAATGGCCCTTGCCACGGGGGTGAAAACTTGTGTGGTTTATGTTGGTTTAGTCGGAGGACCAGATCTCCCTCTTGAGATGCTCGGCCCGTGATGTGCTTGTCATGGTAGCGTCGAAGGTCTTGCTGGTACGCCATGGGACGAATAGGGCTAGCTCTCTCTCTTCCTCCAGAAGATCCAAATTTTGCTGGCGTTCTGCTTTAGCTTCAGCTTCATTGTACTTTGATGACCCACAAGTATAGGGGATCAATCGTAGTCCTTTCGATAAGTAAGAGTGTCGAACCCAATGAGGAGCAGAAGGCTCTGATAAACAGTTTTCAGCAAGGTAATAACTGCAAGCACTGAAAGTAGAGGTAACGAGTGATGGTGTAGCAAGGTGAAACGTAGCAAGCGAAAAGTAACAAGTAACAAGTAGTAGCAACGGTGCAGCAAGTGGAAAAATCCCTTCTGTAGCAAGGGACAAGCTTGAACAAAGTCTTGTAGGAGGAAAAACGCTCCCGAGGACACACGGGAATTTCTGTCATGCTAGTTTCATCATGTTCATGTGATTCGCGTTCGTTACTTTAATAGTTTGATATGTGGGTGGACCCGCGCTTGGGTACTGCCCTTACTTGGACAAGCATCCCACTTATGATTAACCCCTCTCGCAAGCATCCGCAACTATGAAAGAAGAATTAAGATAACGTCTAACCATAGCATTAAACTAGTAGATCCAAATCAGCCCCTTACGAAGCAACGCATAGACTGGGGTTTAAGCTTCTGTCACTCTAGCAACCCATCATCTACTTACTACTCCCCAATGCCTTCCTCTTGGACCAAACATGGTGAAGTGTTATGTACTCGACGTTCACATAACACCACTAGAGGAGAAGACAACATACAACATATCAAAATACTGAATGAATACCAAATTCACACGACTATTATCAGCATGACTTATCCCATGTCCTCAGGAACAAAAGTAACTACTCACAAAGCATAATCATAATCATTATCAGAGGTGTAATGAATAGCATCAAGGATCTCAACATAAACTCTTCCAGCAAGTAATCCAACTAGCATCAACTATAAAGAGTAATCAACACTACTAGCAACCTTAGAAGTACCAATCGGAGTCGCGAGACGGAGATTGGTTACAAGAGATGAACTAGGGATTGGAGAGGAGATGGTGCTGATGAATATGTTGATGGAGATGACTCCCCTCCGACGAGAGGAGTGTTCGTGATGACGATGGCGAAAATTTCCCCCCTCCGTGAGGGAAGTTTCCCCGGCAGGATTGTCCTGCTAGAGCTCTAGATTGGATCTGCTCAAGTTCCGCCTCGTGGCGGCGGTGAAACCACGAAAAAGCTCCTCCTTGATTTTTTCCTGGACGAAATCCTTCATATAGCAAAAGAGGGGGGCCAGTGGGCCGTCAGGGAGCCCACAAGCCCTATAGCCGCCACTAGGGAGGTGGCAGCTACCAGGCTTGTGGGGCCCTGGTAGCTCCCCTTTGTTACTTCTTTCGCCCAGTATTTTTTATATATTCCCAAAAAATTCCACGTTGATTTTCAGGGTATTTGGAGTTGTGCAGAATAGAGGACTCAGACTTGCTCCTTTTCCAGTCCAGAATTCCAGCTGCCGGTATTTTCCCTCTTCAAATAAACCTTGCAAAATAAGAGAGAAAAGGCATGAGTATGGCACCACAAGGTATTATAAGAGCCCATAAAGCGATAAATAGCAACATGAAAGCATGATGCAAAATGGACGTATCAACTCCCCCAAGCTTAGACCTCGCTTGTCCTCAAGCGAAAACCGAGTTCCATAAACATGTCCACATGTTTAGGGATGACGGTGTCGATAAAACAAAATACGGACATGAGGGCATCATGATCACACATAGAACGACAATACATCATAAAGATTCTTATGGGAAAGTAACAATTCCTTCACAAAGCAAAGTATGAAGCAAAAACCTTACCGAGAAGTAACCAACAACAGTCCATAGTCATTGAAGCAATTGCAATTTATCATAACATCAGAAAGAGTCAAATAAGAGCTTGTAAAGCAAACCCGCAAACTCAATCATCTCTTTTGTTTTCCACAATTGTTACAACTCACGTGGTACTCATGGGATGAAAGTTTCAGCTGGACACAGAGGAAGATAGGGGCTTATAGTTTTGCCTCCCAAGCATTTACCTCAAGGGTAAAGTCAACAATAATAAAACATAAGTACTCTTCTCCAAGTTGATATATGAATATAGATCTTTCCCAAGCATGTGACGGTAGCCAAGACAAAGGAAAAATAGGGAATTGGTGAAGATCACCATGACTCTTACAAGGGAAAAAAGTAAAGGTACAAGATAGGCCCTTCGCAGAGGGAAGTAGAGGTTGTCATGCGCTTTTTAGGTTTGGATGCGTGTCCTCTTAGTGGAGAGGAACGTCACTTTATATTGCCTCCTGTGATAAAGAACTTTATTATGTAGTCTGTCACTTTTATGTATTCCTCGTCACAGGTTTGTATAAAGCTTATTTTCCACACACTAATAAATCATACATATTAGAGAGCAATTTCTATTGCTTGCACCGATGAAAACTTACTTGAGGGATCTTATTCATTCCATAGGTAGGTATGGTGGACTCTCATGGCAAAACTGGGTTGGAGGTTTATGGATGCACAAGTAGTATCTCTACTTGGTGCGGGAGTTTTGGCTAATATGAGGTGGAAGCAATCGTCACATGCTAAGGGATCTCTAATCATATAACATTTTTTGGAACCAAGCAAACACAATTCATTATGTTATCTTCCTTGTCCAACATCTACTTCTAAGCATGTAATAGTTTGGTCAGTGCTCACAATTATAGAAGGTGTCTAAGATGATATATTTATATATGAACCTCTCTTTCCTTATTACTTCTTATTAATTGCAACAATGACTGGGGTCTATGTTGGTCTATTCTCAACAAGTTTGAATCATCATACTTGTTATATGTGAAGCTATCACTTCCCATAAGATCATCTCATGATCTTTCATGTTATTGTTCTTTTCATACTTTTGATCACGGCACAAAACAAAGCCCTTGACTAAGATACTCTTTATTATATAGCTCACAAGCTCGAATACGTTGGTGGAGAGACAAAGCAAAAGACTCAAACTAAACACTAAAGACTTATTCCACTAAGAGAAGAAATGAAAGCTGAAAAGGGAAGAACTAAACCAAAGGTAAAAGCAAAAGATATAAAGGTGATACGATACCAGGGCAACTCCCCCAAGATTGGCAAAAGCCAAGGGGATTTCCCATACAAATGCTTAGGTGTCTTCCTTTGGTGGTGATGGTGGTGGAGTTGTTGTAGTAGTCTGATCCTCCGTCTTCCAAGGCATAGGTGCTCCATCATGGCAGGATGAACGAGTCGCCAGAATCCTCAAATCTGCAGCCAACCTTATTGTTTTAAATCTATACTCATACTCACTGTTTTGGTTCTACATGACATAGATCTGGCCGAGAAGTTGATCAAACCTGTCATAGAGCCTGGAGAGGTGCTTCCCAATGTCAATGGCATCCATCTTGTGATTGCTGGTGAACTCCGTGATCGTCATGTGGTTGGCGTTGAGTCCATGCTCCACCATCCCTTGGCACATGAACACTTGTTGCTCCATTGCTTCGAGCATCATCTCCATGCTCCCGGTCTTCTTAGGCCCCTCAACATCACGGATGTGCAACAACCCCTCGCTTATCTTGATAGATTGAGGGTGTTTCAGCACTTCCGTGAGATAGGGATTGATGACCTGCTCGAAGATCTTGTCCTTAGGAGCATTTGGGGAACTCATGACGATCTAGATCTGCTTCAAAAACAGGCTCGAAATGAAAATAGAGGAAAACTGCGCGATACGGAGATCAAAACCCTCGGGCGTATATATAATGATTTTTTCTGGACCAGAAGGAGTGCTCCGCAAGAAAACGGAGTCCGGGGGGCACACGAGGTGCCCACAAGCCTTGTAGCCGCCGCCAGGGGGTGGCGGCTACCAAGATTGTGTCCGCCTCGTGCGCTCTCCGGACTGCTTTTTATTTTTTCTAGTTTTCCAAAAATTCCAAAACAGAGTAAATTTCCTATTGGAAAAGCTTCGGAGTCCAATTACTTACCCAAACATATACCTCTTCATTTTCACGGTCTGAAAGAGGCTGATAAACATCCCTTATGTACTCCTCTGGAGTTATGATATTGATGATATTGGTCTCAACATTTATGGGAGTACCAAAGATGTAATGCTTTATTCTTTGCCCATTTACCACTCTAGGAAAATTACCTTCCGTGTTATTGATTTTGATGGCACCGGAACGATATACTTCCTCGACAACGTAAGGACCTTCCCATTTCGAGAGAAGATTGCCTATGAAGAATCTTAAACGAGAATTGTATAGCAGGACATAATCACCTACATTGAACTCTCGTTTCTGTATTCTTTTATCATGCCATATCTTAACCTTTTCCTTGAACAACTTGGTATTCTCATATGCCTGGGACCTCCATTGATCTAATGAGCTGATATCAAACAACCGCTTCTCACCGGCAAGTTTGAAATCGAAGTTGAGCTCTTTGATCGCCCAATAAGCTTTGTGTTCCAGCTCAAGAGGTAAATGACAAGCCTTACCGTAAACCATTTTGTACGCCGACATGCCCATGGGATTCTTATAAGCCGTCCTATAAGCCCATAGTGCATCGTCAAGTTTGCTAGACCAATTCTTTCGAGATCTATTAACAGTCTTTTGTAAGATCAATTTGATCTCCCTATTACTCAACTCCCCTTGACCATTAGACTGAGGATGATAAGGAGATGCAACTCTATGATTGACATCATACTTAGCAAGCATCTTGCGGAAAACACCATGAATGAAGTGTGAACCTCCATCAGTCATCAGATATCTAGGTACTCCAAATCTTGGGAAAATGACTTCTTTAAGCATCTCAATAGAGGTGTGGTGATCAACATTTCTAGTGGGGATAGCTTCTACCCACTTAGTGATGTAATCCACAGCAACTAAGATGTGAGTGTACCAATTGGAACTTGGGAAGGTTCCCATATAATCAATGCCCCAGACATCAAACGGTTTAATGACAAATGAATAGTTCATAGGCATTTCCTGACGCTTACTGATGTTCCCTATTCTTTGGCATTCGTCACAAGAAAATACAAACTTACGGGCATCCTTGAAGAGAGTGGGCCAATAGAAACCTGATTGCAATACCTTATGAGCAGTTCTATCTCCAGCATGGTGTCCTCCGTAGGCTTCGGAATGACACTTCTGCAAGATTTGTCCCTGTTCTTGTTCAGGCACACAACGTCTAATTAAACCATCTACTCCTTCCTTACAAAGGTGAGGATCATCCCAAAAGTAGTGTCTCAAATCAAAGAAGAATTTCTTCTTTTGCTGGTAGGTGCAACTAGGTGGTATGTATTTGGCTACGATATAATTTGCGTAATCACCATACCACGATGCACTATGTGAATTGCGGATGACATTTAGTTGCTCATCAAGAAAGCTGTCATCAACAGGTCGTGGGTCATCAAGGACATTCCCTAGCCTGGACATCTTATCTGCTACAGGGTTATCAGCACCCTTTCGGTCAATAACGTGCAAATCAAATTCCTGTAGCAGGAGAACCCATCTGATTAGCCTAGGCTTAGCGTCCTTCTTCTCCATAAGGTACTTAATAGCAGCATGATCAGAGGGAATAGTGACTTTGGAGTCAACTATATAAGATCTAAACTTTTCACATGCAAACACGAGTGCTAAAATTCCTTTTCCGTAGTGGCATAGTTTCTTTGGGCACTGTCTATAGTTTTACTAGCGTAGTGAATAACATTCAACTTCTTGTCAACTCTTTGTCCTAGGACAGCACCAACTGCATAATCACTAGCGTCGCACATGATTTCAAAGGGCAAGTTCCAGTCAGGTGGTTGAATAATAGGTGCGGTTATCAAGGCCTCCTTAATTATTTCGAAAGCTTCCTCACAATCCTCATCAAAAACAAAAGGAACATCCTTCTGCAAGAGGTTGGTAAGAGGCCTAGAAATCTTAGAGAAGTCCTTAATGAACCTTCTATAGAAACCAGCATGACCTAGGAAACTTCGTATACCTCTGATATCTGTGGGGCAAGGCATTTTCTCAATTGCATCAACCTTAGCCTTATCAACTTCAATGCCTCTGACAGAAATTTTGTGTGCTAAGACGATGCCTTCATTAACCATAAAGTGGCACTTCTCCCAATTCAAGACGAGGTTGGTATCTTTGCATCTCTATAAGACTCGATCAAGGTTGCTGAGGCAATCATCAAAGGAAGACCCGTAAACGGAGAAGACATCCATGAAAACGTCGACAATCTTTTCACAAAAGTTAGAGAATATACCCATCATACATCTTTGAAAGGTGGCAGGTGCATAGCATAAGCGAAAAGGCATACGTCTATAAGCAAAGGTACCGAAGGGGCAGGTGAAACTGCTTTTCTCCTTATCAGATTGTGCAACAGATAGTTGCGAGAAACCTGAATAACTGTCTAGAAAGCAGAAGTGTGTGTGTTTGGATAGCCTTTCGAGCATTTAGTCGATAAACGGCAAAGGATAATGGTCTTTCCTGGTTGCCTTGTTCAGTTTCCGGAAGTCTATCACCATCCTATAGCCAGTAATAATCCTTTGTGGGATTAATTCATTCTTATCATTAGGAACGACGGTGATACCTCCCTTCTTAGGTATGCAATGTACTGGACTTACCCAATCATTATGAGCAACAGGATAAATGATTCCTGCTTCCAGAAGCTTTAATATTTATTTTCTCACGACCTCTTTCATCTTAGGATTTAATCTCTTTTGATGATGAGCAACTGGTTTGAAGTCAGTGTTAGTTTTAATCTTGTGTTGACATAGACTGGGACTAATACCCTTAAGATCATCAAGAGTATATCCAATAGCCGCACGGTGCTTCCTCAAAGTTTTTAGTAACTTCTTCTCTTCGTGATTCGAGAGGAGAGCACTAATAATAACAGGATATATCTCCTTCTCATGAAGATAGGCATACTTAAGAGTGTCAAGCAACTGTTTAAGCTCGAACACAGGATCACCCTTCGGTGGGGGAGGATCCCCAAGTAGTTCAACACGCAGATTATTCTTGAGAATAGGATATTGCTTTAAGACAATTTTATCTATCTCATCTCTTTCATCCATATGCATATCATTTTCATGCTCAAGAAGATATTGCTCTAAAGGATCCGTAAGAGGTATGGCAATACAGGCAAGAGCAATGATTTCATCCCTACCAGACGACTCTTTTTCATAGGGTTGTCTTCCAAACTTGGAGAATTTAAATTCATGAGACACACCCTCGAAACTAACAGTGACACTCTTCTTAATGCAATCAATGTGAGCATTGACAGTGTTGAGGAAGGGTCTACCAAATATGATGGGACAAAAGCTATCTTGTGCAGTAGCAAGGACAAGGAAATCAGTAGGATACTTTGTCTTACCACGCAGGACTTCTACGTCTCTCACAATTCCCAGAGGGCAGATAGTGCCTCTATTAGCTAGCGTAATAGTGACATCAATGGGTTCTAACTCAACAGGTGCAATCTCATCTTTGATTTCATCATATATGGAACGGGGTATTGCACGAAGACTAGCACCCATATCACGTAAACCATGGTAATAGTGATCTCCTATCTTCACAGAAACAACGGGCAGGCCAACTACAGGTCCGTATTTGTCTTCCGCGTGAGGTTTAGCAATTCTAGCGGAGTCCTCATAGAATTCGATAACATGACCGTCTATGTCTTCGGCTAAGAGATTTGATAATAGCAACACTAGGTTCAACTCTAATTTCCTCAGGGGGTGCAAGTGGTCTAATGTAACCCCTACGTATCACAGTTGGAGCTTTAGAATAATCCTTTTTCCTAGCAGGGTAAGGTGGTTTCTCAGCGTAGGCACAAGGAACAACAGGATCACTAAAAGAAATGACTTTCTCCTCAACTAGATTGGTTTTAGCTATGTTTACTTCTATAGGGGGATGATATTTAAACCACTTCTCTTTGGGAAGATCAACATGAGCAGCAAAAGATTCACATAGATAAGCTACTATCTCAAAGTCAAGTCCATACTTAGCGCTAAAATCTCTAGAAGTGTTTGTTTCAACCAAAGATTAAACGCAATCAAACTGGAAATTCATACCTAACTCCTTACCTTCTTCCGGCTCCCAATATTGAGTGTTACGTTTGATTATTTCCAATAAATTCCACTTGTGGTCAATATCCTTGTTCATAAAAGAACCGATACAAGAAGTGTCAAGCATGGTACGATCATCTTGAGAAAGCCGAGCATAAAAGTTTTGAGTGATAATTTCTCTCGAGAGCTCATGATTGGGGCATGAATATAGCATTGATTTAAGCCTCCCCCAAGCTTGAGCTATGCTTTCCCTATCACGGGGTCAAAAGTTATAAATATAATTCTGATCACGATGTACTAAATGCATAGGATAGAACTTTTGATGAAATTTCAATTTCAACCGATTGTAGTCCCATGATCCAGTATCATCACATAGCCTATACCATGTCAACGCCTTATCCTTCAAAGATAAAGGAAAGAATTTCTTCTTTACCTCATCTTATGGCAAACCTGCAAGCTTAAATAAACCACAAACTTCATCTACGTAGATCAGATGCAAGTCTGGGTGTGAAGATCCATCTCCGGTAAAAGGATTAGCCAGCAGTTTCTCAAGCATACCCGAAGGAATTTCATAAAAGATATTTTCAGTAGGTACCCTAGGTTGAGGAACAACTCCTCGTGCTTTCGTTCGTGGTGAATATACCCCGAACAAATTCCTCAAAGTAATAGTTTCCATAGTGACAAGTGACAATAAATTTCAGCATAGTATATAAATGTTTCCTTACCAAATTACAGTTACCAAAGGCGCTTCACTCCCCGGCAACGGCGCCAGAAAAGAGTCTTGATGAGCCACGAGTATAGGGGATCAACCATAGTCCTTTCGTTAAGTAAGAGTGTCGAACCCAATGAGGAGCAGAAGGCTCTGATAAACAGTTTTCAGCAAGGTAATAACTGCAAGCACTGAAAGTAGCGGTAACAAGTGATGGTGTAGCAAGCGCAAAGTAACAAGTAACAAGTAGTAACAACGGTGCAGCAAGTGTCCCAATCCCTTTTGTAGCAAGGGACAAGCCTGAACAAAGTCTTATAGGAGGAAAAATGCTCCCGAGGACACACGGGAATTTCTGTCATGCTAGTTTCATCATGTTCATGTGATTCGCGTTCGTTACTTTGATAGTTTGATATGTGGGTGGACCGGCGCTTGGGTACTGCCCTTACTTGGACAAGCATCCCACATATGATTAACCCCTCTCGCAAGCAACCGCAACTACGAAAGAAGAATTAAGACAACATCTAACCATAGCATTAAACTAGTGGATCCAAATCAGCCCCTTACGACGCAACGCCTAGACTGGGGTTTATGCTTTTGTCACTCTAGCAACCCATCATCTACTTACTACTCCCCAATGCCTTCCTCTAGGCCCAAGCATGGTGAAGTGTTATGTAGTCGACGTTCACATAACACCACTAGAGGAAAAGACAACATACAACATATCAAAATACCGAACGAATACCAAATTCACATGACTATTATCAGCATGACTTATCCCATGTCCTAAAAAACAAAAGTAACTACTCAGAAAGCATAATCATAATCATGATCAGAGGTGTAATGAATAGCATCAAGGATCTGAACATAAACTCTTCCACCAAGTAATCCAACTAGCATCAACTACAAAGAGTAATCAACACTACTAGCAACCTTACAAGTACCAATCGGAGTCGCGAGACAGAGATTTGTTACAAGAGATGAACTAGGGATTGGAGAGGAGATGGTGCGGATGAAGATGTTGATGGAGATGACTCCCCTCCGACGAGCGCAGTGTTGGTGATGACGATGGTGACGATTTCCCCCTCCGGGAGGGAAGTTTCCCCGACAGGATCGTCCTGCCGGAGCTCTATATTGGATCTGCTCAAGTTCCACCTCATGGTGGCGGCGAAACCACGAAAAAGCTCCTCCTTTATTTTTTCCTAGACGAAACCCTTCATATAGCAAAAGAGGGGGCCGGTGGGCCGTCAGGGAGCCCACAAACCCTGTAGCCGCCACCAGGGGGTGGCGGCTACCAGGCTTGTGGGGCCCTGGTAGCTCCCCTCTCGTACTTCTTTCGCCCAGTATTTTTTATATATTCCCAAAATGTTCCACGTTCATTTTCAGGGCATTTGGAGTTCTGTAGAATAGAGGACTCAGACTTGCTCCTTTCCAGTCCAAAATTCCAGCTGCCGGTATTCTCCATCTTCAAATAAACCTTGCAAAATAAGAGAGAAAAGGCATAACTATGGTACCACAAGGTAATATAACAGCCCATAGAGCGATAAATATCAACATGAAAGCATGATGCAAAATGGACGTAGCATACTTCTCCACTCGGAAGAGTTGTGATGTAAGTCACTGGGCAAAATGGTTTCCAACCAATACACCATGAAGAATGGAGTATGCTTTGTTGAATGATTGAGAGTTCTTCTCATACCCCACAGGATGGATGGTAATTCTTCTACCCATGCATCAGCCACATACTTGAGGTCTCTCATCAGCCGGGGCTTCAGTTGTTAAAGTATCATACCATTCTCCCTTTCGTCTACCCGTTCAGCTGCGACCCTTGGAGTCGCGAAACTCGCGAAACTCATCCGAGTCCAAGTTGGTTCCGTTGTCGGTGATGATGTCGTGAGGGACTTCGAATCTGAACATGATCTTCCGAATGAAGCTGACGACAGTCGGCGCGTCCATGTTTTTGATGGATTTAGCTTTGACCTACTTGGTGAAATTATCCACCGCAACTAGCAGGTGGGTGAATCCGCTTGTCCCGGTGTCCAGTGGGCCAACCATGTCGAGGCCCCATACAGCGAATGGCCAAGTGAGCAAAATCGATTTCTGTGTGGATGCAGGCTTGTGCTATAGATTCTTGTAGAACTCGCACCCACAGACTGGTCCACCAAATCCATTGCTACCTCATTGGCTTGGGGCCAATAAAAACCTGCTCGTAAAGCATTGGCCACCATGCTGCTGTGGCGCTCCGCATGACTACCACTATAGCCAGACGATCGTCGCGCATACCAGCCCAGGAAATCACTCTGGCATGCACGTTTACAACAAGTATCATGAACACATGCATTTCTATTAATGGATATATGAGTCTTACATGATATGTTACAAGTGCGATGGCGGCAGAAAAGCTCTATCGAAGGTAGCATGGTCCTGGTGCGGCTCCAATCCATAGGGATCTGACTCGGTTACGCTCCTAGCCCGCGAACGCTCTAGGTCATTGACGACGGATGACGAATCCTTATGTGAACCTGGCCACATTAAAAGCCGGTGAGTACATTTGAATGTACTCGCAAGCAAACCAAAACGAAAATATACACTAAGCAAAGCGATCTATGGCATTCAAGCATGCATTTGTTACTAGAGCAATATTAATCATTATAACATACCTATCTAGCAATATTAATTATAATGGTATAACAGGCTTATCTAGCAAGATAACTACTAAAGTGAATACGATAAGGTAAAGCATATTAGATAAATGATTTATACTCCGAATATTCTCATGATCCAGTCTGAATCTGACCCATATCCAATCCAACTGATGTGGTCACCCGACCACTCATCTCATAGCCATCCCATGGCTAGCATGTCATATACCGGACATCTTCTGATGTCTGCACAAGATGAGTTCTTCCATCATTATCATTACCATTACGGTTGACCACCTACTAAGGTCTGGTCAGGTTGTCCAATACCATGGACTCGGCTATTCTAATAGATTTGGCACTCTGCAGAGGTTGCACACTTTACCCACACTATGGAGCACTGACCTCATGATCCCATTCGGGTGGACCAGCATTGCTCCAACGAAACTAGTCTGACCCGTGACTTTTTGATCGTACCACCGGCATTCATCCTCCCCTGGAGTCCTGCCTTGGGTGGCCCTGTGTCCTCATGACACCTGCCACCGTCGTGGCCAAACTAAACTGTCCCAACTGGGGACGGGTACCCAAACAACTCAACTGGGCTCACAGGATTATCACCGCCTACCTGATCAGGGTAGCACGCGTGCATAACCCTCCCTCTTTGGAGGTACTGGTGAAAGGTCACGTGATGAGCCCAAGTCACGACCGTCCCATATCGGCAAATGTGGTTGCACGGATAAGCCCGAAGAGGTGACCCGAGATCAACCACTAGGTTTGGTTCTAACAACATATTTATCAAGTATGGTTGTTGTCAACAATAACTTAACAAGATGATAATTATGCATGAAATAGCAACGGTAGAAACCCCACAACCTATCTCTAGATTATGAGTCCTTGATAAGACATGATGTAAATGACAAGTTATTACTTTACAAGCTCTAACTGTAAATTAGACCCTCGGAACCCTCGCATAAAACCGACAAATAAATCGGTAGCCACCAGAACGGTCTTTACAACGCATATCTGGGACATTACCGGAATAACTCAACCTCAACTCCAGACGGCTGGAAAGCAGCATAGAGCATGAGGCGGTGTTGATAAGAAGAACGTAGCAGTTCCCTAAGATGGCCGAAAAACAGCTCAGAGCATAGGGTCACTACTACGGAAAGAAATTGAACAGCTGCCCATGACAGTCGAAAAGCATCTCACAACACGAGCTAGCTGCTGACAAGAGCAATATAAAGTTGGCATCCACCCCAAACGGCGAAAAACAGCTCAGACTCAGGCGTGGTGCCATCATTGAACAGAATGCGAGCAAGGGTTCGTCAGAGTCACCTACCTGCAAAGTGATATACATACAATCACAAGCATATTAATTAAACATGCAGGAACAACACAGAGTAGAGATTTAGGGCCTATGTCAGGTGTTCGGCTTGCCTGGGGCCGAAGGATACTCCTAGAAGAGGCGCAGAGAGTCTGCGGAAAGGATCACCGGATACTGCTCTCTCTTGAAGGGGGCTAATTGGAGACAAGGGAAAAAGGTCATTTTCACGGTGTAACCACCTTGGGAAAATGACACCAACAGGACGGGCTCGACGAGACAAAGACGTGGGCTTTGGAATCACCTCAATCGGAGCAACGGTTAAAAAGATACGACCAGATGAAGTTTAGGGCCCAATATGTAAAAGAAACTTCTACAAACAGCGCCTTCTCTAGGAATACATTTTCGAAAGTGGAAAGCATATTTCTGGCTTTTGCGCGTCCACTTATCCAGCTGGCAGGCCACCAGCCACCGACAAGTGGGTCCTCTCTCTCTCTCTCCTCCTCACCCCTTTCTTCCTCCTCCCGACGAAGAGAGGCACTCGCGAGACCGCGCGGCGCGGGCACATGTCCGACCGACTCCAGCCATCTCTGGCTGAGGCGAGGGCACCGAAGGCCTTGGTGTGAACCGCCGCATCCGTCCCGACACAACACGAGCACCAGGGAGCTCGGAGTCAAGAGGGGCATTGGCCACGGCGGAAGGCGGCTCCGGCTAGGTTGGGCACATTGCCACAGTGCACCAGAGGTGGAGTATAGAGTCGGAGAAGGGTTACTGAACCTTGGGGGTTCCTCCGGTCACAGAAAATGGAGATGAGAGGCTCGGGGCAGCTCCAATTTAGGAGGACCGAGGCGGCGGCCATGGCGGCGATTGGAGGGAACTGGTGCTCCTCGAGCTCGATGGAGTGGTAGGGAGGCTACTCGGAAGGTGGAGAGGAGGGTGGAGGGGCTGAGGGACTCAGGAGACGCCTTAAATAGGCTCAGAGGAAGGATCTAGGCATCTGTCGTCGGCGACCGAAGCTCCAGGAAGATTGGCATCGCTCCGGTGGTCGGCAGAAACGTCCATGGCGAGGAACAAAGGGTGGGATGACCGCACCATCAGGGGCTAGCTACTGGACATGGACGGGACGCGAGAGGAAGAGGAAGAGGACGAGGCCGAGGGCCCAAATGCAGAGAGCATGCATTTGGCGCGCTCTGCCTGTGGTCACCACGTGCACTACCAGCTCTGGCAATTTCCTTCGTGTCCAATCATGTCCAACAACTTCCTCACTTCTCAAATGGATGAGATCGAGGTCTGGAACAAGCTGGGAGGCTCTAGGATAAGATAAACTTGCACAAACATGATTTGACAGCAACCTGTTTGCGATCTTTTCAGAAATATTGTCTAAAGAGAACCGGCTGAATTTTGGTGTCTGGAAATGGTTTACTAAGATGAGTGCCTTGGCAAATTTCCAGGACAAATAACCCATCCTAGCTAGCACTTCCTTCACACCATGGCAAATTGGACAAAAACAAAGATAAATTTGCTGGGAGAAGTTGGCTACATGGATTTGGCTCAAATTTGGTGGAGAGGGTTTATTTGAATATATGGATATGTTGGAAAAAATTCAGCTCATTTGGGAATGCCTACATGGTACTTCCTTCACAAAGCTTCCAAATAGGCAGAAACTTAGGAAAATTTCTTGGACAACATTGATAAAAGGGATTGAGCTGATTTTTGGTATTCGTTAGTGATTTAACAATGTAAACCAACATGAAAAGTTTCAGCTCAAGGAGATCAAGGAACAAAGCACTTCCTTTGCAAATTTCCCAACTGGACAGAGTTTGCAAATTGATGTTGTGCTCAAAATTTGAACTATGGGCTTGGGGTCTTGATGGAAATGGGGAAGATATGGATTGGAGACGCTCCACAAATTATTTGGGATTTTTCCTGGCTACCAAAATGGCAGTTCCTTTAGAAAGTGCCCAAAATGCAATATTGGCATTAAATAGGAAAAGGCAATTTTCCTTTATTCAATGATGGCCAATATTTTATGGGAGCTCCATATAATAACAATGAATACCTCCACAAGTTTTCATAAGCTTTGGAGATGGATAGCTATTTTCCTGGATTTAATTCCTTCATCTCACAGAAAAAGGAATTATTAATGAATGATAAATATAACAAAGGACTTAGGAATATTTTTGCATATCCAAGGTTTAAAGATAGGGGATGATCATTCGGAAAAAGTTGCGAGGCAACAGGGCAAAAGAATTTGGGATTCCTTTGAAACTCGAAGGATTAGGGTTTCCCTTCCAGCAATTGGGAAGGTAGGGTTTTGACGGCAAAACCTCGAGAAAAGATATTGGTTGGAAAGGTTGGACTGAGGAGAATCTTTGGTTGCATGGGAAAGGCAAGGCTAGATGACCATATTTCCATAGCCAGGAGGGAAAGAAATCCGATGACACCAAGAAAAATACGGGAGTCAAATCTTGCGAATGAAAAAAAACACATAGCGAAAACCAGGGTGTTACAGCTCCGAGAGGACACATGGTGTCCACAGGTTCCCAAGTGGATCTCGTGCAGGTTTTGTAGTCCTTCCTCTAGGGCGATGCATTTTTGGATGACTCCTATAACAGTCTTCTTGTACAGTTTGTCCCCGAGTACTTCGAAAGATATAAACCACCGAATGATTTTGGAGGCTTTCTCATCGTTCTCACGAATCTCTTGATGGAGCAAGTAAGCTAGATAAGGTTGTGTCCATTCGGGGGTGATAACCAACATCTCGTGGATGAGGTCAACAACGGCCGGGACGTTTATCTTAGTCGGATAACCAAGAAACGCCAAACAAAAACCACGAGCCAAAATCGTGTCAACAACTCTTTGGCACAAGACCAAAAGTTCCAATTCAAATTCAAAGCTCGCCTAAAGATAGTGGGTTCGGTGTAGATCAAGCTTATCCACACCGAACCAAGAATGTGATGGCCAACAGCAGGGGCCAAAGTTTCTTACAACCAACACTCGGCATACCGAGGCAAAAAGTTTTCTTAAACGTCGTCAGGACTGGCGCTGGGACTGGCAGGCTCCACGAATGTGTCGAGGTCGATCCCGTCGGCGATGCGAGTGGAGCTCTCGAGGAAGGTCTCAATGAAGTCTTCGAATCGAAGTTTTTTCGTGTTGGCGACCTGCAACGCCTTCAGCTTCTCTTCGCGAGCTTCCTTGCAGTGCACTCGGACAAGCGACAGAGCGACGT
The DNA here is from genome assembly GCF_904849725.1 of Hordeum vulgare subsp. vulgare. NCBI lineage: Eukaryota > Viridiplantae > Streptophyta > Magnoliopsida > Poales > Poaceae > Hordeum > Hordeum vulgare. The sequence goes on from NC_058519.1 coordinate 253,145,206, forward strand.
CCGCACCACAGCGAGCCGCAGATTTCTTCCATGCCTGCACTTGGTTCGGGACCTCCTCCAGCCGAGTCATCAAGCCTTCCATCACGTGCCGAGTCTCGTCTTCAGGCCAGAGCTCCTTGTCGATTTGGCCGACGACCTCTCTCAGTCGACCGATGAAAGATCCCACTTTTCCCAGGCGAATGTGTGCTCGGAGCATATCTCGATTGGCGTCATCGCCGAGTGGAATGTTCGGAAGAATCGAACGCTCGACGTCGGCTACTTCCACCTCAGCGTCCATGCAAAAATCTACAAAGACAGGACAAGAAAACAATAAGCGCAGAATGAAATGCACGGTCCACAAGCACTCGCAAAAACAGAACTTACCTCCGAGAAGAGCTATCATCTTCCGGGCCCAATCACTGACGTAATTTTCCTGTGCTATGCACCGCCTGCTCAACACTTTCATCTGTCCCATTAGCTCAGTCCTTTGTTTCCCCATTTTATCGACTTCAGCAGTCAATGCCTTGTTTTCCTCATGGGCCTCCTCCAAGGACTTTTCTCGTTCAGCCAGAACATCCTTCATACCAGCCAACGCAACCATTGCTGCATCCAGTTCCCCAGCAAACTGCACCATTTCAGCCCTCAGAGTCTCGTACGCTGCTCCCATCTCGCAACTTTTCTGCAAGTCAGCGCCAAGAGACGATCAGACAAATTCAACAAGGACAACTATAAACATTCTAAGTTCTTCAGACCCCTGCCAACGCTGTCGGGACCCCGATCCTAAGCCATAGGAATCCAGCCTGTAACACCTCGCATCCCTTTGGGGTCTCACGAACGGTTAACTCCACGGCTGCAGCCTTACCTTAGCCGGGACCGTTTGCGTCTTTTGACTCACGTATGCAATAGTGTCGCTAGCATTCCAATGTCAAAGAACCCGGATCGACATGTTTAGTCATAAACCAAAGTGGCAGTACCGCACAAGGACAGGCATACATGACCCAACAAAGTAGGTGTCGGTCACCAGCGAGTGTAGACGAGTCGTAGCAAGCTACAAGGACTCCATTACATTGCGTGACATTTCCCAGAGAGGACAGACACAACAGCTAAGAAGGACACATGCTGGTCAACCAATGTGTCCGGAGCAGTAGCGAACTACCAAGGCTCATTGGATCACAAAGGGGCATTTCCTTGTAAGGAGTGCTACTAAAGTTCACGACTAAGTAATCGAACCCCATACATATCAAGTACGACACACGTACGCATGGCATACCGATATGTATAGATACATCGATGGCATCACAACATAACCATCAACATACAACCTTTATTTAAGAGGCTCGGGAGAGCCACACACATAATATTACACATTAAGGGTCTCACGACCCATAATAGCAGTCATTCAATTACAAGCCAGCGAAAGAGTTTAAACTGTCTGAGTACAGACAGGGCAACTAGAAGGCACATGGCCTGAGTATACTACAGATCCAACGTAGGGCCAGATCGTAGCTGGGACACCAGCTACTCGTCATCGTCGATGTCTACGAAGAACCCTCCATTAGGGTCATTAGCAACCTCTACAACATTTATTAAGCAAACATGAGTACGAAGGTACTCAGCAAGACTTTAGGATAACTAACTACTCATGCAAGGTATCAAAAGGTATTGTGGGGTTTCATGCGGAAAGCCAGCATTTGACTCGTGGCTAGACAACTTGCATTTTTAAATAATTTTGACAACTTGATTTCTCGCACACGAGTCCACTAACACCACAACAATACATTATCGTGGAATAATTCCGTCTCCATACGGAAATGCTGTCCACGACACTCACGCTTATCTTGGCAATTTTGTGAGTAGCCATTGAAGTTATCTATGAACAACATATGTCTCCAAGTAGTCCATATCCACGGACGCGGCTATTCGAATAGATCATAACCCTGCAGGGGTGTATTTCGTCACACACGCTCTCGCCACTTATCGCCGTGTGCACGTCATGCACCTCGGCAACCTTCAAGCGGAGGCCCAGCGAGGGAGTCGGCCACGACCGTTAACCACACTAGTACCTAGTCCAGGTTTATCGCCTATCTGAGAGTAACCCGTACGGAAGTCCAGCCGAGGTTTCCGCCACGGCCACAAACGATGTGCGCAGGGTTCCCAAGCCCAGCATCCGGGTGCCACTTGGTACACCGTGCCACTGCCTACCGCATCACGGCCCACCTCTCAGGTCAGCACCATGCACGGCCTCCAGCATTACTATAAACACCAGAAACTACTTGCAACTCCTGGACCGAGTACTAAGCGATTAATAGGCCGAGCGGGGTCATATTTTAGGGCCCAGCATGTGGTCGTATCTAGTCTTGGATTACATACACAGAACTCAGTTCCTATGGACGGTTCCAATGAAACAACCCGCCATGTACTCCTACACAGCCTTTCACCGGTACCTTTACCAAATCAGGTTCCACACACAACCTTTGCTTACCGAACATGTTCTCACAATTCTGTTCATCTCCCAGATGACAGACCATACACAACTCTAAGCATAGCATGCATAGCAGGATAAGGCACATGAAGGCTCAAGCAACTACCAGGTATGCTAGGTTGCAAGGTTCGGCTATTTACTGTGACAAGGTTAGGTCATGCAAAGGAAGTGGGTTCAACTAATCGTGGCAAAAGCGGTTGAAGCATTTGATCCTAGTGCAATAAATAAGTGCAGGAGCAAGAACATGGGAATTATCCGGATGATCAAAAGGGTTGCTTGCCTTGTTGCCTAGAGGAGGGACAATATCCGTCAGACGGATATTCGATGGAATCCAAGGGTGCGGAGCCTACCGAAATGAATGGCAACAATCAATAACAATCATATGCAAAAAAGATGATGCATGAGCATGGCATGAGAATGCAAGGTGATATTATTATAATCAACATGTGTTAGGTTTAAAGTTGATTTGAATCAGATTCAAAATCAATCCAAACAAGGTATTCTCGAATACCGATTTAATTGATTCGACCTGATGCTCAGATCAACTTGATGTTAACATGCATGAGATGTCATGTTAGGGTACTGATTTGTAATTAGGACAGTGTGTGATCATGTCAAACAAGGAGAAATTTAATTACTTTTCATATTCCATTTATAAAGTAATTATAGGAATTGACTTATTCCTTAATCTACTTGTTTGGGTTGTGTAACTTTTTCAAACATGAATGAATATAGCATATTCAGATTCCTTGAATTTTTCTGATACTTTTTCATATATAAATTATTTTCATTGGAGTTACAGATTAATTTCTATGAATTTTTGAAGTTTTAATCATTTCTGGAATTATTTTTATACTGGAAAATACTTTTATTGCATCAGCATGACATCAGCAGGTCCATCTGGCCGTTGAAAGTCAAACCTGACCAGTGGGACCCACTGGTCAGTCTCTCTGGTCAATTTTAGATTAAGTTTAAACTTAATTAACTGATTAACCTTACTGGACCCACATGTCAGTGACTAATTAAATTATTTGATTTATTTTTATTAACTTTAAACTTGCCAGAGGCTGGCCCCACCAGTCAGTGGCTCAGGCCAGCCGAGATCCACCGGCGGCGAGGTCGTCCTCGCCGGCGGGGAGCCTCCGGCGAGCACCAGAACCTCGGGGGGGGGGGGCTCGGAAATGGCGCACAGAGGGCCAAACGCACGGCTGAGACCATGGAAGGAACGACCACTCGATGGCACGCACGATGGGACAAGCCCCAGGGGCTGGGGTGGCCGGAATCAACGCCGGCGACGAGCTTGGCGGCAACCAAGTTCGGTCATCGTCGAGGCCATCGGATACGGGGTCAAAACGCTCGGGGTTGGGCACCTATCGCATCTACACAACGCCCTGAAGCTGTTGGTAGCCTTAGACGGACCAACACTTCACCGGAGGGTTACCGGCGATGAGCTGCAGCGGCGGTCCTCGTCGGGCTCCGGTGAAACTAGGGCTAGAGGAGGGGATCGACGGGGAAAACTTAGGGGAAAAGACCGCATGCTCACGAGGAGTGCAGAGCAGGGCTTAGACGGCTCGGGGAAGGCCTGGGGGCGACGAATCGAGCATAGCTCACCGGCGGCCGAAGGTTGAAGACGACGGTGCCGTGGGCGTTGCAGGGCTCGGGGTGGCTTCGGCTTCTGCAGGGAGGACCAGACCGACGAGACGGGGCTAACGGCGTGCTCTGAGAGGGGATCCTATGGCTAGGGGCACGGGCAGCTCGAACTTTGCTCGGCTCCAATGGCGGCAGATGGGGGAGGAGAGATCCGAGAGGAGGGGGAAGAACTGACGCTGGGAATGGATAGGGGTGGCCTTGGGGAGCTTATCCCCGGCCTTGCCAGCGCGAGGCGGCGGCCAGGCAGGCGCGCAGGTGCGTGGCCGCGCCGGAGAAGGCAGCGGCCACCTCCTGCTCCTATTGGCGCGAGGGAGGAGACGACTCAGGGAGATGGGTCGGGCCAGGCTAGGCGACAGGTAAGAGTTTCCCATTTTTTTTGCTGTCTTTGTTTCTGTTTTAGCTACTTCAATATTTTGCTCTTTATTTCAGCTCCAAAACAAATTGTAAAAACTATGTTAAGCACCCTAGAATATTTGTTGGAATATTTCCAACCATTCCTAAAGTTTTCAACATTTTCAAAAGTTTAAAGTTTCTGATTTAAAATTTAAAATTTGAAACTAGTGGCTTTTTGCATTAATTTAAAATGCTTAAAGTGTCAAGAAAATAGTTCTCTCCAATGCTCATTTACTTTCATGATTTATCAGAAAGTTTGAACATTTCTTGAGGCCATTTTGGGTTCATTGATTTTAACTAGGTTGAGATTTCCTTTATTTAAAGTAGTGGCTAGGGTTTTGAGTTTTTCCTTTGACACTTTCTTGTTCTCGTTGAAAATTCTTAGATGCAAATGCAAAGAAGACATGAGCTCAAGACTAACTTGCTTAAGGTGTCAGGGATGTGACAACTCACCCCCACTCAAAAGAATCTCGTCCCGAGATTTAGAAGTCGTCGGGAATAACGCAGGATACTCAAGTCGGAGACAATTCTCTCTTTCCCAAGTTGCCTCCTTTTCAGAATGATTTGACCATTGAACTTTAAGAGACTTGAGGTTCCGAGGTCGAGTGGTACGCTCAGCTTGATCAAGAATACGCACGGGGTATTCTCGGTATGAAAGGTTATCTTGGAGATCAAGCGTTTTGTGGTCCACTTCACGGATAGGATGCGGAGGAAGTTCCAACTCGTAGGCAACTTCTCCTCGTTTGGCAAGAATGCGAAAAGGACCAATGTAACGAGGAGCCAATTTGCCCTTGATACCGAATCGATGGGTACCCTTCAAAGGTGTAACCCGAAGGTAAGCCTTCTCGCCAACTTCAAAGGTCACAGCTTTCTGATGACGATCATATTGGCTCTTTTGACGAGACTGGGCTGTTTTCAACTTTTCACGAATAATGCGAACCTGCTCTTCTGCATCCTGGATCATATCCGGGCCAAAGAGTTGCCTCTCTCCGGTTTCTGACCAATTTAGAGGTGTTCGACATCTTCGTCCATAGAGAACTTCAAAAGGGGCTTTGCCCAAGCTTGATTGGTAACTATTGTTATAAGCGAATTCGGCGAATGGAAGGCACTTTTCCCAATTCATACCGAACGATATAACACAAGCTCGGAGCATATCTTCTAGGATTTGATTCACTCTTTCTACTTGACCACTTGATTGGGGATGGAAAGCAGTGCTAAAAGATAAGTGAGTCCCCATGGCATTTTGAAAGCTTTCCCAGAAGCGAGAAGTAAAGATACTTCCACAGTCCGAGTTAATCTCCAGGGGAACACCATGAAGAGACACTATTCGGGAAATATATAACTCTGCTAGCTGGCTAGCTATTATACTCTCACGAACGGGAAGAAAATGAGCCACTTTGGAAAGACGGTCAATGACCACAAAGATAGCATTATTTCCTTTCTTCGTCTTGGGAAATCCGGTAATGAAATCCATGCTAACTTTATCCCATTTCCATTCAAGAATAGCTAGAGGCTGAAGGGTGCCAGCAGGCCTTTGATGTTCTGCCTTAACTCGACGACAAACGTCGCAATTAGCAACGAACTCAGCAATTTCTCTCTTCTCCTAGTCCACCAGAACCTCTGGCGTAGGTCCTGATACATCTTAGTACTACCGGGATGAATGGTTAGAGGAGAATCATGAGCCTCCTTAAGGATTAACTGCTTTAGATGTGGGTTCTTAGGAACCACTAGACGATTCTGGAAGAACACAACACCTTGATCGTTCATGGAAAATTCTTTAGCGTTTCCGCTAAAAGTATTCTCCTTGATACGTGATATACCCTTGTCACGCTTTTGGCCAGCTATAATTTGATCCTTAAGAGTAGGCTTCGCCACTAGGGTAGAAAGGAATCCTTGAGGAACAATATGAAGCTTTAACTTCCGAAAGTCCTCATGGAGATGTGGTTGACCTTGTTGTAGCATCAAATTGTTACAATAAGATTTACGACTTAGTGCATCGGCCATAACATTGGCCTTCCCCGGGGTGTAAGTTATCCCTAAGTCGTAATCCGAGATCAACTCAACCCACCGTCTTTGCCTGAGATTAAAATCCGGCTGGGTGAAGATATATTTCAGACTTTGGTGATCAGTGAATATTTCTCAATGATTACCCAGAAGGTACTATCGCCATGTTTTTAGTGCATGGACCACAGCTGCAAGCTCAAGGTCATGTGTGGGATAATTATCCTCATGTGGACGCAACTGACGAGATGCGTATGCGATCACATGAGGATCTTGCATGAGAATGCAACCTAATCCTTGTCGCGAGGCGTCGCAATAGATAACAAAGTCCTTAGAAAAATCTGGTGGTAGCAACACAGGTGCGGAAGTCAGGCGTCTTTTCAGTTCCTGAAAACAATGCTCACACTGTGGTGTCCACTCGAACTTTTTATCCTTCTTGAGGAGTTCAGTCAGAGGATTTGCAACCTTGGAGAAATTCTCGACAAAGCGGCGACAATAGCTCGCTAGACCAAGAAAACTCCTAACTTGCTTAACCGATTCAGGTTGAGTCCAATCGAGGACAGCTTGAACTCTCTCGGGATTGACAGCAATACCCTTACCAGAGATTACGTGTCCTAGATAGGTCACTTCTGGTAACCAAAATTCACATTTTGAAAATTTGGCATAAAGGCGATGCTCTTGAAGTTTCATCAATACTAGCCTTAGATGCTCGGCATGTTCTTGTTCATTCTTCGAGTAGATGAGAATATCATCGAGGTATACCACGACGAATTTATCCAAATACTCCATGAATATTGAATTCATCAAGCGAGAGAAGGTGGCTGGGGCATTGGTTAAACCGAAGGACATGACGGTGTACTCGTATTGGCCACAACGAGTGACAAAAGCCGTTTTTGGAATGTCCCCGTTCTTGATCTTGATTTGATGGTATCCCAACCTCAAATCCATTTTGGAGAAGACTGAGGATCCAGCGAGCTGATCATACAGATCTTTGATCCTGGGCAGCGGATACTTGTTCTTTATGGTGACCAGATTAACTGGTCGATAATCTACAACCATCCGATCCGTTCCGTCTTTCTTCTTAACGAAGAGGACGGGACAAGCCCAAGGAGAAGAGCTAGGACGAATGAAACCTTTGTTCAAGGCCTCATCTAGTTGCTTCTTAAGTTCGGCTAGCTCCAGGGGTGCCATCTTATATGGTCTTCTGGCTATTGGGACAGTTCCCGGAGCAAGATCTATCACAAACTCCACATCTCTGTCAGGTGGAATTCCTGGCAGTTCCTCTGGAAAGACATCCGGGAAGTCACGGACTACCGGAATGTCTTCAAGTTCCGGAAGAGGGTTGGCATTCAAGGAATAGAGTTGGCATTTGGCAACTCGAGTAGAGACATTTACTATCTCACCCGAGGGATGGATAAGCTGGACATTTCTAGAATGAGTATCAATCTTGGCATAGTGAGCTGACATCCAGTCCATGCCCAAGATGATATTAATATCCGAAGATTTCAAAGCTATCAATGAGGCTAGAAAAACTAGCCTGTCTACTATAATTTCATTGTCATAGGTTATCCTAGAGGTTTGCCATTTACCACCAGGAGTTTGGACAACCAATGGAATTGGCATATCACAAAAAGACATGTTATGCAACTGTGCATAACTTTCTAAAATGAAGGAATGAGAAGACCCAGTGTCAAAGAGAACAGACGTTGGGTGATGATTAACAAGAAGCGTACCCAGCATGACGTCGGGATCCTCTACAGCTTCTTCTGCTGAGACATAGTTCACACGGCCATGTGCAGGAGTTGGCTTCACATAGTAAGCTTTGCCCGACTTGGCCTGCCCGACGGACTTTCCGGGTTGCTTGGCACCCACATTCTGACGACACTCACGGGAATAGTGCCCTGGTTCTCCACACTTATAGCATATCACTTGGTTGGCACGTGGTGCAGCATTGCTAGCTGGACCACCATAAGCTTTTGCTGGAGGGTTGGCCTGATTCGTCTGAGGCGCCACGTGGGATGGCCTCGGAGTGTATCTTGGTGGTAGAGAACTGTTTGGAACCCACAGCCTGCATTTTGGAAACGCGGAACCAGAAGACGAGCCAAAGTCACGGAATTGCTTCCTTGTGGCTTCGAAGTTAGTATGACCAGTCTCGGCACTGATCGCTTTGTTGACCAGGGCTTGAAAGCTTGCACACTCATGGAGGCGCAGATCATGACGAAGCTCAGGGCTCAGACCCTTACGGAATCTTGCTTGCTTCTTGGCGTCAGTAGACACCTCCTCTGTTGCATAGCGGGCGAGGTTACCGAACTCGCGGCTATAGGCGTCCACAGACAACTTGCCCTGAGTGAAGGCACAGAACTCCTCTCTCTTTCTGTCCATCAGGCCCTCTGGAATATGGTGCAGACGAAAAGCTGCACTGAAGTCTGCCTATGTGGCCACTGGTTCAGCGGGACGCATAGCTTCAAAGATCTCCCACCACAGATTGGCGGGTCCTTCCAGGAAATACGGCGCAAAGGTCACCTTGTCGGCCTCAGACACATTCGCAGAGCGAATCTTGCGTGAGATGCTGCACAGCCAGTCATCAGCATCGAGGGGATCGACGGAATGATGAAACTTTGGAGGATTCAGCTTCACAAAGTCATTGAGGGACACTGCGGCATTCCTAGGCTGTCGAGCCGTATTCTTCTCAATACGCTCTAATAGTCGGTTGGTCTCTCTTTTATTTCTCTCTGCCTCAAGCATCACTTCCACCAGAGAAGGCGGGTGAGGCAGGTCTTCCTGCGACGCTTGACTACCCTCGCCTTGCTCATGAGCAGGGGCACGGTTCAACCTGGTGAACACCATCCTGACAAACAAACTCACAGCTTAGACCAATATCATATCAATACTAGCTATGGATTAAGAATGTACTGAACACACGGAATGCGGAAATGAATATCCGAACAGCATGGTAACAAGCAACTGCCATATATACACCATGGTTCATACACACCCTTACATAGTTCAGTACAACCTTAACCGAAGAGCAAACTACTGAAATTATGAAACTACTCATCAGAGGCTTACAAGCTTCCTATACATTATTTATCTAGGCTTCCGGAATTCATTTCACATCACCGCATACTTCACAAGTCACGGAGGACTGTGAACGTACGGCTACTACCATCCTATCCTTCCGCTCACAGCTCAGGCATCCGCATAGAACATCTCATAGAGATTACCTCCATGACCTGGTAGCTCAACGTGCGGATCAGGAAACACTCTAGCCTGAGATCCCTAGGATCCATAAGGACACGGATGTGGCCTTGGTCCTCTGAAAGGTGGTAAGAGGGGTCCCCGAAGAGGTGTGACTCCTCCTATAGCTCGCCAGTCAACGTGAGCCGGAAGATGGGACCTAACAGGGTTCAGCATCTCCATCTCTCCATACCCTGTCTGGACTACCGTGCCAGCTGCGTCAAAGCCGTCCACAGACGGGCACGGGTAGCATAAAGCTCCATGTGGAATCATTCCGTCTCCATACGGAAATGCCGTCCACGACACTCACGCTTATCTTGGCATTTTTATGAGTAGCCGTTGAAGTTATCTATGAACAACATATGTCTCCAAGTAGTCCATATCCGCGGACGCGGCTATTCGAATAGATCATAACCCTGCAGGGGTGTACTTTGTCACACACGCTCTCGCCACTTATCGCCATGTGCACGTCATGCACCTCGGCAACCTTCAAGCGGACGCCCAGCGAGGGAGTCGGCCACGACCGTTAACCACACTAATACCTAGTCCAGGTTTATCGCCTATCTGAGAGTAACCCGTACGGAAGTCCGGCCGAGGTTTCCGTCACGGCCTCAAACGATGTGCGCAGGGTTCCCAAGCCCACGATCCGGGTGCCACTTGGTACACCATGCCACTGCGTACCGCATCACGGCCCACCTCTCAGGTCAGCACCATGCATGGCCTCCAGCATTACTATAAACACCAGAAAATACTTGCAACTCCTGGACAGAGTACTACGCGATTAATAGGCCAAGCGGGGTCATATTTCAGGGCCCAGCATGTGGTAGTATCTAGTCTTGGAATACATACACGAAACTCAGTTCCTAAGGACGGTTCCAATGAAACAACTCGCCATGTACTCCTACACAGCCTTTCACCGGTACCTTTACCAAATCAAGTTCAACACACAAACTTTGCTCACCATACACATTCCACAATTCTGTTCATCTCCCAGATGACAGACCATACACAACTCTAAGCATAGCATGCATAGCAGGATAAGGCACATCATAGCTCAAGCAACTACCAGGTATGCTAGGTTGCAAGGTTCGGCTATTTACTGTGACAAGGTTAGGTCATGCAAAGGAAGTGGGTTCAACTATCGTGGCAAAAGCAGTTGAAGCATTTGATCCTAATGCAATAAATAAGTGCAGGAGCAAGAGCATGGGAATTATCGGGATGATCAAAAGGGTTGCTTGCCTTGTTGCTTAGAGGAGGAACAATATCCGTCAGACGGATATTCGGTGGAATCCGGGGGTGCGGAGCCTACCGAATGAATGGCAACATTCAATAACAATCATATGCACTCAAAATGATGCATGAGAAGGGCATGAGAATGCAAGGTGATAAGTTATTATTTTCAACATGTATTAGGTTTAGAGTTGATTTGAATCACATTCGAATAGCAATTCAAACGGGTATTCTCGGATACCGGTTTAATTGATTCGACCTGATGCTCAGATCAACTTGATGTTAACATGCATGAAATGTCATGTTATGGTACTGATTTGTAATTAGGACAGTGGTGAACACTGTATATATAATGGAATTTGAATATTTTTGCAAATTCCATTTAAAAAGTGATTATAAGAATTGAATTATTCCTTATTACACAATTTATGGTTCTGTAACTTTTTCAAACATAGTTGAAAATAGCATATTCAAAATACTTGAATTTTTCTGATACTTCTTCATATATAACTTATTTTCATTGGAGTTACAGATTAATTTCTATGAATTTTACAAGTTTTAGCAATTTCCTAGAATTATTTCTATACTGGAAATACTTTTATTGCATCAGCATGACATTAGCAGGTCCATCTGGCCGTTGAAAGTCAAACCTGACCAGTGGGACCCACTGGTCAGTCTCTCTGGTCAAATTTAGATTAAGATTAAACTTAATTATCTCATTAACCTTGCTGGACCCACATGTCAGTTAATGAGTAACTTATTTGATTTATTTTTATTAGTTTTAAACTTGCCAGAGGCTGGCCCCACCAGTCAGTGGCTCAGGCCAGCCGAGATCCACCGGCGGCGAGGTCGTCCTCGCCGGCGGGGAGCCTCCGGCCACCACCAGCACGGCGGAGGGGCTCGGAAACGGCGCACAGGGGGCCAAATGCTGCGTGGAGAGCACCAGAGGAACGACACGTCTCCCGCAGCTCCATTTCTGCACTTAGCCGGGGCTGATCTGGCCGGAGATGACGCCAGCGACGAGCTTGGCGGCGGCCAAGGCTCGGGCGTCATCGGGGTCTTTGATCCAGAGGAAACTACGCTCGGTTCTTAGTTGCTACAGCATCTACGCGTCGACCTGAATCTGCTGGTGCCCTCGGAAGGACGAGCTGATCATCGGAGGGCTACCAGCGACGAGCGGCAGCGGCGGTCCTCGTCGGGCTCCGGTGGAACTAGAGCTAGAGGAGGGGATCGACGGGAAAAACTTAGGGGAAACGACCGCATGCTCACGGGGAGTGCAGAGCAGGCCTTAGACGGCTCGGGGAAGGCCTGGGGCGACGAATTGACGGGAGAGGTCCGGCGGCCGGAGGTGGAAGACGAAGGTGTCGCGGGCGTTGCAGGGCTCGGGGTGGCTTCGGCTTCTGCAGGGATGACCACGGCGACGAGGCGGAGCTAACAGCGTGCTCTGGGAGGGGATCCTATGGCTAGAGGTGCTGTTGCTCGAGCTCGAACTCGGCTCCAATGGCGGCAGCAAGGAGGAGGAAGAGATTCGGAGAGAGAGAGTTAGCGCTGGGAATGGATAGAGGAGGCCTCGAGGAGCTTATCCCCGGCCTTGCCAGCGCGAGGCGGCGGCCAGGCACGCGCACAGGTAACTCTTTTCCCTTTTTTCAGTTTTTGTTTCTGTTTTAATTTCTGACATTGATTTGCTATTTATTTCAGCTCCAAAAGGGTGGTAAAAATTATTTTAAACACACCTGAATATTTTTTATAATATTCCCAAGCATTTCCAAAGTTTTCAACATTTTTTAAAATTTATAGTTTCTGATTTCAAATTTAAAGTTTGAAACCAGTGGCTCTTTGCATTAATTTAAAATGATTAATGTGTCAAGAAAATAGTTTTCTCCAATGCTCATTTACTTTCATGATTTATCAGAAAGTTTGAACATTTCTTGAGGCCATTTTGGGTTCATTGATTTGAACTAGTTTGAGATTTTCTTTAATTGAAATAGTGGCTAGGGTTTTGAGTTTTTCCTTTGCCACTTTGTTGTTTTTGTTGAAACTTCTTAGATGCAAATGCAAAGAAGACATGAGCACAAGACTAACTTGCTTAAGGGTTAGGGATGTGACATCCTAACTATTTCCCACCACAAAACCCTCATATTATGGTAGGTCCATGCTCGGTGCAACTATCAACGAGTAAATATCTGAGACAATCCATCAAGGTGGTCACCGATACATCACGATTCAGATGCAACGAAATGGTCTCATTGTAATGGTCAAAGGGTTGCTTGTCTATCTCAGCAAAGTTTTTGAGATATTCTCACGATTCTCGTCCAACTCCGAACACTTCGTCTACTCTGTTAGCTATCATTGGAAACACCCACAATAAGAAACACAACAAGCAGGAAATATAAATGCTCTAAAATAGGAGTTTTATTTTCGTGGACACCTGTGGTCACAAGAAAAATACCTAAAGTTGCTCGAATGGACTTGGATCACCAGAGATTTTTCAACGATGCAAATGGAGGTATTACTGGCTCCACAAGAAGTCTACAGGAAACATATAGGGAACGATATCATTGGATTTGGAGTTGGGATGAATATTATAGGAATTTTCTAATATGGAATAAATGGCAAAATGGGCCATTTACTTGGTTCAACACAAATGTTGGATGATAAAAATGTTAACCATATCTAGACAATTAGGGTATGATTTTTAGAGTACCTAGAAATTTGAAGTTGATTTGGATGATCTAGGAATTTTGCAAAGTGGCCCTTAATAGTTTAAATTTGAATCTGAAATTAAACCATACAAAAATATGTTATGGAAAAATATGGAAGTGGTATGACTAAATAGATTGTAATTTTAAAACAATTTATGAGTTTGAATCATGGCATTTAGACTTGTATATATTTAATTATAATTTTTGGAATTCCTCTAATAATTTAAAAGAAAAAGTGGCGTTGTAGGTATGGGCCAAAATCTATGCAGCCGAACGGACCCAAAAGGAACAGACCTTGGAGAATAGTCCTGCGCGCACCTGTGCGCATTTGAACCTGACCGGTGGGGATGGCCGGTTAGTGAGAGAGAGAGATGCGGGAGACATGAGAGAGGATGGCAAGCGAGACCCGTTTATCACCCCCTTCCTCGCAACACAGGAGGCCGAGGGGCTCCGTGCGGGTACCTTCAACGATGGATTGACGCGGGGATGGCATAGTTGGGCCTAGGGCGTCGCCGCCCATCGATTGTTGGAGGAGATGGGCGTCAGAAGGCTCGGGGTCGTCGCTGAAGTGGAAGTCCGGCGGCGGTGCTCCGGGAGGAGGATGCTCCGGTCGTCTTAGGCACCAGATGAAGGGGGAAACGAAGGGAAATGGGCCAGGAGGTCGAGGTGGTCCCCGATCAAAGGTGAATAGGGCTGGAGGGGGAGCCTTACCGCGCGAACGCAGACGGCCCAAGGCGACGATGTGAAGTTCGATCCTGAGGACATGGACGTGGGGATGAAGAATAGGTGACATGGGATGAGATTAGGAGAGGGAGGGTGCATCCAGTGGGAAGAGAGGAGAGAGGGAGTGGCTCATATAGCCGATCATTGCTGTGTGATCACGAGAGGATGTATATACTTCTTGCTACTTGTTGGTTACCCCAAGTGGAAGGATGAGATGTAGTCAGCAGCAAGTTTTCCCTTACACGGAGACTGTAAGGTTTATCGAACCAAGAGGACTCCAAGGGTGTCTCCTACCCTGGTGCTAGCAGAAGACGTGGACCTGCACACACACAAATAACTTTGCTCCCAACGAGTGCAGAGAGGTTGTCAATATCTCCGGCCTTGTAGTTTGCAAAGGATCAAAACACAAGTGGGAAAAGTTGTGGTGATTGGAACGGAAAGGTAAATGAAAGCAGTAAATGATGGAGGTGTAAGCAATGGTGGTGATATGGACTGGAGTCATATGATCTTCACTAGAGATGTCTCTCTGCCAGAAGACGATAAACAACTATGCTTGGGTAAACAAATTACAACTGGGCAATTGACAGAATTATAAATGCACCATAGTGCTAATTATGCTACTTGAAAGTTGGAGGCTCAATAGTAATGGGCAGTACACCAAGACAAGTAGACTGTTTATTCATCAGCATCTATTTACTATCATCCATCTTGAGATATCTAGCCAGAACATCTTGCTTGAATTAAGTTGCGAGCCCCACCCAAAGTGTAAACTCAATGCAACGGACAACTACATTAACAAACTATGCGTAAGGTAAAAAATTGTTGCAACAATGGTCACAAGCATAGTTATTTTCTCCCTGGTGGCAACAGCACATCCCCTAGTCTCATGTTTTTTTCACTCAAGCTAGACATTAGGGGGCATGAACCCACAATCATGCGTAACGGTCCCTCTTGGAGTTACGATCTACTACTCGGCCAAAGCAATACAAAGCAACGGAGAACATGCATGAATCACTAAAGAACAGAATATAAAAGGATAATAAAATATGTAACTCAGAAAAATATGAACGTAATCTCATAATCCATCGGATCCCAACAAACCGAGCATAGCAATAGCATGAAAATTACAAAGAAGCCTTGATCATGTAGGGCAGCTCACAAGGGCTAACCATTGAAGTAGAAGATTGGAGAGAAGACATCACATAGCTACGTCCGAGAAGCGTCCATGGCGGTGGAGAAGCTCCCTGAGGTCAATCCTCCCTCCGACAGGGTGCCGGGAAGAGGTCTCCTGACGCTCCTGATCTCGGAAGCACTGCAGCGGCGGAACGATGGAGAAATTCGCGATTTTGGATCCCGTATAGGATTTTCCTCGTCAAGGGGTAGATATAGGCGAAAGGAGGGCACCAGAGGGTGTGGGACCCACCTCGGCGACCCTATGCCCCCCTTTTGTGCTTCATGAAGCTTCTGGTGCGCTGATTTTTATATATTTTCTCAAGAATTTGGGGCTCTCGAAAATTGGTTAAAAGCCCGTGCAAAAACGACATCAGCAGACAGAAACTGGTATGGGGTGCACTGAGTTAGTGGGTTAGTCCAAATATGTGTAAAAAGATATAGAAGTGTAGCAAAACATATATGAATGTTACCCAAAAGATCATGGAATAAGCAAAAATTATAAATATGTTGGGGACGTATCAATGTGCCATGGGCAGAGCTCATGGACATGGTGCGGGGCACCATCGAAGACCTCGGGGGAGATAAAATCCGAGTCTAGGGAGCTCCTGGTCGTGGTCCACGTCGAGCCAAGGAGAGAGGGGGAATGGGGAGTGTCTAAGAACGGGTCTGTGTGCGCCAACAACATTGGCCGGAGCGGGCGGCGTGAGGCACACACACAATTGGAGTCGCTAGAGATGGAAGGAGGAGGGGCCCGACCACTTGTGACTTGCGGACAACAAGGGCATCCAACACGCAAGGGGGAGCGGCTCGAGGTGGTCGGAAAGTCGGGATGAGCGCCATCTATAGTGCGTGTGCGCATAATAGTGTGCTCTAGAGCATGCCAACTACAAGCCAGGGCATATCTTTGGAATCCAAGTCATGGCCACTTGCTTCTACGCGTGTGTAAAGTTGTCCACTAGACCTAGGAGGAAGTAAAGAATGAGTAAAAGTCATGGGGTTCTGCATGGGTGTCTTGGTTGAGAAGGAAATCTGAGAGGGAGAGAAAAACTGCTATCGAGATGGGAAAATTGGGGGTTTTACCTCCCAAGTGGTTGAACTCTGGTCATGCAATGTTTACCGGATGTATAAGGCAACCAAGTGGATATGTGCTAAAAGTTTGAGAGTAAGGAGAATAGTAAAAGTGGTGAAACCAGTACATTTTAGAAATGACGAGAAGGTGTTTGATGCTGGTTTGGGAAAGTAAAAGGACACCACTTGCCATGAGGTTTACCAGGATCAAATGTTAGGTGAAAATGAGGTTTATCACCAAATTTGGGATTTGGAGATGTAAGTTTGCAAAGTAAACTCTTTAAACCCTATAAATGGACAGAAACGGGTTTCCGTAGATCAATCCTTGCAAATTAATTCCCACTAATGCACAATTTGGTGTGATGGAATTATTTCAGGATTAGATCATGCACAAAAAGTTTGTAATCAATTGGAGAAATTTGATAGTGTAAAATTTCCCAATTCTAGAAATCAACAGAAGTGGTTTCGAGGTTATTTGGACAAGTGGATATGCTCTCCTTGATGCACCACTTGGTGTGCATGCATTGTAAGGTGGTTAAAACATGTCCACAAAATTTGTGAACACTTGGAGACACTTGGCAATGTAAAGTTGCGCAAGTTTGGTGCTGGAGAGAGAGGATTTTGGAAAATTTTGGTGAATCAAAGAAACTTGGATTGACATGAAACTTGGCAATATCATCAAATACATCATGTGTGTCTTGCTAGAATTTTATTAGAATTATTTTAGAATATTTCCTGTGGAAATATTTCAAATCTGGAAATAGGCAGAAAGAGTTTCGGAGCGTTTTGTCAAATATTTTGAACATGACAATGTGTTGAAACTCTTATATATGGAACATATATGTCCGTTGAGTATCCCTAAATTTTCTCAAATATTTTGGAAGCATGAAAATAGTTTTCCTTCATAAAACACCATTTCTGGCCTCAGAAAAAGGTATTTAAATAAAATAGGAAAATAACTATTAAAATGATTATTTTGAGTTTTTCGGAAGTCTGTTTGAAAATAGGATCCCGAAAAAATATTTGGGGCAAAACTTCTTCCATGATTTGAGGACTTGTAGTACAAACCTCTATTTAGGTTTTTTTTAAAGATAAATTAAATAAATGATTTTGGTCAAAATAATATTTTGTAAAAATAGTTTTACGTCCTATATACATGGCATGGTCATTCAGCAAAGATTTGGAGCAAGAAGATGAGTCTACAGAGGAGGCGGAACTTTTGTGAGTTAAAACACAAGCAAGGAAACAAGCAAGGAGCAATCAATTCATGCACCAAAAGTACACAAAAAGTTTTAACTCATCCTAATTTTTTAGCTAAGTTGACTTAGTTAGTAGTGCCAAAACACAGGGTGTGACATTGTGCGAGGACAATCTATCACATTCTGACCAAAACCATCACTCAAATAAAGGCCACAACTCTGAAGAAGAAGGCATTGTTGGCATCATGAAGAATCATATATTCAACATCGTCCAGAGGATTCCCATCAATATTCCTGATTTCTTCATGAGGACTTTAGCCAATCTTGCAATGTCACAATTTGAGTTGAAGCCTTATACACTCTGGATTATGAGATTCATCGGACCAAGGTCTTTAATTCACTCGCAGGCAGACTTTAATAATCACTTCAGCTTTCTGCCTCCGATTAAGGTCATCAAAAAGACATCTTCCTTGGTAGCAGAAAAAATGAAAAAGATGTTGCTGATGAAGGCACTCATCCATTGGATGGCCAATTTGGTCGTGATGCATCCAACTCCACATATGACAAAACTACCTCGCAATATTCTAATGCAAAGGCCTTAGGACAAAATTCTCAAGGTTATGTCCCTCGTGTGATGAGTGATCATGAAATTTTACTAAGGATTCATCAGAAATTTGATCGCAATCAAAATGGGTCAAGCGTTAGTTTGATGCAATTATTCGAAACATGATTGTGACGCAAAACTATATGCGGAAGAATCACTACTATGTGCATGAAATCTTCGAGTGCACCTAGGCAATTCTATCTCATCTCAAGACACTTGAAGAACTTGTTGAGATGGAATTTCAACAAAACATTGATTGGTCATATCCACCAAAGAAGAAGTTCTAGAAATTTCAAGTTCCTCAGCTTGTTACAAGTTCATATTTTTCATCACGAGAGAATGATGAAGAGGAGGACCCTGACGTCACTGTGGCATGCCCTGCACCAACAAAATGACCCCAACAACAACTCTGTCACTCCTTCACCACCTACAAGACGAAATTCGTGAGGGGTGTTAGACCTCAATTTCATCCCTTTTCGTCACTTGATGACAAAGGGGGAGAAACTTGAGTTAGTCCTCAAGCGGGTCTCTATATATGATCTATTTTGAGGTGTTTATTTGTTGAGTTGTAAGCTTAAGTCCAATCGTGGTCTAACTCTTTTAAGCTTATTTCTGCATGCTTATTCCTCAAGTTCATTAATGCATGCATGCTGAAATTCGTCAGACATCATTTTCCATCACGCATTTAAAATTCATCAAGTTATATATTAAATGCGTGCATGGATTACAAGATACAAGGGGAGATCTCCAAGATTCTAAGCTGACATGTGCACTTGCAGTGCAAAGAATTCCTCAAATACGCACATCTTCACGGGGAATTCCTCTATGTCTTGCAATCAAATTCCTCAAAATCTATACCTTCACTTCATATGTTTATCCACGTTGAAAACTTAACCTATTTTTCATCAATCACCAAAAAGGGGGAGTGTATAAGTGCATCTAGTGCCCCTTATTTATTTTTGTGTATTAAAGTCTTATATGTTAAGGGAGTAATGTGTTTGTGAGTGTATACACATCCTATAAGTCACTGAGGAGTTCGGTTCTGAGACAGAAGTTGACCTCTAAAAATTAATGTTTTCAACTGAAAACTTTAATGCTTTTCTTGAAGACATTAAAATGAAAAAATTGGTGTGACCTTTGCCATATTGATGCAAGGACTATTGAAGGTTGAAGACTTGTCTTTGTAGTTTCATTTCATTTTTTTGAGTCATAGGAAACATCGTACTTTTAAAGGGGGTCGAGGTAATACTAAGGAAAATTTTCCAAATGATGCTCATCTCAAAGCCGACACATACCCAATCCTTTGAGTGAAGCCTTTAGGAATCTCTTGGAGCTCAGTAAAGTTTTTCAGTGACAGAGACAAAGTTCTTATGGTCAATGAGGAAATTGTTCTCACTAAGGAGTTAGGATTTTGCAAGTGCAAATTACCTACCGTGGTGAATAAGATAGCCTTGAGAACTTTGAGAGTTCGAATTCCGACCATTGATGTGGTTAGCCTCAACTGTCCGAGAGGATCTTATCATTACAATGGACAAATAACTTGGGGCATTTATGTCATATCATTTCCGGTTACACCCTGGCTATAAATAGATGCCCCACAACCTCTCAGTACTTGGAGAAAGCCTACTAGTAGCGTTGGTTGTTCGGCTAGCGGTAGCGCGGGCACCAGCGCTACTAGTACAACACTACAACTAATTTCGAGAAGTAGCACCGGTATGCCCACGCTACTTCTATGCGAACTTACCACTAGCAATGGTTCGCAAAGCGCTACTGCTATGCCTACTTAGTAGTAGCGTTGGTACCACCAGCGCTACTACTATGTTTACACAATTTTCTTCCACTACATATTTACGTTGTATTTGTACAGATTTTTTATAGTATTCTAATCATATCATAACAATGCCATGTGGACATCATATCATACACATAATATTCTCATCATATCATCACATCATCCACAGAAATTATGTCGTCTCATCATATATAATCACGATTCATCTCATCATATATAATCACGATAGAGCACCTAGTCGTCTCATCATATATAATCATGATTCAACTCAGCATATATAGTCACAGATGAACACCAACTAATTTTCAATAAATAATGTGAATCACTTAACAAATATGGTTGCTAAACTCACATTGAGGTAAAACTGGAAGCATATCGACATCGACCCAAATGTCGATATTACCTTCAATATCATCTTCAGGACAAATATCGAAGGTTATTTCCACATCCTCCTGAAATCCATATGCCTTTCCTAGAGCTTCCCAAGTTGAGCAACCAAAATGCTAGTGATGAATTGCATTGTATAGTGTAACCACAGATATGAAACCATGTTTAGTCCTTCGTGGAAATGGAAATGGTTCTTCTTCAAGACATAGGGTCTTGCATCGCACGGGATGGACTAGTCGAATTGTAAAAAACAAAAATTACACATTGAAGCATTTAAATACAAAGCAAAGAAGAAAAAAATAATGGTCATCGTTGCTTAATTTAAAAACATCAAAAGTCTCATCAAATTTCCACGCTACAACTAATTTCGAGAAGTAGCACCGGTATGGCCACGCTATTTCTATGCGAACTTAGCACTAGCAATGGTTCGCAAAGCGCTACTGCTATGCCTACTTAGAAGTAGCGCTGGTACCACCAGCGCTACTACTATGTTTACACAATTTTCTTCGACTACATATTTACGTTGTATTTGTACAGATTTTTTATAGTATTCTAATCATATCATAACAATGCCATGTGGACATCATATCATACGCATAATATTCTCATCATATCATCATATCATCCACAGAAATTATGTCGTCTCATCATATATAATCACGATTCATCTCATCATATATAATCACGATAGAGCACCTAGTCGTCTCATCATATATAATCATGATTCAACTCAGCATATATAGTCACAGATGAACACCAACTAATTTTCAATAAATAATGTGAATCACTTAACAAATATGGTTGCTAAACTCACATTGACGTAAAACTAGAAGCATATCGACATCGACCCAAATGTCGATATTACCTTCAATATCATCTTCAGGACAAATATCGAAGGTTATTTCCACATCCTCCTGAAATCCATATGCCTTTCCTAGAGCTTCCCAAGTTGAGCAACCAAAATGCTAGTGATGAATTGCATTGTATAGTGTAACCACAGATATGAAACCATGTTTAGTCCTTCGTGGAAATGGAAATGGTTCTTCTTCAAGACATAGGGTCTTGCATCGCACGGGATGGACTAGTCGAATTGTAAAAAACAAAAATTACACATTGAAGCATTGAAATACAAAGCAAAGAAGAAAAAAATAATGGTCATCGTTGCTTAATGTAAAAACATCAAAAGTCTCATCAAATTTCCACGCTACAACTAATTTCGAGAAGTAGCACCGGTATGGCCACGCTATTTCTATGCGAACTTAGCACTAGCAATGGTTCGCAAAGCGCTACTGCTATGCCTACTTAGAAATAGCGCTGGTACCACCAGCGCTACTACTATGTTTACACAATTTTCTTCTACTACATATTTACGTTGTATTTGTACAGATTTTTTATAGTATTCTAATCATATCATAACAATGCCATGTGGACATCATATCATACGCATAATATTCTCATCATATCATCATATCATCCACAGAAATTATGTCGTCTCATCATATATAATCACGATTCATCTCATCATATATAATCACGATAGAGCACCTAGTCGTCTCATCATATATAATCATGATTCAACTCAGCATATATAGTCACAAATGAACACCAACTAATTTTAAACAAATAATGTGAATCACTTAACAAATATGGTTGCTAAACTCACATTGAGGTAAAACTGGAAGCATATCGACATCGACACAAGTGTCGATATTACCTTCAATATCATCTTCAGGACAAATATCGAAGGTTATTTCCACATCCTCCTGAAATCCATATGCCTTTCCTAGAGCTTCCCAAGTTGAGCAACCAAACTGCTAGTGATGAATTGCATTGTATAGTGTAAGCACAGATATGAAACCATGTTTAGTCCTTCGTGGAAATGGAAATGGTTCTTCTTCAAGACATAGGGTCTTGCATCGCACGGGATAGACTAGTCGAATTGTAAAAAACAAAAATTACACATTGAAGCAATGAAATACAAAGCAAAGAAGAAAAAAATAATGGTCATCGTTGCTTAATGTAAAAACATCAAAAGTCTCATCAAACTAGATGGTGAAGAAACTTCCGTTTCACAAGTCAGGCCAGCGGTCGCATAAACAACGATCTTTGCCGCAATAATCACACTCAGGGATCCCCTCGTCATCAGATGACATTTCATGTGTTCATGATTCAAATATTAAAAATCGACAACAATATTGATGTATATGAAAAATCAGCTTGTGTTTAGTTTCGGTCTGTCGTGTCTTCCTTGAAAAACTCTCATATCTCATAGTGTATATGGTGCACACTCTCTCACACTGATATGGTGGAGTATGTTGGGGGACACGCCCTCATACTACTATTTTGACTATCAGTGATGACCTCTCCTCCCTTCGTTCCCGCGTGCATAACCAAAATCCCTAGGACACGGGAACGAACGAGGAAGCAGCCCCCACGACAATAGTTGGGGTTCTTCCTCTTATATTCTAACCGTCGGTGTTGGTCGCTTCCTCGTATTCTCTTCTCCCTCACACTAATATTTCGACCGTCGGTGATGGTATTACCTCTTCTTCTCTCCTTGCGCATTGTCCCGAGGTATAATCACAAGAAGAGAAGAAGAGGAAGCGAACCCCATGGCAGCAGTCAGTATTCCTCCATGAAGAACATATTGAAAGTTACACGAGGAGCTCCAAAAGATCGACAGTCACCCAAATCATAAGTCAATTTACATTACATAAGAAATGTCCATTGCTAAAATAGGACATATCGAGCGCCTGAAATTTGTCGGCATAGAAATGAATCAACATTTCGGAAAAACATAGGAACTAGGAGGTGCTCTCTCCAAATTGATGCAGAAAAATCCATAGCAATATTATCATGATCAAGTACTAATATCTATCTAAATGCATCCATCCATCCATCTAAACATCGATCCATCTAAATGTATCCATTCATCTGAACGCGCACATTCATCTAAATGCATTCATTCATACATCCAACAATCCAGATGCATGAATTTATCCATCCATTCATATTGTGTAACGGTGCAAAAATAGAGGCAGGAGGCAGAAGGGTGCGAGTGGGAGAAAGGAGGGAGGACGAGCTACCACTGCGTGCATGGCCGGGACGTGGATGGCCGCCATGTGGGGGCTTGTGGGGAGGGCTGGGTCGGGGAGGGCCGCCGCATGGGCAGGTCCAAGACGGGGAGGGCCACCGCGTGGGGAGGGCCAGGACGGTGAGGGCTGCAGGGATGCGAGAGTAGTGCCAATGCGAAGGAGATGGTACTCGATGCAAATGAGAGAGTGGGGAGTGAGGAGTGATGGGTGGGGTGTGGACAGGATAGATGTATGATTTAGAAGTAGGGCTTGTTGGGGACGAGCGCTACTTCCAAGAGCAATAGCAGTTGCACTGATGGCCGCTACCTCTACTACAACAGGTAGACCCTGCCAGTGGTGATGTGACCACTTAGGAGTTGCACGATCGTCTTCAACTACTTAGAGACCTGTAGCACCGGTAGCTATGCCATGCTACTACTACTTAGTAGTAGATCATATCAATGATACCGTGCTAATGCTAAAATCCTATCTATAAGGTTTCTCCTAGTAGTGTCTAGTTGGTCGGCTGATCTGATCAAGAAATTTACTAGTATCATTTGAGAGCAACCCATCGTCCCAGGGCGTTGAGATAAAATCATCACTGACAAAAAATCCAAAACTCTAACATTTAAAACCAAAAGTGATTGAACATCAATAATGAGATTGTTCCTTTGTGGAATTGACATTTGTTACCTTGGAAGAGTGTGCATTTTCAAGCTGGTTAGGCATGATCGTCTAGTGCATCCAAGATGAAATTGTGGATTGTCAGGAGACCGAGTTTGTGAAGGTTTGGATGTCTACCTTGAAAACTTACCACGAGTGATTTGGCGAGGTTTGTGTGACATTAGCTCAAGGAGAATACTAGAGTACGGTAAGGATTATGTGTCTTGGGACTGTGTGTCCTTTAATTTAAAATCGAGACGCTCCAAACCAGATGTACGGTAAGGACTGTGTGTCCATATGATTGTCACAGCTATTGGAACTGGCTTACCAAATCATTGTGATCACCGAGCAAGTGGTTCTATTTCCTCAACCCTTTCATTTCATCGACTACTTTCTTGGTGAGATTGATATTTTGTCACACCCTGTGTTTTGACACTCCTGGCTAAACTAACATATCTCAAATATCAGGCCCAGTTAAAAAAATTGTGAGTGCTTATGATGGTTAATATGGTTGTTGTCTCGTTGTTTGCGTGTTGTGCCTCAAATCATAAAACTTTCTCCTACTCTCTTCACTCATCTCCTTTCCCTAAGTTTGTGCCCAATGACCATACCATATATGTAGGACCTAAAAATATTTGTACCAAATACTATTTTGACCAAAAAGAATTTATTTAATTCAGGCTTAAAAAACCACTGAATTGGGATTTGTTCTACAAGTCCTCAAATTAGGGGAGTTGTTTTTCCCTAAATATTTTATTTAAATACCATTGTCAAAAAGACTTCCCAAAACCACAAGATTATTATTTTAAAAACTATTTTACTATTTTATTGAAATTCCTTTTTCTCAGGTAAGAAATGGCCTTTTATGAAGGAAAATTATTTTTCTTGTTTTAAAAATATTTGAGAAAAATTAGGCAAACTCAGTGGACATATATATTCCATATATAAGAGTTTCAAAACATGGTCGTGTTCAAAATATTGGACAAAACCCTTCAAACCCTTTCTCGCTATTTCAAGCTTTTTGAATATTTCCATAGGAAATATTCTCAATAAATCCTAGTAAATTCTAGCATTTCACACATGATATATGTGACCGTGTTGCCAAGTTTCATCTCAATCCATGTGGATTTGATTCACCTAAATATTCCAAAACAATATCTATCCGCATCCAAATTTGAGCAACTCTACATTTCCATGTGTCCCCAATTGTGCTCAAATTTTGTGCACATATTTTGATGCTCCAATAATGCATCCACACCAAGTGGTGCATCAAGGAAAATAGATGGACTTGTCCAAAACCCCTCAAAACCTTCTTTGCTGATTTCCAGAATTGGGAAACTTTACATTACAAAGTTTCTCCAATTGATCCCAAATTTTTTGACATTCTCTAATACTAAAATAATGCCACCAAACCAAGTGGTGAATTAGGGGGAATTAATTTGCATGGTGTTATGTGCAGAAGGCCATTTCTGCCCATTTCTTGGGTTTTTCAAGCCTACATTTGAAACCTTCTTAACAAATCTAAAATTTGGTTTCCACCCTCATTTTAACCTATCATAGGAATATGTTAAATATTAGGGGCATTGAATCCCCCTAGGTGCCCCTCGACAACATCAAACACGTTCTCCCATAAACTATATGACAAGAAAATTTGGTCCTAATATATTTCCCTTGCCACCAAATTTCTACCATAGTATCTTTGGACGATATTTCACCTGAAGTAACTTTGCCATGGCCTCTGATCAAGTATTGGAGGGTAACTCCCTCTCTTTACCTCTCCTTTTTACCATGGTAGTCCTCTTTTACACCTCTGCCATTAATTATGTTCAAGCAAATGCCCCACATCCTTCCAGAGCACCTATTGTATGCTAAAGCACTATTTAGAGCAAATATATGGAATTCTCAAGAAGAAAATATGAACAACCCTTCTCAAACTTCATTTTGGCACAAATGTGGCCTTTAACTGCAAGTGCTAGCTACACTCCTCCCCCTGAGGTGAAACTTGGTAGACTGTTAGTTCTTGCATAGCCAGGGCTACTCGACATGGTCTCATCCCAAGTTCCCCCAAGTAAAAACCTTGTTTCCTATCCCCAAGTTTTATGTTGCAAACTAAACTAGGATGAAACCCGAAGCTCTGGCCAAACGATGGTCCTGGACAAGCTTTAGCATGGTGACCATGCTGGCTGCATGCAGTAATGGCACTTTGAGTATTGACTTCTTCCGGCAGCTCGTGTCCGGCAACTGTAACGTGTCTCAGCATGATAGAGGATTCCCTTTGACCTCCCATGTCGCCCCTGACGCCAGATCGGCTCCAAAACCTCTCTCACACTCGTGTTCCTCCGCGCCAGAGCGCATCTGAGGGCACCGAGCTCCCCTCAGTCGCCCTCCTCCATTTGACTCCATCTCTGAGATCCCTACCATCCTCAGTCCGTTAAACTTCACTCCTAGAGACCCAGGACCTGCCTTCTCGTTGTCCTTCGGCCTCCATCTCTATCTATGGCCGAAGCCTGCCGCGGCAACCGCGCCTCAATCAGTGCTCCCTAAGCCCCTCATGTCCCTTGAGGATCACCGGAACCCCGCTATCGCATGAGTTCCTCTCCCTGTGCCGGTTTTAATTCTGCCGATGGCCGGAGCACCGCTCCCACGACCGTCGTCACTGGTCTGCACCGCTTCCGAGTCCCCATTTTCCCAGCGCTACCCGACGGGTGAGGGTTGGTTTGGTGGGTGCGCCTCGTCCTCTTGGACGTCTGCATCACCAAACCTTTGCCAAGCACGGGTTGTACCTCCGACAACGATCACCGAATGAAGTCCCACCCCTTGTTTGAGCGCGGGCAAAAGGTAGACGAAGCTGATCCATCAGCTAGCGGGCCCCGCCTGTCGGCTAGATACCGGGCCACTAACGGGTGGGCTAGCCCACTTATGTGGAGGCGTGCTTCACAGATCCCGTGTCCCTACCCAGAAGACCTAAGCGAGGAAATATGCCTTCGGCGCCTCCTCTAAGTTGCTGGCCGAGCGATTCGGCCAGCCTAGACCCTATCTTGTGCCCAAGGCGATTGATTGCCCGTGTTGTAAATGCCATTCTTGTTTTCCTTTTTTTCACGCAAATCCAAATTCCTAACTAATTCATTTGAACTCAAAGTTTAATAATTCAAGTTCCTACAGATTCAAAATCATTACCTATTCAATTATGTGCATTGAACATTTTTCCAAACAAATTTTCTTTCCTTTTAACATTTAAATTCAAATTTGGGTATTTCAAATCCGAC
This sequence comes from Hordeum vulgare subsp. vulgare, assembly GCF_904849725.1. Classification (NCBI taxonomy): domain Eukaryota; kingdom Viridiplantae; phylum Streptophyta; class Magnoliopsida; order Poales; family Poaceae; genus Hordeum; species Hordeum vulgare. The sequence continues at coordinate 253,172,829 of NC_058519.1, forward strand.
CTTGCAAAAATCCTAGAGATCTCAAATCAACTCCAAATGGAGTGATTCCAATTTCTAGAGACTTCTAATATCATGCACTATTTTTCTAGCCTAGGTGAACAATTTTATCATGCCTTATTTTGGGTGCACAAATATATAACCCCTTTTATCCACCATTTTCGTATTTGAAAATCAGAGGGTGATCATACCAACTCCAAATCAAATGAGACCACTTCCAAAAATCTTCTAAAATCATGCCCCGTCAGATGGATGCATCCACTAATTTTTATGAGAATATTTTTTGTAGACTTGATCACCAATTCCTCCGTTTCCACCATTCAAATTCTTCGTTGGTCCAAATCTCTTAGAACAAGCTTTCAGGATTTTTCGTGTGACTAGACATGTACATGAAAAATAATGCACCTATTTATTGAGCACTTTGTGTTTGTGCTTGTGGCGTGGATTATCATGGCTAATTTCGACGATAGTTGACGAAGTCGACAAGCTGACCGGAGTTGACTAGGATCTCCTGAAGACCTCGAAGACTTTGCTGAACCAGGCAAGCAGCCCCTTGACCATGTCTAAGCAAATATTTTCATCCATGTCATATGCAGCATTTTTTCGATGCATAATACCTAGTTAACTAGATAACTACCTCGGTGGGGCGATTCCAATAGTCCTTGTTGACACTTGCACTCCGATGAGGGTTGGGTGGGTCAGTGTAGTTAGGTTGCTAGTAGTTGTTATGCAAATGGGATGGGATTATGCATGGTGGCGATAAAGGAAATGGTTTCAATGACTTTTTTATCAAAAACCCCGTGGGGTGCCACTAATGCCCGAGGGACATGTGTTGAGCTTGGTAACCACTTGATAAACGAGTGGTGTACCGAGGCAAGTTGTGTGTGTGGTTTCAAAAATGGGATTAGATTTAAGATTTGTCGACCGTCCCAACCTTACATGTGCGACCATGATACCCGTTTATGGGACGGTGGTTTGCTGATTACTTTGGTCGATGCTAGCAGAGAGCCCACATTACTACTGGTGGGAGAGGCGTGGACACTCTCAGATAGTATCGTGCCAGGTAGGGCAACCATAAGTTGTTTTACAGGCACCGGGCATACCGTTGGTCCCTTCATGGATGGTACTATCTAGAGTGAGGCTCATACGATGTACATCATGAGGGTTGGGTACCAATCGAGTGGACTTTCTGTTTAGTGTCGCCAGGGGAAAGACATTGTTTGGGTGCTTACCTCGGGTATGCTATATACCGCGAGTCGAGGATGACACGAAAATTCCATGAGTCTTCTGTGTACATCGCACAACCTCTGCAGAGTGTCAAACTATTGGAATAGCCGTGTCCACGGTCTAGGACAGTTGGATGGTGCTGCTTAAACTATGTCCAGGAGTTTTCATATAAACCAAGAGTGTGTGTATGTGTGTGGGGGGGGGGATATTGTGGTGGTCTTAATGATGAGCTATGTTGGGCGACTTGGCATGATGGGTGAAGATGGGATGTCCCACCCTCTGTTGATATTGATATCTGTAACCTATTCGTATGGATATTGTTTACCTGTTGATGCATGCTCTCACCAGCTGATTGATCATGAGATTGCACTCAATTTAGCTTTCCACAAATACCTACTTAGTGATATATCATGCATTGTTATTGCCTCATTCCAAACATGGGTTGCTTGCAAGTACATTCAAAGTACTCATTGGCTTGCCACATGTTATTTCATTGACCAGGTAAGGGAGAAAAGGAGATGGTGAAGAATACCTTGGTGACATTCCCGTGGGCTAGGACGCTTCCGAGTTAGAATGCCTGTAGGGTTAAGGCAGATGGCATGGGTTCACGCTTGCATTGAAGATTTCCATTTCAATGTACATGAAGACTTGGCCATAATGGCCATATCTGAGATGAACAATATGTATGGATGTAAGTCTCTTGTTATTCGGTTTACGTGTGTTCAATGAGTATTGATCTTTGGGATCACTATACACGTGCATTCGGTGATCTCAACTTATAAGTCGGGGTTCCCATGGAGCTGGTATTAGAGCCATCCTGACTATAGGAAGCCCTTAGTTAGCACAGACGTTATTCAAGACAAAACTATTTTCCAGGCCCTTCGAATCATTTGCAAAACCTAATTATTTGTCACACCTCCTAAGTCTTGAAAAGAAGCGAAGGTTTGTACCTTAGCACTTCCACCCTTGTTCCTTCAACTCTCCTCATCTGCTTTTCAAACTTGCAAACGATCACTAGCACCTTTATGCCCCTAACCACAGGTTTCGTTGAAATCTTGGTGGGTAACTTTAAAGGAAATCACCTTGCTAAACGATCACCCGCATGTTTGGAAGATAAGATCGACAACGCAACTACCAGACGAGACAAATAGAAGCTACTTTCTCGAGGAATGAGGACGGCGAGACTCAAAAGATGGTTTCACCCTCGACACCACCTCGGAGTGGTGCAACCTAGGCCTACTATGATCGGGACATAAGATATGCAAGATTATGATATGCATCGCTAATGGAGCAACCTTGTCATTATCGTTCCTGTGTCGACAACCACCAGTGGGTGAGAACATCGCAATTTGGTCTGCTTCACCATGGTGAGCGGGAAAACGGTTCCCTTCATCCCCCGCTCTTTGTGTTGTTGTTGTCATCAACATAACGAATAGGTCGGAACTCTATCATGCCTTGTCAATGTCGTTGCATAATGGTTGTCCACATGGAGCTCTCGACGCCTTGGAAGATAAGAAGGCACTAACAGGATCACAAAGACAACAGAAGACCCTCTCCAATGGAAACCGTGAGAAACAACCTTCGTCGACAGCTCACAAATGAGGAGTTGTCAAGGAATCTTTCTAGCTCAACCCGAATCGCCTCGACGAGCAACAAAAAGAGACATAGCGACACCTGAAGAAGACCCAGAAGGTTGAGCGGACTCCTCGACAAGACATGAAGTAACCACGACTATTGAGTCCGAGAATCCCTACGGTAGGATGAGTCATGCATTCCCTATGCGAAGTCGAGTCCGCATGATGGTTCAAAAGGGACCATGTTGTGTTTTGCTTATTTCTCTTGTTTGTGCCATGATATGAGTAGCACTTTTACCCAGGCAACTAGTATGCGAGTATATCACCTGCCTCACCTTGATGTTTGTGTTTGGCCTTTCAGTACTTGTTCGATTGCACTTGCACTACACCACCCCCTTAGGCACCCCCTCTATGCTACTTTTATCTCTCACTCACCTTACTCGACAAACTAAGACCAGCAGGACAAGATGCACCAAGGATCCACCTCGACGGACTACTAGCACTAAGACTCTGACTGCAACGTGCCCAAACAGACGCAACCCCATGGAGTTATGTTTTCCCCTCGAGATTGGGAACCCTCCCTAGACCTCACTAGTTGCCCTAGCTCAAACCTGTGATAGCTTGTTTAACACACAGAATTGCGAGATCACCTATTGAGCTTCAAAGCCCTTCTTAGCACTCGGTTCATTATGGAACGGGTGATCACAATGAACAAGTATTCTTAATTCTTGAGCTATCATGGGAGCTTGATGCCATTCGAAGGATTCTTCTAAGGGTATACGACCGTAGCGTATGACTTGAGGTGACTACATTAAGTATCTCACGAATGTAGCTAGATTCTCTTAGCGGATAGTAAGACCCTTAAGTTGGTAGTTGAGCTTGGTGGAAAAAGTTTATAAAGTAGCGTAACCTACATATTCCTGGAGTAAGTTTGGATTCAGTAGCACAATTGTGATCAGGAGCTAAAATTCTTGGTGGTACAATCAACTGACTTTGTCAAGTAGTTGTCATGGTTTGATGGTGTTACCATAATTACTTGGGGTAACGAGTGAGAGTTCTTGGTCGGCATGAGATTTGGATTTAACAAGTACTCTTAATCGAGTATCGATTGTGAATGATACCATGTTGTTCGGAGTAAATTGCATTTTGTCCCATTATCTCGATTATGATGCCATATTTCTTGGTGCTTAACAAGTAGAAGTAATTGTAGTTTTCAAATGTATTTACAAATCTATGTAAGCTTGGCCTTGGAGATTAGTTGGCCATTGTTGGGTTTATTATCCCGCCATTAGACCTGCCCTAGGGGGGCGGGTCAATATGATGGTGTCTCAACATTCATACTCAAGACGGGCCCTGACCTATGAAGAAGAAGGCACAAGGCGTTTACCAACAAGAGCCAGTTGTGGCCCAAGACACGAAGAGGGCGACTCATGGCCCATACAAGAGGAGGGTCGCCAGGAGTTTCTTTGCTCAAGGGGTAAGGTGAGTTAGAGACATTCCAGGTCACGAGTTGTAACATGACCCAGACTCTTGTAAACCTAGGACCTCGACCTGTATAGAAAGGCGAGTCTCTAGGGCTGGTAGTTTTGAGGCTAACATCAATCAATAGCTAGGTCACGCGAATCCGCACCCTTGTAATCGATTTCCACAACAATATACACATAGCAGGACGTAGGCTTTTGCTCCCTACTAACCCCTTTGAGTCGCCACATGGTTGTGGTGCCTCCATCTCAAAGTCCTCTCAGGAGGACATCTGCCATGCCAAAACCACGACAATTGGCACCCACCGCGGGGCTTACGCACGGTGGAGCTGAGTTCTCAAAGGTAGACCTTCCAGGGTTCAGGAGTTTCACGGTTGGTCTGATGACTAAGAGTCGTCGTGGAAGTTACTACATCGACAACTCAAGCTGGGGTCCCGAGGCCGGTTCAATCGAATTAGCTTACTGGGTCCCCTTCAGCAAGATTCACGTCTTCATCGACAAGATCGGAACACCGGTTCCCGAGCCGGACATCTGCACCGACATCGTCGAGCTGGCTCGGCTCGCCCTACCCGCCACCTCTCGGATTGGATGGCGTCGCGTCTTCGTCGGCTTCACACAGGGGGGCAGCCTCCCGGATGAACTAGAAGATGGTGGTGATACCCCTGTGCATTCTGATGGCGAGTGATCAATCGGAGATACTAACTTGATCTGCACTCTCTATGTGGGAAGGTTGGGCGGTTTCCCTAAGGCGGCAATCTCTAAAGGGCCAGAGGAACCGCCACGCCAAGTCGCCATCTATATGGCAGGGGACACAACGACTCATAACCAGCCAAACGCGGCAACCGCCAATAGGGCCAACGGACGTGGGAAGATGCCGGTCCAGACCATGACAGATCTGATGGTTGAGATGTCAAAACTCATGGCAGTAGCCGTGACGGCTGATAACCAAGAGGAAGTTAATGTAGAATTGGCCAAACTTTGGGAGGAGATGGAACCTATACAGTGCAAGAATGATGCTGAGATGCCCCGAATGGCGGATCAACGGGCTCAGATCGACGAAGAGGTGGAGCGCTTGAAGGTGGACGCGTGGTGACTTGAGCGCCAGCGAGTCGCGTCGGACGATGTTCATCAGAGGAGGCATCAGAGTCGTATCCCGGCCAATCTTAACCCTCCTCGCCTGTTTAGTAGCCCGCATATGCCCGATGCGTACCATAACCCGCCTCGCGAGAGGAATCCGCAGGTTGAGATTGTCGAGCAGCCAATGCAACCCCCGTTGATCCCACAAACGGATCAACACTTCCAAACACCTCAAGGCCACTTCTCCAACCAGGTGGATAAAGTGCTGGCTGTGACCCGCCACTTGGAGTCTCTTCCTATTCGTGGGACCACCGCGCTGGAGGTGGAGGTAGGGAACGCCATCGAGATGTTAAAGACGATGGTGGTCCAGCAGGCGCAGGTTTCATACAGTCGTGATCGTCTAGACTCCACGCCACAGGCAAGCCATACGAAGAGTCACCCAGATCATCCCCCGGTGGTTTCTAGCGACGGCCATTGACACCAACCTAAAATGAATCCACCCGATCCGTCGACATCAAATGCTCACGTGCTTGTCAACATTGCACGAGCCGCCCGGCAGGCAAAAGGAGAGGCAACGAAGACATTGGCAGGTCAGGGAGTTACACCATATGCCCACCTGGCTCCTGGGTACAGTGGGCGGGGAGCAAGGAACGTAGGCGTCCCCTGCCTATCTTTTGCTCTACGTAATGAGCACATGCCCAGATACTTCAAGGGCCCTCGTCAGGTACCCAGCTATACACCCAACCTTGAGCCAGGGGCGTGGGTTGAGAGCTATGAGCTGGCTATGGACATGCTTGATGCTAGTGATGGGGTTTGCCCCAAATATTTCACTATTATGTTAGAAGGACCGGCTCGCACGTGGTAGAAAAATCTACCACCCAACTCCATCAATATTTGGGCGGAACTCAAGGAGCGCTTCATCAAAAACATTCGAGCGACCTGCAAGCGTTAGATGACCATCGTAGATGTACAACATCGTGTTCAGCGGGTGGATGAATCGGCTCATCATTGGATGAGGCGGGTCGCGGAGATCACCCACTCTTTGGATGATATTACGGAGGCTCTGGCCATGCTGTTCTTGGAGAAGAACTTTAATTTTCAGCCCCTGGTGTTGAACCTCGGCCGCCTTAAGCGAAAGGTGCAAGATATGGGCGAGTTGACGGACACCCTCACCAATTATGCCGATTCAGATGGCATGAAGGATGTCAATTCTGGTGATGAGAAGGCCAGTGAAGTTAAAAGAGGAGATGGAGCTAAGGTTCACTTCCACACTCACGGGCGCAACAATAACCATGGCGGCCAAGGAAAAAGGAGGCATCAATGTGGCGTGTCTGATTTTGGATCTAACGCTAGTGTTCAGTCTAGAAACCAGTACCGCAACTTTGGTCAAAATCATGGTTTTAGCGGGAGGAAGCCGTGCAACTAGGAAGAGATTCTTAAGGGACCTTTCCCTAAGCATAGTACCCTGGGTGCCCTGTCTTCTCACTCTTGGGAATATGGTTTTGTAATGAAGGAATTCCGTCTGCAAGCATATAGAGACCATCAAGGAGGTAACAAAGGCGCCCAACTAGGTCAATTTGGCCCGGCGGGTCACGAAGCGGCTCGTTTAGTGATTTTCCAAACCCAGGTTCTCAAGGTGGAGGAGGCTCACATAACAATGGTGGACAGTCATCTGGCCAAGGCAATCAGCAGTATAATGACGAGGATAGATTTCAGCAGCCAAACAACGAGGGCGGCTTTTTGAGAAATCTTGTACTATGACACCTTCCGACGGATGAAATTTGATGAGAAGGACTTGATGCCTTGAACTATTGTTTTTCATGGCATTGTCCCGGGAAAGTCAGCATATCCTGTTGGGTGGATCAAGTTGAATGTGGCTTTTGGTGATGAGTCCAATTACAGGAGTGATTTATTGATGTTTGAGGTGGTCAAAATTGAGAGTCCTTATCATGCTTTGTTCGGGCGACCGGCTTATGCCCTCTTCATGGCCCGGCCTTGTTATGTGTACCATCACAGTCAATGGGGATCGAAAAATAGCCCAGGAGTGTGAAGAAGGAGATGCCGCATATCCTGAGATGGCGTGTGCTGACGAAGAGTTGAAGTTCCACAAGGCCAATGTGGACCAAGCTGACATGAGCCCCTCAAAAAGCTAATTGTTTATTCTGAGCTGCCCCTTAAGTTCAAGCCAGCACATGATACCAAACAAGTTGATTTCGTCCCTGGCGACTATTCCAAGAAGTGTACTATTGGGACCAGCTTGGATCCCAAATAGGAAAGCATGCTCATCGAATTCATCCGTGAGAATTGGGACATCTTCGCATGCAAACCTTCTAACATGCCAGGAGTACCGAGAGAATTTGCTGATCACCATCTCAATGTAGATCCCAAGATGAAGTCGGTTCGTCAGTACCTCCATCAATTTAATGAGGGGAGGCGTAAATCAATTGGAGAAGAAGTCACCCGGCTCTTGGCCGCCGGGTTCATCGTCGACGTTTTTCATCCTGAGTGCTTGGCTAACCCGGTCTTAGTTCTCAAGAAGAACAACACTTTTCGCATGTGCATCGACTATACAGACCTCAACAAAACTTGTCCGAAGGATCCTTTGGCCCTTCCCCATATCGATCTAATCATTGAGTCTACGGCGGGTTGTGAGCGTTTGTGCTTTCTGGAAGCATACTCTGGTTATCACCAGATCAAGATGGCCAAGGAGTACCAGGAGAAAATGGCCTTTATCACACTCTTTGGAGCCTTTTGCTATCTCTCAATGCCTTTTGGACTCAAGAGCACGGGGGTGACTTATCAATGTTGCATTCTGAATTGTTTGCATAGTCAGATTGGACGTAACATTCATGCTTATGTCGATGACATTGTGGTGAAGTCACAGAAGAAGGAGACATTCTAGGCGATCTCAAGGAGACATTTGACAACCTCCGGTGTATCAGATGAAGCTTAACCCGACCAAGTGCGTGTTCGGGGTTTCTGCGGGAAAATTACTAGGATTAGTGGTGTCCGAGCGTGGCATTGAAGCTAACCCAAACAATTTCAAGGCGACAACTTCGCTTGGTAAGCCGGCTAACATTAATTTGGTCCAGCGTATGGCAGGTCGCATTGCAGCACTGAGTCATTTCATAAGTCGCCTTGGTGAGAAGGCCATCCCTCTTTATCAGTTGCTTAGAAAGACAGATCACTTCGTTTGGACCGATGCACCAAATGAAGCTTTCGAGGCTCTTACGAATCGAGTTGCTGAGCCGCCCGTGCTGGCAGCCCCGGCTGATAAAGAGCCAATGATCTTGTACATTGCTGCTAACTCTAAAGTGGTGAGTGTAGCGGTGGTTGTTGAACGCAAGGGAGAAGGCAAGGAATATCCTGTTCAACGACCAGTACATTTTGTCAGTGAAGTGTTGACCCTGTCCAAGCAGCGATATCCACATTGGTAGAATCTGGTCTTTGGCATTTTCATGGCAAGTCGGAAGTTGAAGCACTACCTCCTGGAGCACCGAATCACTGTGGTTAATGCCATGCCAATTGAGGACATTATACAGAACCGAGAAGCGACTGGGAGGATTGCTAAATGGGTAATAGAGCTTGGTCCTCATCATGTGAAGTATATGCCTCGCACAACCATCAAGTATGAAGATCAGGTGGACTTTATCAACGATTGGACTGAGTTGCAGATTCCGGAAGATACACCGGATAACACATACTGGAGTATTCATTTTGATGGTTGTAGGAAGTTGGAAGGCTTGGGTGCTGGACTGGTGTTATCCTCCCCACGAGGCGACAAGTTTTGCTATGTTTTGCGACTCATGATTCCTTGTACCAATAATGCGGCTGAGTATGAGTTGTTACCCCATGGGCTCAGGATAGCTAAGGAGATGAACCTGAGCCGGGTCAGGTGCTTAGCCGACTCAGATTTGGTGGGTCAACAAGTATCATGAACTTGGGATTCTAAGGATCCATTGATGGTGGCTTATAGGCGTGCGGTAACCGAGGTGGCCGGTTATTTCCATGGCTACCAGGTTAATCATATTGATCATCGACAGAACGAGGCAACTGATGCTTTATCGCGACTTTAATCACAACGTAAGCCTGTTCCCCCAATGTGTTCTGGGATATCTGACATAATCCTTCTGTGAAGTTGCTTTCTGAAGTAGACATAGTAGTTCCTGACCCGGAATCACAGTTGGTGTCGGCTCTCCGGGCGATCCCTGACTGGACAGTACCGTACATGGCTTATCTCGCCCGAGGGGAGTTGCCAACTTATGAAATTTTTTCTAGACAAATCGTGCGGCGGTGCAAGTCAATGGTTATACATAAAGGCGAGTTACACAAATTAAGTACATGTGGGTTCTTCCACCGCTGTGTTTTCCCGGAAGAAGGGCGAGATATTCCCAATGAGATACATACGGGCGGCTGTGGACATCACGCTGGGTCTCGATCTCTGGTGTCAAAATCTTTTTGCCATGGTTTCTACTTGTTTACGGCTCAGGGCGCTGCAGAGGATATAGTGCGTCGATGTGATGGATGTCAGAAGTTTGGACGTCAAGTACATGTGCCGGCTCAGGAGTTGCGCATGATCGCAATTACATGGCCTTTCACGGTTTGGGGGCTTGATATGGTTGGCCTGTTTAAAATGTCTTCCGACAAAAAAACCATCTCTTGGTGGCGGTTGATAAATTTACCAAGTGGGTTGAAGCAAAGCCGGTCAACAATTGTGAGGAAGAGACAGTAGTCAAGTTCCTCAACAAGCTGATTTTCTGTTTTGGTTATCTCCACAACATCATTACTAACAATGGTACTAATTGTTCTAGCGGGCAATGAAGGAGTTTTGTCAACAAGAGCACATCCGGCTTGATGTATCCATAGTGCCTCATCCACAGTCCAATGGTTAAGCTGAGCGGGCTAACCAGGAAATCTTGTGGGGAATCAAGCTCAGCTCATGGTTCCTTTGCAGCTCACTCCGGGTTGTTGGGTCAAAGAGCTTCCTTTCGTACGTTGGAGTATCAGAACAACAGCAAACAGATCAACTGGTTACACTCCTTTTTCCTTGTCTATGGGGCTGAGGCGGTTCTTCCAAGCGATACAAGGCATGATTCTCATAGGGTCGCCACATACGTAGAAGCGGATAATGAGCAAGCACGTCAGGATTGTTTGGATGTTGTGGAGGAGGAACGTGATTTAGCCGCAACACGATCGACTATCTACCAACAAGTCCTGCGTCGTTACCACAGTCGACGGGTCAAAAGCTGGGTGTTCCAGGAGGCGACTTAGTGCTTCGACTAATTCAAGATCACACGGGAAAGCACAACCTCTGGCATCCATGGGAAGGACCTTTCGCCGTCAGCAAAGACCTGCACAACGGCTCTTATTACTTGATTTATCATTTCCCTTAGAAGCCAACCTCGGAGGAAGAGACAACCCGCCCGTGGAACATTGCTCATTTGCGACCTTACTACACTTAGAGCCATTGGCTCCTTATCCATGTACATAGTTCAGTATTTGTGTACTCCTTATATCACATCAATAAAGCCGACGCCCACGAAATTGCGGGTCACTTCCGTTTCAGCCTAAATGTTGAGCATGCGTCTTTATTGATTAAATAAGCCGCCCAAGAGGACGAGTCGCTGCAAAAGGAGGCCATTCAAACATGGACGCTATTGGCATCAAAGAGAACGAGTCGCCCTTTTGTGATCGTTCAAACATAGAACTACTAAGCCAAAGAGGACCAAGTGCCATGATGCACGTTTCAAACTTAGGCGCCAATGTATGATCATAAACGATAAAACTCGGCTTACTTGGGGCCTACTAGTCCCCAAGATGTTTAGCAGTAATAGCATTGTCTTCTGCTATACTATGCCCGTATTTCCTTGATCATACATCACATGGGGGCTTCTAACTCATTGAGTCCTGCCTTAATACCCTCTTGGATAGCGAAAAATTAACGCATTACAATGGATATACTGGACTGTATGTTTTGCAAATCGCTCATAAGCCCCGTGTACTCTTGGCGAGTCAATCCAATCTTAGACCCTGAACTTCCAAAGTTAAAACATTGAGGCGCTTGCGAGAGCCAGCATACGGAAAATTGACAAACCATGTGTTCATCGAACCTGCTTGACTGAAGCTTGACTCGAGCCTGATCCACCAGTCTAAAAACATAACGGTTTTTACAAAACCCTCTTAGCGAACGACTAGATCCTTGCAGGCACGTCTATCCTCCATGACTAACTGAGCCGACTTATTTTTCACCTTATATGGTGTTATATTTTCAGGCACAGATCCAACAGCTGTACTGACTCATCCAAATTGGTTGATTCCAAAGGTCTTTCCTTTTCAAGGAGGGGAAGACAACATACTTCCTAACCAGCGATAGCTCAAACACACGACTTATAATACAAGGTAACGCCAGGAAAGTTTTGGCATCCATACTCATGCAAATATATAGTAGTTTAAGTATACTCAAAAGCAAATTACATGGCTCATGAAGGCCAAAAGTTTTTTCCATATTAACCCGGTGGGAAGTTTCTTCTAGGTTCAGTCTTTTTCTTCAGGTTGAGGCTTCGAGGGTCGCCTCATCTAAGCCGCCTCCAGGTCACCCTATGCCGAGTTTTCGGGGTTTTGGATCTGGAAGTTGTCCACGTCCCAGGTGCAATTGATTAAAGCATGAAATTCAGCTTCCTCTGTCAAGATGGTTGACGGTTCAGCATCAGATGCAAAACAATGCTTACGACGGTGAGGAATCAAATCCATTGGTGCAAAACTGGGAGGCGCCACACGGTTATGGTTATCATCATAGGCCGACTGATACTTGGATAGGTCAAGACTCTCGGCAAGCTCTCTTGATGCAGAACGAACATCCCTTACGCACTGCGCGTAGTCTTCTTGCGTAAATTTTGAGCCATCATCCTTATACTCAGGAAACTCATCGTCTACTTCGTCCGGCTTGGGTTCTAGAGCATAGGATAAAGACCAGCTCATAGGTGTGGTTAGGCCTCTCGGTGTGGATAATTTCTTTATTTCCTCTATATGCTGGGCTATGGTTGAGATCCACCTCAGCATGTCCCTGATGTATTTTACCGGGTCTTTGTCATCCCATACAGCCTTGATGGTGAGTAAGCCGCCAGCATAGAGTTGTTATGTCACGGTATACAACGCTTTTAGCTTCAGCACACAATCATCCTAAAGATTGGGAGATCGAGGGCCTTCAAGGAGAAAATGAAACATAAGTCGCCTAACACCTTGTGTCCTTTACAATGGTTACAATAGGCACTATCTCAAAGACTTACCAAAGACAACACTTGTCATCTTGGCGATGTGTCGCCGATGAACACGCAATTCTTCTATGACTAGTTTAACCTGACCCTCGGCATTTTCAGCATGTTTCGACAGGGCGGCTTTCTCAGCTTTAGCTGACTCTTTGTATAGTATATGCTCAGCCTTGACTTTTTCAAGTTCTGCCAAAGAGACTCGAAGTATTCTTCAGTTGTACCCGTGGCGTCTTGTTGACATATATTATGTCCATTTTGCATCATGTTTTCATGTTGATATTTATCGCTTCTTGGGCTATTATTTCACTTCACGGTACAATTCTTATGCCTTTGCTCTCTTATTTTGCAAGGTTTACATGAAGAGGGAGAATGCAGGCAGCTGGAATTCTGGCGTGAAAAAGGAGCAAAGTTGAGATACCTATTCTGCGCAACTCCAAACGCCGTAAAAATCAATGAGGATTTTTTTCTGGACTTATAAAAAATACTGGGCCGAAGAAGCGCCAGAGCGGCGCGACGAGGTGGCCAGAAGCCTACACGACACGTCCACCCCCCAGGCCACGCCAAGGCGGCTTGTGGGCAGCCTGCTGGCCCACTGGCCCCCCTCTTCTTCTATAAGAAGGGTTTCTTCCAGGAAAAAAATCACGGAGGAGCTTTTTCGTGGATTTGCCGCCGCCACGAGGCGGAACTTGAGCAGAACCAATCTAGAGCTCCGGCAGGACGATCCTGCCGGGGAAACTTTCCTCCCGGAGGGGGTAATCGTCGCCATCGTCATCACCAACACTCCTTTCATTGGAGGGGACTCATCACCATCAACATCTTCATCAACACCATCTCATCTCTAAACCCTAGTTCATCACTTGTAACCAATCTCCATCTCGCGACTCCGATTGCTACTTGTAAGGTTGCTACTAGTGTTGATTACTCTTTGTAGTTGATGCTAGTTGGATTATTTGGTGGAAGAGTTTATGTTCAGGTCCTTGAAGCTACTCATTACCTCTCTGGTCATGAATATGATTATGCTTTGTGAGTAGTTACTTTTGGTCATGAGGACATGGGATAGGTCATGTTAATAGTAGTCATGTGAATTTGGTAGTCGTTCGATAATTTGATATGTTGTATGTTGTTTTTCCTCTAGTGGTGTTATGTGAATGTCGACTACATAACACTTCACCATTATTTTGTCCTAGAGGAAGGTATTGGGAAGTAGTAAGTAGATGATGGGTTGCTAGAGTGATAGAAGCTTAAACCCTAGTTTATGTGTTGCTTCGTAAGGGGCTGATTTGGATCCACGCGTTTAGTGCTATGGTTAGACTTTGTCTTAATTCTTCTTTCGTAGTTGCGGATGCTTGCGAGAGGGATTAATCGTAAATGGGATGCTTGTCCAAGTAAGGGTAGTACCCAAGCGCCGGTCCACCCACATATCAAACTATCAAAGTAACGAACGTGAATCATATGAACATCATGAAAACTAGCATGACAGAAATTCTCGTGTGTCCTCGGGAGCGTTTTTCCTCCTATAAGACTTTGCTGCACCGTTTCTACTTTTGTTACTTGTTGCTTGCTACGAATCATCTCACCACACCATCACTTGTTACTGACAATTTCAGTGCGTGCAGATTTTACCTTGCTGAAAACCACTTGTCAGATCCATCTCCTCCTCGTTGGGTTCGACACTCTTACTTATCGAAAGGACTACGATTGATCCCCTATACTTGTGGGTCATCAGGACTCTTTTCTGGCGCCGGGGAGTGAAGCACCTTTGGTAAGTGGAAATTGGTAAGGAAACAATCATATAGTGTGCTGAAATTTGTTGTCAGTTGTCACTATGGATACTAATCCTTTGAGGGGCTTGTTCAGGGTATCTTCACCTCGAACAGAAGCACAAAGAGTTTCTCCTCAACCTGTTGCACCTACTGAAAATATTTGCTTTTAATTTTCCTTTGGGTATGCTTGAGAAACTGCTGGCTAATCCTTTTACAAGAGATGGAACATCACATCCAGACTTGCATCTAATCTATGTAGATGAAGTTTGTGTTTTATTTAAGCTTGCAGGTTTGCCAGAGGATGAGGTCAAGAAGAAGGTATTTCCTTTATCTTTGAAGGATAAGGCGTTGACATGATATAGGCTATGTGATGATACTTGATCATGGGACTACAATCTGTTGAAATTGGAATTTAATCAAAAGTTTTATCCTATGCATTTAGTACACCGTGATCGGAATTATATTTATCATTTTTGGCCTCGTGACAGAGAAAGCATCGCTCAAGCTTGGGGGAGGCTTAAATCAATGCTATATTCATGCCCCAATGATGAGCTCTCGAGAGAAATTATCATTCAGAACTTCTATGCTCGGCTTTGTCATGATGATCGCACCATGCTTGACACTTCTTGTACCGGTTCTTTTATGAACAGAGATATTGACTTCAAATGGAATTTATTGGAGAGAATTAAACGCAACTCTCAAGATTGGGAGCTTGAAGAAGGTAAGGAGTCAGGTATGAATTTCATGCTTGATTGCGTTAAATCCTTTGTTGAAACAAATTCTTTTTGTGACTTTAGCGCTAAGTATGGACTTGACTCTGAGATAATAGCTTCATTGTGTGAATCCTTTGCTGCCCATATTAATCTCCGCAAAGAGAAGTTGTTTAAATATCATCCTCCTTTATAAGTCAATGTAGTTAAGCCCACTCCAGTTGAAGAGAAAGTCATTGCCTATAATGATCCTGTGGTTCCCAGTGCTTACATTGAGAAACCACCTTTCCCTGTTAGGCTAAAGGATCATTCTAAAGCTTCAACTATGATACGTAGAGGCTACATTAGAACGCCTACACCCCCTGAGAAAATTAGAGTTGAACCTAGCATTGATATTATCAAAGATCTTCTGTACGACGATGTTGAGGGACCTAATATTCACTTCTGTGAAGATGCTGCTAGAATTGCTAAACCTCACGCTAGAGACAAACATAGTTTTGTTGTTGGCACGCCTGTTGTTTCTGTTAAGATAGGAGGTAATTGCTATCATGGTTTATGTGACGTGGGTGCTAGTGTTAGTGCAATACCTCAATCCTTATATGATGAAATTAAAGACGAGATTGCACCTATTGAGATAGAGCCTATTGATGTCACTATTCAGCTTGCCAATAGAGATAATATCTGCCCTGTGGGAATTGTTAGGGATGTTGATGTCTTGTGTGGTAAAACGAAGTATCCTACTGATTTCCTCGTTCTTGCTACTGCACAAGATAGCTTTTGTCCCATCATATTTGGCAGAGCCTTCCTCAATACCGTCAATGCTCATATTGACTGTGAGAAGCAAAATGTCACTGTTGGCTTTGAAGGTGTGTCACATGAGTTCAATTTCTCCAAGTTCTGTAGACAACCTCATGAAAAAGAGTTGCCTACTAAGGATGAAACTATTGCCTTAGCTTCTATTGTCGTGCCTCCTACTGATCCGTTAGAGCAATACCTGCTTTAGCATGAAAATGATATGCATTTGGATGAAAGGGATGAGATAGATAGTGTTGTCTTACAAAAATATCCTATCCTTAAGAATAACTTGCATGTTGAACTGCTTGGGGATCTAGCCCCACCAAAGGGTGATCCTGTGTTCAAGCTTAAACAGTTGCCAAATACTCTTAAGTATGCTAATCTTGATGAGAAAGAAATATATCCTATCATAATTAGTGCTAGCCTCTCAGAGCATGAAGAAAAGAAGTTACTAAAAACTCTGAGGAAGCACCGTGCTGCTATTGGATATACTCTTGATGATCTTAAGGGCATTAGTCCCACTCTATGCTAGCACAAGATTAAACCGATCCTGTTTTCAAACCAGTTGCTGATCATCAAAGGAGATTGAATCCTAAGATGAAGGAAGTAGTAAGAAAAGAAATACTAAAGCTCCTGGAAGCAGGTATTATCTATCTTGTTGCTCATAGCGATTGGGTGAGTCTGGTGCATTGCGTCCCTAAGAAGGGAGGCATTACCGTTGTCCCTAATGATAAGGATGAATTGATCCCACAGAGGATTATTCCTGGCTATAGGATGGTGATCGATTTGAGGAAACTGAATAAAGCAACTAGGAAAGATCATTACCCTGTGCCTTTTATCTACCAAATGCTAGAAAGGCTGTCTAAACACACACACTTCTGCTTTCAATGAAGTTATTCTGGTTTCTCCCAAATACCAGTTGCACAATATGATCAGGAGAAAACCACTTTCACCTGCCCTTTCGGTACCTTTGCTTATATACGTATGCGTTTTGGCTTATGTAATGCACCTGCCACCTTTCAAAGATGTATGATGGCTATATTCTCTAACTTTTGTGAAAAGATTGTCGAAGTTTTCATGCTTGACTTTTCTGTTTACCGGTCTTCTTTCGATGATTGCCTCAGCAACCTTGATCGAGTCTTACAGAGATGTAAAGACACCAATCTTGTCTTGAATTTGGAGAAGTGCCACTTTATGGTTAATGAAGGCATCGTCTTAGGACATAAAGTTTCTGAAATAGGTATTGAAGTCGATAAGGCTAAGGTTGATGCAATCGAGAAAATGCCATACCCCACAGATATCAAAGGTATAAGAAGTTTCCTTGGTCATGCCGGTTTCTATAGACAGTTCATTAAAGACTTCTCTTAGATTTCTAGGCCCCTTACCAATCTCTTGTAAAAGGATATTCCTTTTGTTTTTGACGATGATTGTGAGGAAGCCTTCGAAATTCGTAAGAGGGCTTTGATAACTGCACATATTGTTCAACCACCTGATTGGAAACTACCTTTTGAAATCATGTGTGATGCTAGTGATTATGCTATTGGTGTTGTTCTAGGGCAAAGAGTCGATAAGAAGTTGAATGTTATTCACTACGCTAGTAAAACTCTAGACAGTGCCAGAGAAACTATGCTACTACGGAGAAGGAATTTTTAGCAGTCGTGTTTGCATGTGAAAAGTTCAGGTCTTACATAGTTGATTCCAAAGTCACTATTCGCACCGATCATGCTGCTATTAAGTACCTCATGGAGAAGAAAGACGCTAAACCTAGACTTATCAGATGGGTTCTCTTGCTACAAGAATTTGATTTGCACGTTGTCGACAGGAAGGGTGCTGATAACCCAGTAGCAGATAACTTGTCTAGGTTGGAGAACGTTCTTGATGACCCACAACCTATTGATGATAGCTTTCCCAATGAGAAATTGAATGCCATCAATGCTTCACGTAGTGCACCGTGGTATTCTGATTATGCAAACTATATCATTGCCAAATACATACCACCTAGTTTCACGTACCAGCAAAAGAAGAAATTCTTCTTTGACTTGAGACACTACTTTTGGGATGATCCTCACCTTTATAAGGAAGGAGTAGATGGTGTTATTAGATGTTGTGTACCTGAACATGAACAGGGACAGATCCTACTGAAGTGTCACTCTGAGGCCTACGGAGGACACCATGCGGGAGATAGAACTGCACACAAGGTACTGAAATTAGGTTTCTATTGCCCACTCTCTTCAAGGATGCCCGTAATTTATCTTGTCTTGTGACAAATGTCAAAGAATAGGTAAGATTAGCAAACATTAGGAAATGCCTATAAACTATTCACTTGTCATTGAACCATTTGATGTTTGGGGGTTTGATTATATGGGACCTTTTCCCAAATCCAATGGGTATACTCATATCCTAGTTGCTGTTGATTAGGTCACAAAGTGGGTAGAAGCTATCCCCACTAGTAGTGTTGATCACAACACCTCTATCAGGATGCTGAAAGAAGTTATCTTCCCTAGATTTGGAGTCCCTAGATATCTAATGACCAACGGTGGTTCACACTTCATTCATGGCGCTTTCCCTAAAATGCTTGCTAAGTACGATGTCAACCATAGAATTGCGTCTCCCTACCACTCTCAGTCCAGTGGTCAAGTAGAGCTAAGCAATAGAGAGATTAAACTAATTCTGCAAAATATTGTCAACAGGTCTAGAAAGAATTGGTCTAAGAAGCTCGATGATGTATTGTGGGCTTATAGAACTGCCTATAAGAATCCCATGGGCATGTCTCCGTACAAAATGGTGTAGGGTAAAACATGTCATCTACCTCCTGAGCTAGAGCATAAAGCTTATTGGGCAATCAAAGAGCTCAACTTTGATTTCAAACTTGGCGGTGAGAAGAGGTTATTTGATATTAGCTCGCTTGATGAATGGAGAACTCAGGCATATGAGAATGCCAAGCTATTCAAACAAAAGGTTAAGAGGTGGCATGATAAGAGGATACAAAAACGTGAGTTCAAAGTAGGTGATTATGTCTTCCTATATAACTCTCGTTTAAGATTCTTTGCATGCAAGCTTCTCTCTAAATGGGAAGGTCCCTATGTCGTTGAGGAAGTATATCGTTCCGGTGCTATCAAGATCAACAACACGGAAGGTAATTGTCCAAGAGTTGTAAATGGACAGAGAATCAAACATTATATCTCAGGTACTCCCATAAATGTTGAAAGCAATATTATCAATACCATAACTCCGGAAGAATACCTAAGGGACATTTATCACCCTATTTCAAACTCCGAAAATGAAGAGGTATGTGATTCGGTAAGAAAACAGACTGCAAAACTTTTCAAGTAGGAAATTTTCTCCGTTTTGTAATATTTGAAAAAATACAAAAATTGGAAGTAGTCCGGAAAGTGCGCGAGGAGGCGACAAGCCTGCACGGCGTGGGCCCACCCCCTGGTCGCGCTGGGAGGGCTTGTGGCCACCTCGTGCGCCTCCCGGACTCCGTTTTCATGCAAGGTACTCCTTCTGGTCTGGAAAAAATCATTATATATACTCCCGTTTGGTCTGACCCTGCATAACGCAGATTTCCTCTGTTTTCGTTTCGAGCCTGTTTTCTGCCACAAATTTAGGGCAAGATGTCTTCTCAAGATTCAGAGGGGGAGAGCTTTGTGGTAGATTACCTTGCTAATCCAAAGGTCTATGGGGACTTGGATCCTTATGGCTGGACCACTGATGAGGAAGAATATTATGATCCGAAGGGGAAGGAACAAACAAGTTCCGATGAAGAGGAGGCTCCTCTACATCAACCTGGACACACGCATGTGGAGTTCAAGAAGTCGAGCCTCCCTGACTCAAGGAAGAATTCTAAGACTTTTTTTATCCCTTCTCGTTTCTTGCAGGAGAGTAAGAAGGAATTATGCCAAAGGGTGTTGAAGCTTGAAGAGGAAAATGATGATCTGAGGGAGCAGAATTTTATGATCAAGTGGAAATCAAACAAGCGCAAGACCTTTGCAACAACTCCACCACCATCACCACCAAAGGAAGACAACTAAACATGGGTATGGTAAATCGCCTTGGCTTGTGCCAAGCATTGGGGAGTTGCCCCGGTATCGTATCACCATCACATCTTTTTCCTTTACCTGTGTTTTAGTTTTCCTTTTCAGTTTTCTCTTTCTCTTGTCGATTAAAAGAGTTAGTGTTTTTGTCTTGAGTTTTGCTTTGTGTCACCCCCGATTTATTTGAGCTCGTGAGCCATATAATAAAGAGTGTCTTAGTTGAAGGGCTTTGCCTCTTGCCATGATCAAAAGAGTGAGAATAGAACAAAAGCATGAAAGATCATGTAGTGATCTTATGGGAAGTGACGGCTTCACATATAAAAAGAATGAGGATTGAAACTTGTCGAGGGTAGGCACACGTAGACCTTGGTCACTGTTGCAATTAATAGGAAGTGATAAAGAAGGAGAGGTTCACATATAAATATATCATCTCTGACACCATCTATGATTGTGAACACTCACTAAACTATTGCATGCCTAGAAGTAGATGTTGGACAAGGAAGACAACATAATGAATTGTGTTTGCTTGGCTCCGAACACTATTATATGATTAGAGATCTCTTAGCATGTGACGATTGCTTCCACCTCACATTATCCAAACCTCCCGCACTAAGTAGAGATACTACTTGTGTATCCATAAACCATCAACCCAATTTTGCCATTTGAGTCCACCATACCTACCTATGGATTGACTAATATCCCTCAAGTAAGTTATCATCGGTGCAAGCAATAAAAATTTCTCTCTAATATGTATGATCTATTAGTGTGTGGAAAATAAGCTTTGTACGAACCTGTGATGAGGAAGACATAAAAGTGACAGACTACATAATAAAGTTCTTTATCACATGAGGCAATATAAAGTGATGTTCCTCCGCACTAAGAGGACACGCATCCAAACATCAAAAGCGCGTGACAACCTTTGCTTCCCTCTACGAAGGGCATATCTTGTACCTTTACTTTTTTCCCTTGAAAGAGTCATGGTGATCTTCACCAATTCCCTATTTCGCCTTTATCTTGGCTAACGTCATATGCTTGGGAAAGATCTATATTCATATGTCAACTTGGAGGTAAGTATTCATGAATTATTATTGTTGACTTTACCCTTGAGGTAAGCAGTTGGGAGGCAAAACTATAAGCCCCTATCATTCTCTGTGTCAAGCTGAAACTTTGATCTCATGAGTACCACGTGAGTTGTAGCAATTGTAGAGAACGAAAGAATGATTGAGTATGTGGATTTTCTTTACAAGCTCTTATTTGACTCTTTCTGATGTTGTGATAAATTGAATTGCTTCAATGACTAAAGGCTATCGGTTGTTACTTCTCGGTAAGGTTCTTGATCCATGCTTTACTTTGTGAAGGAATTATCACTTTAGCATGAGAGATAATATGTTGGTATTGCTGTTATGAACATGATCATGATGCATGCATGTTCGTATCTTGTTTTGTCGACACCTCTCTCCCTAAACATGTGGACATATTTATTGAGCTAGGCTTTCGCTTGAGGACAAGCGAGGTCTAAGCTTGGGGGAGTTGATACGTCCATTTTGCATCATGTTTTCATGTTGATATTTATTGCTTCTTCGGTTGTTATTTCACTTCACGGTACAATTCTTATGCCTTTTCTCTCTTATTTTGCAAGGTTTACATGAAGAGGGAGAATGCTGTCAGCTAGAATTCTGGCTTGAAAAAGGAGCAAAGTTGAGATACCTATTCTGCGCAACTCCAAATACCTACTTATATGGGCCTAGAGGAAGGCATTGCGAAGTAGTAAGTAGATGATGGGTTGCTAGAGTGACAGAAGCTAAACCCTAGTTTATGCGTTGCTTCGTAAGGGGCTGATTTGGATCCACTAGTTTAATGCTATGGATAGACTTTGCCTTAATTCTTCTTTCGTAGTTGTGGATGCTTGCGAGAGGGGTTATTCATAAATGGGATGCTTGTCCAAGTAACGGCAGTACCCAAGCGCCGGTCCACCCACATATGAAACTATCAGAGTAATGAACGGGAATCATATGAACATGATGAAAACTAGCATGACAGAAATTCCCGTGTGTCCTCTGGAGCGTTTGTCCTCCTATAAGACTTTGTCCAGGCTTGTCCCTTGCAACAAATGGGATTGGGACACTTTGCTACACCGTTTCTACTTTTGTTACTAGTTGTTTTCTACGAATCATCTCACCACACAATCACTTGTTACCAACAATTTCAGTGCCTGCAGATTTTACCTTGCTGAAAACCACTTGTCAGATCCTTCTGCTCCTCTATGGGTTCGACACTCTTCCTTATCGAAAGGACAACGATTGATCCCCTATAATTGTGGGTCATCAACATCCCAAACTTTTTTTCATACCTCTCAAGAATGAGTCAGCTTGACTTTATTTCCTAAATAATGAAGCAGGGTGGATAAGTTACCTTGGTACTGCTTGGTCGGATTGATCTTTTGACATCATGTCTCAAGCAGATTGCAAGAAATATACTTGACACTTGTGGGATAATGCACTAGCTTTTTTAAAATTATGAAATAAGAACCGACTCATCTTCAAGAAGATGACCCAACCCTTGGGGGCTACAGGTTGAAGTTTTCAAGTTTATTAAACAAGACCCGGCTCATCTTCAAGAAGATGATACGACCCTTGGGGGCTACATGTTGAAGTTTCAAGTTTATTAAACAAGACCCGACTCATCTTCAAGAAGATGACCTGACCCTTGGGGCTACGGGTTGAAGTTTTCAAGTTTATCAAACAAGACCCGGCTCATCTTCAAGAAGATGACCCGGTCCTTGGGGGATACAAGTTGAAGTCTTATGTTTATTAAACAAGACCCGACTCATCTTCAAGAAGATGACCGACCCTTGGGGGCTACAGGTCGAAGTTTTCAAGTTTATTAAACAACACCCAACTCATCTTCAAGAGGATGACCCGGCCCTTGGGGGCTATAGGGTGAAGTTTTCAGTTTTATTAAACAAGACCCGAGTTATCTTCAAGAAGATGACCCGACCCTTGGGGGCTATAAGCTTAAGTTTCAAGTTTATTAATCAAGACCAGGCTCATCTTCAAGAAGATGACCCGACCCTTTGGGGCTACAGGTTGAAGTTTTCAAGTTTATTAAACAAGACCCGACTCATCTTCGAGAAGATGACCCGGCCCTTGGGTGTTACAGGTTGAAGTTTCTAGTTTAATAAACAAGACCCGACTCATCTTCAAGAAGATGACGCGGCCCTTGGTGGAAACATTATAAAGTTTCAAGTTTATTAAACAATACCCGACTTATCTTCAAGAAGATGACACAGCCCTCCGGGGCTATAGGTTGATGTTTTCAAGGTTATTAAACAAGACCCGGTTCATCTTCAAGAAGATGATCCGACCCTTGGGGGCTACAGAGGGATGTATGGGGTAATTTGTTACACAACACCACACCTCGTATCTTTTCTTCATCATATTTACCGGGCCAGCTTCCAGGTCCCATCTCATGCAGAGGCGGTTTAGATATCCCACATGAAACTCTGTAAATTTACTTTTTCACTATTGGGAACTCAACTTTAGCTTTCCCTTTTTCTATTTCGGTTGAGACGTCCTTGGAAGTATGCTTAGCCAACACATTACCAACGGGCGTCATATAACCCGTCCCAATAATGAGGACATCATCTTCTTCAAGAGTGGCATCTTTTGATGACTCCATGGTCACATCGTCAGTTTTTGCTGTGTTGGCTTGAATTTGAGTAATATTATCCTGGCAGTGCTCTCAGGAGGTTCAGCATAAGTTTCATTTGCTTCAACCGGAGTATCATGGATAGAGGCATCTGTTTCTTCCACTTCAGGTGCTTCATTATTTGGAGTTGACCTGCCGGTTTTCCGTTTCTTCGCTTGAGCCCTAAAAAAGGAATGGTTAAGTTATGTATAATGACATGTGAAGTATTGAAGAAAGTATTGATAAAACAAGTAGTAACGTACCCTGAAAGACGAATAAGGGGTGGCAATATTGAGGATGTTGAATCGCTAGATGAAGGAGGAGAAACCTATTACAGAGGAAAAAAATTGTGAGCTTAAGAAAATTGACAAATAAAGTGTATTTAATGAATAAAGAGAAGGCACCTTAGTGTGGCGTTTACGACCGGATGTTTTCTCACGCAAACCGGCCATAAGATCACCTGAGGAGATGCGGGTGTGGCATTTTGGAATATATAAAGCCTTTTTCAAAAGGAAGTTAGGATCCAAATGAGCATTTGTATGATTCATAGGAACTTTCCTACGAACCTGCCTTTGAGATCCTTACATGGAAATATTTGAGTCAGAAGATATTGAAATTACCTCAGCATCTTTAGCGTCACTTTCAACATCATTCCCGTCAGAATAAGTTGAGCGATTAGAATAGAATGTTGTACAATAAGGGAACAATCTAGACATTCACCTTAGACAATTCTTCAATGTTCTGTGACTCGCCCACAACAGATGACTCGCCTACACATGTTTTGGTTTTCTTCTTCTTTTTTGCGGCAGTCTTGTCCCTTTTAACAGGCGCCTTTACCGATCTACGTTTCTAGAAGGGCGCTTCTTCCTAAAACAGGGGAAGTTCGTTGTACAAAGAACAAAGGGGATACCAAATAAGGCGGGAGATGGTTTGATACATATACCTCAGGAGCTGGATTCAGGATGCAAAATGGTTTCAAACCAATTTTGGAACATGCTTCTTTGTGCACACCACATAATTACTTCACAAGGCTATTAACTTCTTCAGAGTCAAGCATTACATTGTTGAAGCGTTGAGAATTGTTTAAGTCACCGTTATAATGGCACATCAGTCCATTCAGACGACTTAAGGGCATAATGCACCACTCCACCAAGTATCGGATCAAGTTAATTCCAGTAAAGCCGTTGGCATTCAAAGCTCTCAGTTTTGCCCAAATGAAGATGTCGGCGGCTTGTTCTTCCAGGGTCAGTGCATCGGGGAGCTGGAAATCCATTGGAAGACGCTCTTCTCTGAAACCCGGTAGAGGATTTTCCTGATCCTGTGCGGTATCCTTAGAATAAAACCAACTTTTTCCCCAACCCTTAGGGTGACTGGGTAAGGTGACAGCAGGAAAATCGAACTCACGCTGCCTCTGGATGGTAACTCTGCCGAGTTATAAGCTGGGGCCATGAGCCCATTCTTTCTCGTGGTTCAAGTAGAAGCACTCCCTAAATAAGGGAATGGTAGGTTCTATTCCTAGGTACGCTTCACAAAAGACTTGAAACTGACATAAATTACTTATTGAATTGAGACCTAGATCTTGGGGGTGGAGGTTGTAAAAGTTGACACCATCCTGAAAGAATTTTAAACCAGGAGGAGAGAAGCCTCATTCTAAATGATCTACGAAAACCACAACCTCTCCTTCGGCGGGTTGAGGTTGCACTTCTCCAGTGGCGGCTCTCCATCCAATTATCTCCTTCGGAGACAAGGTCCCTACTGACACGCATCTCTGCAAGGTGGCATCACAAATTTCTGAGGGTAACTAGTCCCATTTTGATGGTCTTGACATGAATGACACATTCAGGAAGGACCAAGCTGCATAAGTATGATTGGCGGGTCATTATTGTAGCAAGTGGAAATCGTTGGGAGAAACCAGGAGTTCAAGAAATAAGCAATAAAGAAGTTCATAATACTTGAGTCTCCTTAATACAAGGCGGCTCACGGAGATGGCGAGTTAACGAAATGTCTAAGAGGCTTGTGTGAGAGTAACAATGGTTTATGAAGGAACTGTGATATCGGATTCCACGAAGTATTGGATAAGTAGTTTTCTACCAAAATATATAGAAAGATGGATCTACCAACGGTACAAAAAAATGAATTTAATAGCTCCAGATGGTAGTAAAATATGGGGTGGCAACAGCTAATGTTCATGTGGTTTCCTTAAAATATCCATGATGTTTATGCATGATTCAGGTTCATAGTCATTTTGCAACCTATCTTTGGGGAAAGTTTTCATCAAGGAGACGAATAGATCCGTGCTCGCAATGGTGGTAGGACAAACCATAAGACCTCCATTGAACTATGGTTGGTGACCTAAGCAGAACTAATGCGAGAAACGAAGCCTTAGCTGATGGCATGGATGGAGGCGGAAGGAGTTTGCGGTTCAGAGCTGAAGACGCGTGGCGGTGGAGCCCTCGTACCGGAGTGCTCGTCGATGGGAGGCATAGCGGCGGCGTGTCGCAGACTTGAGTTCGAGGTAGAAGATGAAGAAGAGGAGCGGGGTAAAGGTAAAAAAGAAATGTCCATGTTGGTATTTAAAGGCCGACAGGGGAAATGGAAACGGCACGCGCGGGAATCTTGGGGGCGCAGTAAATTTCGGAGTTGATGGCGCCTCAATTATCGGGCTAAACAGATAGGCCAAAGAAGTCATTGGTGTGACGTCATGAAGATTTCTAAAATCTCGGGATAGCTGACGTCATTAACACGTGGAACGAAAAATCAGGGGGAGTTTACAAACTGGTATTTTTTCCATTGGGTATAAGTTGGGATTATGTTTAAGCCGCCAAGAGTGTGAGAAAGGTTTATTGACGAGAACAAGTTCAAGTCAATCTGGGGCCTAATGTTGGGGATATTATCCCGCCATGAGACCCGCCCTAGGGGCCGGGTCAAGATAATGGTGGCTCAATATTCATACTCAAGACGGGACTTGACCTATGAAGCAGAAGGCACAAGGTGTTTACCAACGAGAGCCGGCTGCGGCCCAACACACGAAGAGGGCGACTGATGGCCCATACCGGGGAAGGGTCGCCATGAGTTTCCTTGCTTAAGGGGCAAGGCAAGTTAGAGACATACCAGGTCACGAATCATAATGTGACCCAGACCCTTGTAAACCTACGACCTCGACCTGTATATAAAGGCAAGTATCTAGGGCTGATAGTTTTTAGGTTAACATAAATCAAGAGCTAGATTAGGCGAATTCGCACGCTTGTAATCGTTTTCCACAACAATATACACATAGCAAGAAGTAGGCTTTTACCTCAATCTGAGGGGCCGAACCTGGGTAAAATCGTCTCTTGTTCCCTGCTATCCCCTTTGAGTCGCCACATGGTTGCGATGTCCCCATCCCCAAGTATTCTCAGGAGGAAATCTGCCGTGAGAAAACCACGACAACCATGATATTGGAAGTTAGCGGATATACTATGACATAGCCCTTGCAATGATATGTGGGTTATGAGGACTCTAGCTGATCATGTAGAACTCCATCAATATTGGATTTGTAGGAGTGAGGAGTCCGGTGATGGTTGATGGGGTTGATGAACCACTAGGTTGGATTCGTACAAAGGAAACAACACCTTGGATTGGTGTACTACGTTTTTCCTAAACATAGGGGTGCAGTACCCTGGCCATTGGATAATCTAGCTGAGCACTTGGATTTGTAGTGTCTTAATTCAAGCTTAGAAGTTTATATGCTTTCCCTAGGATTCTTACATAGGAATACCGGTGTATCTTAGCTATAGTAAACTTATGATATTTAGTTTAAGGTCGTTCCCTCAAACCCTGGATTAGACTAGCACAAGGGATGTGGAGTTGACTTATGTTATATGTTACTTTCGATGATATAGGGTGATTTTGTCTAGAGATAGAGGTTAGACAATTGGCATGTAAGGAATTTGTTTATGGATAATACGATAGACGTTTACTCACATCCTAAGTTCTTGAGACCCTAAATATGCATCGAGCCATAAAATGGTCGAATTATGACCATAGGAAATGGCTCTAAGTCGTTAGACTATGGCCAATCCTCCGCCCCGACCATGACCAATCATGTCTATGAGGAACATGGACATGAAGGACTAGATTATGTTGGACCACGAACTCCTCGGCAAATGACCACACATAATAAATCCCCGCTCGTCTCACCTAACTCATGAGTAGTGTGCTTATGTGATGCTTGGGTAAGTATGTTGTTATCCTCATGGATGACATACTTATCCACCCAATAAGAGGTCGAACACCTTAGTCTTGTTTGGACAAGCCCGAGGAACACCGATTGCCATGCCCATCAAGAGTAAGGTATTACCTTGAGAAAATGGACTCCTCGAAGAAACCTCCAAGTAGCAGAAGTCAATGCTACCCAAAACAAGGAGATGGACCACCATGGTTGGGAAACCACGACAAAAGAGAAGAAGCAGTAGAAGCCAACCACAGCTCCTTTGCCGGCTACATCAACTCCGTCAAGAAGCATCGACATCCAAACACGATGAAACCTTTGGACAAAAAGAGAAATCAAAGAACCCCTTCTTGGTCCAAATCAAGGACGTAAATCCTGACCGGAGCATGGTGAACAACTTGTCAAAGGTTACTCACCATGCCTACCAAGCCTCGGACCTTGGGGATTTGATGACTGGTCTATACTTTCGGGTAGCCAGCTCCTCTAGGACCCCCGAAGAACTCCCCTAGGTGACAGGACACGTTCTAATGTCATGTCCTTAAGTTTAGTTTTATGGACGAGAACCAACTGAGGCCTTTTCACAGGAAGCTACGAAGAGGCTAGAAGACCAAGCGTTTGAAGACACGTTGGAAGCATGCATCCATGATGACAACTAATGACCGGAGACGAATGAAGCACATACATAGGAAACTTACTCAAGCAGAAGATCTTTACAAATAGCCTATGACATCACAGATAAATACCGTCGAGGATGAAGACCATCCAGGACCCTAGTACGACTGCCTTAACGGAATCAACAATTTCCCCGTTAGTAGGGAGCTAAGTGAATACCTTGACCCTTCTATTCTAACATGAGACATCTAGGTGTCACTAACCAATGTGAGCAGCCCTAGGACCATCACCCAGAGACACTACCTTGTCGTGTATTCCGACTTTGGGGTACACACAGAATCCACACCCTTGCGAGAACTTAGATCACCAAGCCCTTGACCCTTAGTCATGCCTAGCCTACCGCAAGAACCCCGTTCAAGTTCAAATGAAGACGAGCAAAGCATTTGAAGATGTATCATCAAGCACTTCAAGACCCACACGAGAAACATGGGAACATGAAGACTGCCCCTGACCTAAAGATCTGTATCTCTCAAATGCCTAGCCTAGGAATCTCGGGGACGAGATTCTGGTAAGGGGGATGGGTCTGTCACACCCGGTGTTTTCACTCTCCTGGCTAAACTAACATAGTTCAAAAATTATGCAGAGTTAAAAACATTTGTGAGTGCATGTGATGCTTAATGTGGTTTTTGTCTGCTTGTTTCCTTGTTGTGCCTCAAATCATAATGCTTTCCCCTGCTCTCTTAACTCATCTCCTTGCACTAAATCTTTGCCCAATGACCATACCATGTGTATAGGACGTAAAAATGTTTTTACTAAATACTATTTTCACCAAAAAGCATTTATTTAACTTAGGCTTTCAAAAACCCGTGAATTGGGATTTGTACTACATGTCCTCAAATTAGGGAAGTTCTTTTGCCCTAAATATTTTATTTAAAACCCATTATCAAATAGACTTCCCAAAACCACAAGATTATTTTTTGAAAAGCTATTTTACCATTATATTTAAATACGTTTTTCTAAAGCAAGAAATGGTGTTTTATGAAGGAAAATTATTTTTCTTTCTTTCAAAATATTTGATGAAATTTAGGAAACTCACTGGACATATATATTCCATATATAAGAGTTTCAACACGTGGTTATGTTCAAAATATTGGACAAAACCCTTCAACCTGGTCCTGCCTATTTCAAGCTTTTCGAATATTTCCATAGGAAGGATACGTCTCAAACGTATCGACTTTTCCAAACACCTTTTGCTATTGTTTTGGAATATTTCATTCATGCATGATTTGAACGAAACTAACCCGACCTGACACTGTTTTCCGCTGAGCTGCCTGTATGGTTTTCTTGTGTGCAGGAAAATGGATTTTTAGGTGTCTCGAAAAATTCCAATAAAAATTGGGAAAATCCATGCACCAAGAGGAACCCTAGACCAGAAGATGGGCCAGAGGAGGTCACCAGGCCTCGAGGCGCCCTGGTGGTGCAGTCTGCCCCCTAGCCACGCCAGGAGGCCGCCTGGGTGGGGCCCACCCCTCTGGTGCCCTACCTTGGCTCCTATTTTTACCCGAGATGAAGAAAACCCAGAACAGAAGTCCTCTTGCCTATTCTCGTCGCGGAGCCACCGCCACCCTCTGTTCTTCTCCGGCAGAGCTAATCTGGAGGTTGTCTTAGACTACGGTGAGGGGAAGTCGTCGCCATCGGCATAACCGTCGCCACTCCATCACCCTTCCATGACTTCCCCTTTTATGTGTGAGTAAACCCCTCCTGTGGGGGAAGGGGATGGTAGGATTGGATGAGTTAGATCATGTAATAGTTCGTTAGATTGTTGGGGGCATGTTGCCTATCATCGATTATGGTGTTTATCATCTTTGCTACTACTTGTTGCTCTTCATGCTTGTCACTTTGTGCCCGAGTGCCGTGATTTCAGATCTGAACCCCTTATGTTTTCAAGAATACATTTGTGTTCTTGATCCTATCTATGAGTTGTATGCACCTATTATAGTCCGGAACTGGCGATCCCAATGGTGACAACTTGGAACACCAAAGGGGATGGACTATAATTTGAGTATTCCATGTATCCATTGATTGTTAATGCTTTGTTCCGGTGCTCTTTGACAGGAGCACCCTAACTCCATAAGTTCCTTTTGGCCCCATTGGTAGCGGGATGGTAGGAATAAAGATGTTGGGCAAGTTCTTATTGCAAGCACGCACGACTACCTTGGGATACATGCCTAATGTTTGATATTTTGGTGGCGGGGGAATGTCGCCTTGTTGTGGCTCCGAGTGACCTCCAGCTTGGGTAGACCCATAGGCTCCTGGCTGCAGGCTAGAATATCCATTGCTGGGATTGCTGAAGGTACTGGTGCGAGTAGCAGTCACCATCCTGTTTGGAGCAGATAGGTCAATACTTTGAAGTGGTCGAGAGGAAAGCATAGTGGGATTACGTTCCTATATAAGGGGCTTTGGTATAGTGCAAGCGTGTCAAAGAAGAAGGGTCAAAGGACCCCATGCAAATACATTAATTAAGATAGGCGATGCAGTCACTTACATGTTGCCTAAGGCAAAAGCGTTCCTTGCATCGAGTCACAAATGGAAAGCACACACATACAAGCATTCATGGTTTCATATGAACCATTACACGGACTCGACTTCGCATGGGGTCTCCTAACTCATCCTAACACACACATTTAAGCGACGAATTGATCGGTCTTATACACAGGTTCTTCAGGGCCTTCCTCTTCATCCTCATCTGTGCGGGTATCTTCTTCCTTCAGGGGTGTGGGGGAAGGAAGTGGTCCATCACGACAAAGTTTCATCGGTGAAGCAGTGAGGAGCTCAGTGTATTCCTCGGCGGTGGGGCGACAATCTGTATAGGGGTGGCCTTAAGTGGTGGTATTCCTCCTCGGAAGGCGATGGAAGATTGCCCTTTGGGTGCTCCTTCTTTCTTAACCTTTTGTGTCTTCATCTTCTCTAGGAAGAGTAGGTCCTTGACTTGATGATATTCTTGGCGGAGCATCACAGACTCCTTATTCAGAAGGTGAGCTAGGGTGTCGGCAGAGAGGCTGAGGTTGGTCTGAAATCTGAGTGGCTTTCCTTCCTCCGGTGATGGGTTGAGTGTCCAGCTCCCGTCAAGTCCGTCCTTAACAAAAGGCAGGTGACGAGTAGAAGGCTCGTTGGCCATCTCGGGAAGGAGATCACATTGATGCATGAGCGCCTCTCGTGCTGTTGTCTCCACTCCTAATACCAGAATCTCCATCTGTGGTCCTTCCAAGAACCAACTAGTTGCGGAGTCGTTTGCCTTCACAATCACGTCCACGTAATATTCCTTTGTGTCGGCATTGACCTAGTGCTCGTGGTAGAGGAAAACGGGCATGCGGCGTACTTGACACTTCTCCAAGCTGTCGGCCAAGAGTAGGGGAAAGCCAGTTTCTAGAAGCATCTCAGGTACGACGGCCATCTACAAGGTTTTTAGGAGAGGGTTGGAAATTTGAGGGTGGTATGAAAAGGTAATAGGTTGTAGATAATCTCAAGTGGAAGGACTGAGAGTGCTATTCGTCTTGGCTATCGTCCATGCTACCTAAGGCTTCCTACAGTCAGGATGGATCTGATACCAGCTTTGTGGGGACCCCGACTTACGTGTTGAGATCGCCGAATGCACATGTGCAATGATCCCAAAGATCAATACTCACTAAACACACATATACTGAATAAGAGTCTTACATCCGAAATTAACATTTGATACAGTAAAGGACCATCATGGTCAAGTTTTACATAGATAGGGCCTAGAAGGCCAATCACACCAACACAACTACTAGCGGAATAATTGGTAGTAAATGGGAGCCCATGCCATTAGCCTTAACCAACAAGCATTGTGTCTTCCTAGTTCGCGTGTCCGTCTCCGATGACGAATTCTTCTCCATACTTTGGTTCCTTCATGTCTGGTCAATAACAACGAGTGGCAAGCCAATGAGTACATTGAATGTACTCGCAAACAATCCATGATATGGATAATGCAGTTGGTATGATAATAAAGTAATATGCAGCCCTTGCGGAAAGCAAGTTTTAATTAAAAATGAGCATGGTCACCTATATGGATATGCATCATACGATAGATGGTAATCATGATTACTGATCACAGATATCATCATATCAATTGAGGGCTGAACACCATAGGTTCACCCCATATGCCATGTCTCCAGACTTGTCATATCATCTTACTCAGATGGCACCTTAATACACACACACACATCTGGTTTATGCGGAAACGATTGGACGTAATTTAATCACGATTACCCAACTGTCCTTGACCATGGACACGGCTATTCACATAGTTTTACACTCTGCAGATGTTGTACGTTGTACCCACGAGATCCGGGAAACTTCTGTGTCATCCACGACTCGCTATGTATAACATACCCGAGGTAAGTACCCGATCATTGCCTTTCCCTGATGACACTAGACAAAGAGTCCACTCGATTGGTACCCAACCTACATGATGTACGTCTTACGAGCACCAAATCTAGACCGTATCATCCATGCGGGACCAACGGTGTGCCGAGAACACGTAAAAATGGCATAGTCGACCTATCTGGTACGATCCCGTCACGAGAGAGACCTCGTCACTCCCGCCACTAGTAATGCAAGATCTTTGCTAGCACCGACCAAAGTAATCAACAAATCCCCATCCCATGAAGGGGTATCATGGTTGCACATGTAAGGTTTGGACGGTCGACACATCATAAATCTAATCCCATTTCCGAAACCACTCACACAAAACCTAGCTGGTACACCACTTCTTTATCAAGTGGCCATCCAGCTCAGCACCATAACCCTCGCGCATTAGTGTCACCCGACTGGGTTTTTGTAAAACCTTTGATATCAACTTTGTGTTACCATCATCATGCATATGCTCATCCTATGCATAGCACTACTACTACTTGTCAACTTTTATTAGCATGATCCTCATAGATGGTAGGGTCATCCTCAATGCAAGTGCTCGAGAGGAGCTATCGGAAACACCCTACTAAGGGGTTACCGACTAATTCATGATCACATGCATCGGAGTAATTTATTCAACATGGCATGCATAAAAATGTTTTCTCAGACATGGTCAAACAGCCGCTTGCCTTGATCAGCTAGGTATCCAGGGTCTTCGTGGTCTTCGAGTCCATGTCCTTCTTCAAACGCGTGATTTATCATCGTAATAAATATAATACTAATAATAAACACACTCAAAAACAGAGCACAAACTCAATTTAAAAATGTTAAACTATTTTGAGAAATTATATCTTTAGTTTGAAACATATTGGTTTATGCTTTTGCAGTAAAAAGGTATTTTAAAAATCTTATTAGCAGGAGTTAAATATACCCAAACTAGGTATTTAATTAAAGTTGTGCATAAAAATCTTTTCAAAAATTTGTACAACAACACTAATAAATTCTAAAAAGTCTTTTCATAATAGTCTAATATTTTAGAAGAATTATGGTGGAAAAAAATATTTAAATTTTCTTAAATATTTTATCCTGCAGAAATAATCTAAAAATCAGGTTTTTTTAAAAAAAAGGGGCTCGCTCCTAGCATAGCTCGTCTAGCAACTGGGCCGGCCAAGCTGCCAGCCAGCCGAGGCGCACTCGCCGACAAGTTTAAACCTGACGCGTGGGCCCCTACGATCAGCGACAAAGAGAGGAGAGTGGGGGAGTGACTAGCCACCGACAGGTGGGACCCCCGTGCCGCGGTCGTCTTCCACCTCCAGACAGAGCCCGTGGCCAACCGAGCACAGAAACGAGCCCGTGGCGTCTCCGACTACCTGGTACCGGTCGAGGGACCGACGAGGAGGGCCTGCCTCACTGGCGACGACGAGACCGCGGCGGAAGAGCTTCGGGTTGTGGTGGAGGAGGTTGTTCCGAGCGGAGAGAAGCTCGGGGGAGTGGTGGAGAAGGTCCCTGAGCTCACTTCGGTCACTAGGAAGGCGAGAGGAGCTCGAGAGTGAGCCTGTAGCCCGAGATCGACGGAGCTTGGACGCGGCGGTGCTCGGTCAGTCTCGAGCACCGGGGCTCTCCTTGCTCTAGTGGTGATGCTAGGGACTCGGTTGGAGGATGGGAGGAAAGGTGTGAGGTGCTAGAATGACGGGGAGGCCTATTTATAGGCTGGCTACGGGGCACAGAGCGGGGGAGCGCCGCTGGTTTTTGCCACGGCTGCATGAGGGGGAGAGAGGCCTCAGGCCCGAAACCAAGGTTTACGGACGTGGTTTAGGACCTCCACGGATGCAACGGGAGGAGCGGGGGTAGCTATGCAGGCGTGCTGCGGTGCAGCACTATCCTGACTGAATCGTACGCGTGCGGGCATGCATTGCGTGAGTCAGTGGAGAGGGGGAGAAGGGGCCCTGAAGCTACCCTGAGTCATGTCTTTGTCAAGGGAGAGGAGAGACATCGAGGGGAGGTGAGAATCGGCGGGTGCGGTCCTCCCTAGCCTCGGGTGCGCTCTCTAGCGCGTCAAAGCGTTGTATTGGCATGCCACGGCATGCTGGCGCGGTCTGGCTTGCTTTGGCCTAGCCTGGTGTGTCTGTGGAGTGGGTTAGGTGCCCTTCGGTTGCTAGGAACCAAGAGAACCAGTGTTGGTCAAAGGAAGGTGCTTAAAGAAGTTCTGCCAGAATTGCACCAGTAGCTAAATTTGGTTTTTTACTCACTGACGTTAAACCAAGGAGGGGCCACTCGTCTGCAGTTGAGGAGTGGTACTAGAAGTGTGTGCTAGGAGTTTGGAGTGAAGGGTGTCGGTGTAGAGAGTGCTAGATGTTGTTTGACTAATCTGGCTGAAAGTGTTTGATTTGGTTTTGGGGCAGCTAACCTTCACCAATGATGATGAAAGTTAATAGGATTGTGTTTTAGGCAAAATTAGGATGATGTACTAAATTTGAGCTCCATTGGACAAGTTTGGCAGTGTAAACTTGAAAACAACCCCAAATGAACAGTTCTACCTTATTAAAAGAAAATGTGAGCAAATTAATCCCCACAAATCCAAGTCTTGGTAGGGTCTCCTCATTTAGGGTATTGAGCACTCCTCCAAACTTTTCTATGTACAATTGCTTCAATTTGATTATGGAAACAAAGGGTTTTAGGATTATTTGGTGAACCAAACCACCTTGGAATGAGGTGAAACTTGGCATGACCATCAAATATAGGTTGGGGAACATGCTAGAATTTTCTGGGAATTGATAGAGAATATTTCCTTTGGAAAATTTCAAAAGGTCAAAACAGATAGAATAGGTTTTTAACGGTTTTCTCAAATATTTTTAACATAAATAGGGGTTTAAAGTCTTATGTATTGAAAATTTATGTCCTGTGAGTATCTCCAAATTATATCAGATTTTTCTAAGGTAGAAAAAAAATTTCCACTCAGAAATATCATTTGTGGCCTCAGAAAAGGACACGCAAATAAATTAGGAAAATATTTTATAAAATAATTATTTTCTGATTTTGGAGTGTTATAATAGTGTTGGAATCAGAATAGAATCTTTGGGTGAAGGCACTCCCTTCACTACTGAAATTCAGAAATTTGCCGTCCGCCAAGGCGGACGGCAAAGGGGGCAACCACGGACGGCAAAGGCTTTGCCGTCTGCCCCCTCATGGCAAAGTAGACGGTAAAAAAAATCCGGTGAAGAGGCTCTTTGCCGTCTGCTTTCACAAAGCGGACGGCAAAGAATCTTTGCCATGAGGGGGCAGACGGCAAAATAAGTGGGGCGGCATATATTGCAACGTCCCCGTTAAGTGTTAATGGCAGGCCTCCTCTCTTTGCCGTCTGCCTCCCCCCCTTTGCCATGTGGGGCAGACGGCAAAGAGGGGAGAGAGAGGGGGCAGATTCTCTCTTTGCCGTCTGCCTCCCCCCCTTTGCCATGTGGGGGCTGACGGCAAAGAGGGGAGAGAGAGGGGGCAGATTCTCTCTTTGCCGTCTGCCTCCCCCCTTTGCCATGTGGGGCAGACGGCAAAGAGGGGAGAGAGAGGGGGCAGATTCCCTCTTTGCCGTCTGCCTCCCCCCCTTTGCTATGTGGGGGCATATGGCAAAGAGGGGAGAGAGAGGGAGCAGATTCCCTCTTTGCCGTCTGCCTCCCCCCTTTGCCATGTGGGGGCAGACGGCAAAGAGGGGAGAGAGAGGGGGCAGATTCCCTCTTTGCCATCTGCCTCCCCCCTTTGCCATGTTGGGGCAGACGGCAAAGAGGGGAGAGAGAGGGGGCAGATTCCCCCTTTGCCATGTGCCTCCACCCCTTTGCCATGTGGGGGCAGACGGCAAAGAGGGGAACCAGCCCCTTTTTTATTTATTTTTTGTTATATCCAACATTTTTAACAATAATCAGGATATATATATATATATATTTGGCATAAATAAATTTCTTTCCATACTCATAACCATATTAAAATAACTCACGTCCATAGTGCATACATATTATGGAAGTTACATCCGTACCAAACCATATATTACACCAGTTTCATCCACGTGCATACAAAGTTTCATATATTCATATACTACAATAGTTTCAATACAACCCATGGTACAAGAAATCATCTTCAAGCATTCCATCAACCAAGCTTCCCGTGAAGTGAAGGTAATCTGCAAAATGACAAATAAGAAAGTTAGAAAAATAATACTAGATGAAGTAGTGTATATATAGGTTATTTCGGAGAGAAATTAGCTAAGTATAGACCATTTAGGAGCTAACTAAGCTAATTATGTCATTTAGGTGGAACCCTAGCTAACTATAGGAGAAGAGAAAGAGAAGAAAAAGTAAAAGAAGGAGGAGGAGGAGGAGAAGGAGAAGGAAGAGGAGAAGAAGAAGAAAAAGGAGGAGGAGGAGGAGGAGGAGGAGAAGGAGAAGGAAGAGGAGAAGAAGAAGAAAAAGGAGGAGGAGGAGGAGGAGGAGGAGAAGGAGAAGGAAGAGGAGAAGAAGAAGAAGGAGAAGAAGGAGAAGAAGGAGAAGAAGAAGGAGAAGAAGGAGAAGAAGAAGGAGAAGGAGGAGAAGTCATTTGTGCTCACCAACAAACGCAAGGGCGGAGCTCGTCCAACGCACGTGGAGGTCGTCGAACAACTGCACATTGAAATTCAACCGATCAACACAAATACGATGTTTTTATAATTAACATAACTATATGACCTAATTCATAACTATGTGGGTCAGTGTCATCGGGGGTCGAAGGTCACTAGCGTCGGGGATTGGGGTCTTTTCGGTCAACAAGAGGCCGAAGAGGTGCCGGGCTCGGGGGTTGGGGGTGAGTGGCGTCGGGGGTCGGGGTAGGGGGTCGGGGGTCGAGGGTGAGTGTTGTCGGGGGTCGGGGGTCGGGGGTCGGTGGCGTCGGTGGTCGGGGTAGGGTGTCGGGGTCGAGGGTGAGTGTTGTCAGGGGTCGGGGGTCGAGGGTCGAGGGTCAGTGGCGTCGGTAGTCGGGGATCGGGGGTTAGTGGCGTCGGGGGTCGGGGTAGGGGGTCGGGGGTCGAGGGTGAGTGTTGTCGGGGGTCGGGGGTCGGGGTTACCTATTATGGATCTGCATGGGGCTTTCATATATACCTTCATGAATCGCTTTACGCCTTGATTTCCAGATAGCCCAAAGAGTTACTATCATGCGCCCAAGCTCCTCTTGTGACAACTTCTCATGCATTGTAAAGACCCAAGCTTTAGCATTGAAATTCAGATTTTCACACATGAGCTCCACCGTGTCCTCAAACGACAAAGACCAAAAGCACATGGCAGTAGTGCAGTTGATTAATGCATGTTTCCAGCTATCCTCTGTCAAACAGAAAGAACAAGCTGGGGTGGATGACATATGACGATGGCGCAGCATATCTCAAGTTGGAACTGTCTCCTTGCACAATCTCCACCGGGGTACCCATGCTTTATTCTCAATCTCAGCCGCTGACGAGCTCCCAATACTCGCCAAATAGTTTTCCCTATGAGTTTTAACCTTGTAACCTGGGGCGCCGCCTCCTCCTCCGACGTGTGTGTCTCTTCCTTGGGTTCCTCCCCCATCTCCTCCCCCTCCTTAAAATCCACCTCCAATTCCATAGGTAGCCCCGCAACCCTTCGGATTCGGACCAGCTCTAGGAGGAAGAGAAAGTGTTGGACCGTGTAATGCCAGCGGCGTGGTGGCATGGCTGACTGGCTCGGAGAGGGAAGTGCTCGAGTGGTGACAGAGAGAGGGAGGAGGCAGATGTGCTAGGCTGGGGGGCGTCGGACGACTTAAATAGCCGGCCCCGACTCCGAAGCGGCGCCACACGGCGTTGACACTGCGCTGAAGGTCGAGGCGCATGTTGGACCGTCGAGTTTCCCGACGAGTCCGCGTGGGGCCAAGCTGTCAGTCCGACGTGACGGGCGTGCCCGGGCTCCCCTATATCCGCCCCGTATTTGAATGAAAATGGTGGGTGTCCGTCAACCCGGACGTTGGAGAACGGTTTGAGAGGTCCGTCTTGGTTGATTTTTTATGACCGGACAATGATTAGATGGTCTACTCATACGTTTAAGGAGGATTTGAAGGATCCGACTGTTCATGCTCTTAGTGTGATTAAGAACGAAGATGATCTCTTCGACTCATTCGTAACCTTGTATTTGCATAATTTCTATAACAACATTGTGCCATTCTACATATTCGAAGGTGTCACCTCCTTTATTTTGTATCATTTATTCAAAGAGAATAGATATTTGCATGAGAATATTTTCTTTGTGTAGCAGTACGAACTCATTTTTTTCATTTTCTCCTATACAGAATAATCTCACCGTTTTTACAAGGAAATAATCTCACCGTTTTTGCTGGCTGCTCCGGCTAGGCGGCGGAGGAGGGTGCGGGCGACGGAGGGGGGTGGCGACGAGGCTCCAGGGCGTCCGGGGCGAGGAGGAGCGTTAGGGGGGCTGCTCGTGCTCCTGACGGGGTGGACGGATCAGGGGAGAGGTTCGGTCCGCAGGGGGAAGCCGATGGGGAGGGGAGCCGATGGGGAGGGGGTGGCGACGGTGGGGAGGGCGGGGAGGCGCCGGCAGATGGGGGACGGTGGGGAGGCGCCGGCCGGTGGGGGACGGCGGGGAGGCGCCGGCCGGTGGGGGAGGAGGTGGCGACGGTGGGGAGGGCGGGGAGGCGCCAGCCGGTGGGGGAGGCGCCGGCCGGTGGGGAGGGCTGGGAGGCGACGGCCGGTGGGCGCAAGGGAGGGAGCGTGCGGGAGGAGGGCGACGAGCAGGTGGGTTTTTTCTTTTTTTTTTAAACAACGAGGTGGGGTTGGAGCGTTAGGGCAGCCGGGGGTTGATTTCTTTGCCGTCCGCCGAGCTCCAAGGCAGACGGCAAAGGGGACTTAGGAGGACGGCAAAGACACGGCGGTTGGAGCGTTAGTGGGCAGCCGGGGGTTGATTTCTTTGCCGTCCGCCGTGCTTCAAGGCAGACAGCAAAGGGGCTTTTGGCGGACGGCACAGACACGGCCGATGGCAAATTTAATGGCTACAACTGCGATTTTCTTTGCCGTCTGCCTGGGCCATCTTTGCCGTCCGCTAGCTGACGACAAAGAAGCGACTCATGGCAAAGCACTTCTTTGCCATCTGTTAGATCTTTGCCATCTATTTTTTGGTAGCTGACGGCAAAGAGCTTCTTTGCCATCAGCCAGCGGACGGCAAAGACCAGGCAGACGGCAAATTCTCTGATTCCAGTAGTGCTTGCAATTATTTTTAGATCCACACACTCAAGCATACATACAATCAATCACAATCCTGGCACTCATAGAATTTGTTAAAAAAGTTCTAATTAAATCCTAATTTGAAAAGACTACAGTTCAGGCAAAGTGAAAACATGGTGTGACAGTCGCTAACGGAATATTTGCCGTGTGCCTTCTTTGATGCTCTTTTGTCGTCTGCTTTTGGTCTAACTTTGCCATCTGCTGGCCGTCAACATGGACCAGCACCATCAAGCGTTAGGTGGGGGATCTTTGTCGTTTGTGTGGTGAAGGTCTTCGTGGTCTGCCACGGCGGCCCTTTGACGTCTGCTGCCTGGGGCAGCACACGACAAAGTAACCATATGGGTCAGCCGCGTGTTGCCCCACATTGAACAGTTGGCTGCCACGTGGGACCTTTGCCATCGGCTGGCAGACGATAAGAGCCTTTGCCATCACCTGGCAGACGGCAAAGTGCCCATATAGTCATTGTTTTGTTTATTTTAAGTTATTTCCCTCTAAAGTTTTACACATATGTGATATATAGTTCACAACACATATATATATAGTTCACGACATATATATATATATAGTTCACAACACATATATGATATACATATAGAGTTCATCAATGCCATTTCTTCATCAATCATAACACATTATCGAAAGAACCACCATACAAAGTTTTACACTCTTCATCCATATATACGTACATATAGTTCGAGATTGTTCATGAACATAAATGAAAAAAAAACCTAAAGCGCTCCATCAATGCTATCTTCCATGTAGTAAATCTAATCTGCCAAATGGGAATAAGAAAGTTAGAAGAAGAAGAACAATATATTACATTTTTGAGCTTATTATGTCATTTTGGAGGAAAATAAGCTAAGTATATGACCTTTTTGAGCTAACCAAGGTTATTATGCCATTTTGACCTAAATAAGCTAATTATGTCATTTTCGATGAAAATAAGCTAAGTATGTGACATATACGAGGTAACCAATGTTATCATGCCATTTTTGACCTAACTAAGCTATTTATGTCATTTTAGAGGAAAACAAGCTAAGTATATAACATATATGAGCTAACCAAGGTTCTTATGCCATTTTTGACCTAACGAAGCAAATTATGTTATAAATGAACTACATAAGCAACTTGGGTCATTGTGGAGGATAATTATCCTAGAAGCAGAAGAATAAGAAGAGTAGAAGAAGGAGAAGAAAGAGGAGAATAAGAAGAAGAAGAAGAAGAAGAAGGAGAAGCAGAAGAAGAAGAATAAAAGAAGTAGAAGAAGGAGCTGACAGATAAGAAGAAGAAGGAGGAGAAGGAGAATAAGGAGGAGAAGGAGAAGAAAAAGGAGGAGAAGGAGTAGAAGAAGAAGAAGAAGAAGAAGAAGGAGGAGGAGGAGGAGGAGAAGGAGGAGAAGAAGAAGTAGGAGAAGAAGAAGAAGAAGAAGAAGAAGAAGAAGAATAAGAATAAGAAGGAGGAGGAGGAGGACGAGGAGAAGAAGAGGAGGAAGAAGAAGAAGAACGAGGAGAAGAAGAAGAAGGGGAAGAAGAAGAACAAGGAGAAGGAGAAGAAGAAGGAGGAGGAGGAGGAGGAGAAG
The DNA here is from genome assembly GCF_904849725.1 of Hordeum vulgare subsp. vulgare. Classification (NCBI taxonomy): domain Eukaryota; kingdom Viridiplantae; phylum Streptophyta; class Magnoliopsida; order Poales; family Poaceae; genus Hordeum; species Hordeum vulgare. Next base: position 253,214,535 of record NC_058519.1, read on the forward strand.
AAGAATAAGAAGGAGGAGGAGGAGAATAAGGAGGAGGAGGAGAAGAAGAAGAAGGAGAAGAAGAGGAATATGTCGATTACAATACTTTTTCTTATTTTGAGCTTATTTTGTCATTTAGGAGGAAGATACACTAAGTTATGAGCTAATCAAGGTTCTAGTGATGGTTTTTACCTAACTAAGCTAATTATGTCATAAATGAACTAAATTAGCTAATTATGTAATTTTTAAGGATAATTAGCTAAGTATGTCTTTCTTGGGGAAAATAATCTAAGGAGAAGAAGAAAGAGGAGAAGTAGGAGGAGAAGGAGAAGAAGAAGTAGAAGAAGAAGAGGGATGAGGAGGAGAAGAGGAAGAAGGAGAAGAAGGAGGAGGAGAAGAAGAAGAAGAAGAAGGAGAGGAAGAGGCAGAGGATGATTACAATACTTTTCTTATTTTGAGCTTATTATGTAATTTAGCAGGAAGATAAACTAAGTTATGAGCTAACCAAGATTCTTGTCATGTTTTCTACATAACTAAGCTAATTATGTCATCCATGAACTAAATTAGCTAATTATGTTATTTTGGAGGATAATTATCAAAGTATGTCTTTCTTGGGGGAAAATAAGCTAAGGAGAAGAAGAAAGAGGAGAAGAAAGAGGAGAAGAAGAAGGAGAAGAAGAATAAGAAGAAGAAGAAGGGGAAGAAGAAGGAGAAGAAGAAGGAGAAGAAGAAGAAGAAGGAGAAGAAGGAGGAGGAGGATATGATTAAGAAGAAGAAGGAGAAGAAGAGGAAGAGGATGATTACAATACTTATCTTATTTTGAGCTTATTATGTCATTTAGGAGGAAGATACGCTAAGTTATGAGCTAATCAAGGTTCTTGTGATGTTTTTTACCTAACTAAGCTAATTATGTCATAAATGAACTAAATTAGCTAATTATGTCATACTGGAGGATAATTAGCTAAGTATGTCCTTCTTGGGGAAAATAAGATAAGGAGAAGAAAGAGAGAAGAAAGAGGAGAAGAAGAAGAAGAAGAAGAAGTAGAAGGAGGAGGAGAAGAATAAGAAGAAGAAGGAGAAGAAGGAGGAGGAGTAGAAGAAGAAGAAGAAGAAGAAGAAGAAGGATAAGAAGAGGAAGATGATTATTGCAATAATTTTCTTACTTTGAGCTTATTATGTCATTTAGGAGGAAGATATGCTAACCTATGAGCTAACCAGGGTTCTTCTGATGTTTTTTACGTAAGTAAGCTAATTTTGTCATAAATTGACTAAATTAGCTAATTATGTCATAAATTAACTAAATAAGATAAATATGTCATAAATGAACTAGATAAAACTTACGTCATGGTCATCAAGGAGGAGAAGCACCAGGGTTGCTTGGGGCGGGTGCCTTTGGGGACGGTTGCCCTGGAGAAGGGCCGTGCGATGCCGCTCGGGAGTTATTCTGCAGAAAAGATATTTTGGAACGTCTCGTTAGCATTAGGATACTCAAATGTTAATACTAGTTTATAATGACCATTGAAATGAAACTCTCCGTGCCAATTGCAGAAAAACCGGCATTGGCGGAGGGGGCTGACCGGTCTTCTCGCACATAGACTGCACATTTGGTTTTGAAGAGTCGGTCGTATTAGTTAGTAATGAAACATACATTACATGCATGTTTTGGCTAATGTGAAAAAGAAACTTACAACAAAAATCTCGTAAATGGCCAGGTGATCCGTCTCATTCTGGGACCTCTCCTCCTCCAACAACCGAGTCATGGTCTGGCCCCTCTCCTCCAGAATCACATGAAGAGCAGCCTGGTTTGCCGCTCTCTCTTTCTCAACAGAAGCCTGCAACGCCACTCCTCGTTACCACTGTAATTATCGATGTCCACACAAAGTGAAATGGATGAAAGTTTTCTGAGTCCGTACAACTAACCTCGATGGCGAGATCGACTGGCCGTGGACGAGGCGTTATCTCAGGACATGAGCTCGACTGGAGCGCCTTGATCTCCGGTAGAGTGAGTGGACAACATATTATCCCATCTCCAATTGCTATCGAGCCATGGGCCTCCCACACCGGATATCATCACCAGCTCTGGATCGAAAGGTTCCTGGCTCGGGTTAAAGTCCTCCCCTTTCCTAGCCTTCCCCACATTCCTCTCTTTCACGAGCTTGTGGTGGGAGTGGATGTTGGTGAAAATCTCTCGATGATCCAGGTCAGACTCAGAGAATGCCTTAGCCTTCGTGTAGGAGGCAATATGGGCCATGCCATAAAGGTCGTACACTTTGGCACATCCATCTTATTGTGATGCACCTAAAAGATAAGAACAAACTATTAGTAAAGGGCTCAAGCTAGCGTGAAGAATTAATTGCATGAATTATGAAGCAAACCACATACGCAGTTCCATTCGAACTGAATTAAGTTGGCGCTGCCTAGATGGTGTGGCACACCAACCATTTGGGCATGCTAATCCTTCACATTGTCGTGGACGGCTCCCCAGTTGCCTGTGCACCACTCATCCACAAACGCCTCCCAACAATCTATCTTAATCGACACCATCTCGGGGGGCACCTATAAGTTAGTCAAAATAAATGAGAGCGCTACACCTATGAATCAAATAAAGAAAACTATGTACAAGGCCTTAAGAATAGGTAATTATCTTCATGTACTGCATCTTCTTCACATACTTTTCACGACACTCCTTCTTCTGCTTCTTAACACCACACGTGGCGTAGTAGTCTGGAATAGCTTGCGGCCGATCCTCGTGGCATAAGTTCTAGAATAGCCTCCTACACTCGGCCTCGAGAACCTTGGCGCCGCCTCCTCATATCCCTCCTCAGACCTGTAGAAGGTCCACAATCAAACGAGACAACACCGATTTGTACAATAATTAGCAATATTGTTCATTTTAGATTGTGTAAAAGAAGAATTTACCCAAAATGTGTTGATCACCATCTCGGCCCTCGTGTGGCACAAGACCCCATCTATAATCTTCTTCGACAGGGCCTGTGCAGCCTGGTAGTGCTCCCAGGTAAATCCTAGTGTAGGAACCTGACCCTCACCAGGCAACGTGACAAACCCCGAGAAATTTGCCTAGCGTAGCACACCAAGGACGGTGTCCGGCTTGCGCACACCAACGGGGTGTTTCCAACCCATGTATCATGACAAAGTCAACTCATTAGATATTTGAAGAAACTTGTGGGAAAACGGTAAAAAAAAGAGTAAATGCATTTACCTGTACCCTTCAAGCGTAATCACCAGCCTCAGCTTGCGGGTCGCCGGTACGACCAGGAAACGTGTACTGCCATGCTTGTACAATGGGACCCCATCCACCACGTCGCCCTCAGTAAAAGTAGACTCATCCCCGCAACCAACATAATGGCCACCCGGCCCCTCGGTCCATTTCGGACCCTCTGTCCGATCTGGCCAGGCACCCCATCCGGACGTCTCCACGTTGGCCAAAGCATCTATGGCAGGAGTTTACCGGGACGTAGCCTCAGGAACCGTAGTCTAATGGGCCGAATGCGTGTCAACCTGAGGCTCCAAGACAGGGGTCTCATGGGCCGAATGCCCGTTGACCCGAGGCTCCTGGACCGGAGTCCCCGTAGCCTCCACCGCAAATAGGTCCACCATAGTAGTCATGTGCTCGGGTGAATGAGCTGGTGGTTGTGGCGAGGACGGTGTAGTAGTCCGCCTACCTCTCTCGCGGACACGTCCTATATGATTCTCCTTCGTCCCTACCCGACCTCCTCTCCCAACGGGCAACGCCGCCGACGAAGAAGCACCCGCAGGTGGTGTCATCAGACTCTCTGCCAAGGCTCTACGGAGAGATAGGGGTGGAATGGAAGTTCCACCTCTCGCGCGGGCCGCCGATGACGAAGAACCCTCTGAGTGATCTGGACCTGCGCCCACCATCTTTGAACACCTGCCATGATAAAGAGTAAAATAAATTAGTACAACATAAAAAAATTGAATACGTGACATGAATAAGAATATGTACGTATATGATTTAAGTTGGGATACATATGAACTAATAATTGTCTCGATCAATAAATCCATCATCATCGTCACTGTCACGCGTGTCTTCATGAATGACGTGCTCATCGAGTTCAATGGCATCAACTTGTGGAAGGCCTTTCTACAATCGTTCAAGCATTGATAGGTCATCTGCAGCAGTAATGTAACACCCAAGATGCGATCCTATCCTTATTTTGGCACAAGGGCCTCGACAGGGATATAAGCCCATATCATCGTTTCACAAGAATGGATATCATTACAAGTACATGTACTGAAGAGATGAGTATATGGAATCTGCTTACACTCGTGAGAAGATATAACAAGTTCACATCAATACAACAATATACATTCATCATGAAGAAGAGCAGGGTTCAACTATTGAGGAAAACAAACGATAAAAGAACGACGTCCATCCTTGTTATCCTAGGCTGCCGGCCTGGAACCCATCCTAGATCAATGAAGAAGACAAAGAAGAAACTCCAAATAGAACAATCATCGCCCTCACATCAAAGTATCGCTTTACCTGTACCTGAAATTGTTGTTGTAGGAATCTGTGAGCCATAGTGTCACACCCTGTTTTTGCTATCACTTGTCTTTATTGTAAAATTCTGAGCTTGTTAAAACTTTTTCAAAACAAATGTTGTGAGTGCCATGATTGACAATGTATGCTTCTATGCTTGATCATGTGAGGTTTTAAAACCCTAAATTCCTTTGGTATTATAACTGATTTCCAAAAACCTTTGATAACCAAAGTAAAACCACCTTGAGTTGCACTCCATGTATTTGATAGCAAGCAGTGCTACTACTCATATTTGGTAATCTGATTTTTACCTATCTTTATATTTCAAAACCACAAAAATAATTATTTTTGTGAGCATTTTCCTAATTAAATAACCTGTCCATTCCTAAGGTCAGAATTGGTATTCCAACATTGAAAAATTCTTTTCTGCTTTGGAATAATCTGATTAAATTTAGAGACGATCAGAAGGACATATATTTTCCATACATAGGACTTTAAACCCCATTTTATATTATATTTATTGATTAAAACTATAAAAGCTATTTATGTCCGTTTTGGCATTTTGAAATATTTCCAAAGGAAATATTCTCAATAAATTCCTAGAAAATTCCAGTGATGTCCCTAAGCCTTGTTTGGTGTCCACATAAAGTTTCACCTTGATCAAAGGTGGATAAGGACCCCAAATAACCCAAAAACCCTGTCTGTCCAGAATCAAGTTAGAGCAACTCTACATAGCAAAGTTTGTCCAATGACGCTAAAACTTTGCAGGAGTGCCTAATACCTCAAATGAGGGTTCTACACCAAAAATGGGATTTGTGGGACTTAGTTTGCCCACACTCCCTTTGGAAGGAACGGATCTGGTCACATTGGAGTGATTTCGAGTTTACAAAGCTAAACTTGTCCTATGGAGCTCAAATTTGGTGGAACTCCATGGTTTATCACCAAAACCAAACCTCTTAAGTCTCAGCTCCAGTGGTGGGGTGCAACCCCCTCTGCCAACTGTCGAACACCTTTTGACAGATAGGAAAAAGCCACCTTAGCCGCAGCTAAAGCAAACTCCTTTGCTTCAAACTCTTAGATTAAGCAGCCAGCACCTGTATCTAACCCCAGTCAACTGGCCCCTCACTGGTTCAAAGTGGAAAGGCCAAAAACCCCAATTTAGACCTCAGATCATGACTGACAGCACCAGTATTTCTTGCCTCCTTTGACCAGCCGAAGCTCCCACTAAAACCAATTGGCTATTCACACCCCAAGCAAGTGCCAGGACATGCTAGACACATCCAAAGTGCCTCAGAGCGCACCACCATGCCGTGGCATGCCAAAACTATGCTCTGGGCGCGCTACAGGGAGTCACCAAGGTGGGGGCGACGCCCTCGGCCTGTTCTAGCCTCCCCCAAGATGTCCAACCTCCTCCCCGACAGCCCCTCTGCATTGGGCAAGCCTCAGGGCCCCTCCCCTCTCGCGCTAGAGCTCGCGTGACGCGTGCCCGCGCGCTCCTGAATCGGCCAAGCTTGCGCGGCCACGAATGCTCGCCTTCTCTCTCCCTCTCTCTGCTGCAGATGGTTCGGGCAGTCCAATACCAACCTCTCTCTGCACCGTGGTTTCAACCCCGACCTCTCTCTACACCCCCATGCATGCCACGGTGAGTCACCGACGCTCCCGAATCTGCTCAACGTCGCGGGCCTATAAATAGCCCCCCTAGCTCCGGCACCCCTCAAATAGCTTCGCCGCATCCACTAGCACCTCCCTAGCCACCCCAGCAAGCCAGCAGAGCCCCGGTGCTCGAGATCGACCGAGGCCCCTCTGCCTCGGAGCTCCAGTCGATCTCCGGCTACACGACGGCTCCTGCGCCCTCGACCCACCAAACTGACCCCCTTGACCCCTGGAAGGTTTCCCCCAAGTCGCCCGAGTTTTTCTGTGTCTCTAGCCACCCCCTCGACCACTCCCCGAAACCCCTCCGCCACGGCCTCCTCGTCGACGAAGAACCCCTGCCTCCCCGTCGTTGTTTCGACCACCAGCAGGTAGGCGACGGTCAGGCGGACCCATTCCCGTGTTCATTGGTGCTCGAGCACATCGGCAACCTCGTCGGCGTCCTCCTCCTCCTCTCTTGTTGGAGATAGGACACGACCCCAACAGGTGTGTCCCACCTGTCGGTGGCCCATCCTCCTCCCCCGCGCTGGCCTCGGCCACTGACCGCAGGGCCCCGCGCAACAGGTTTAAACCTGAGGGCGCGCGCGCGTGGGCAGGCCGTCGGCTGGCCCTGGGCCAGCCCAGCTCTGGGCCGAGCCAGGCCAGGAGTTGGCATGTTTTTCTTTTTATTTTAAACCTGGATTTGTAAGATTTTTATAAAAACATTTAACCAGTGTAAAAATATAGTTCTTCCACTGTTATTTTTCTAAAAATGTGTAGTATTTGATGAGATCCTTAGAAGAATTTTTCTAGCAACTATTCTATTTTACAATATTAAAAAGGTCTAAAATGGAATAGTTTTGCTTCTGCTTGGTTGTTTTCAAAAATATTCCTTCAAGGAAAATTAAGGCAAGTATTTTGAAAATGATATCTTAGATTAATGAGTAATAGGGAACATTTTTTTAAATGACTTTGTGGACTGTTTCTGTGTGAGATATTCCTTATTTATTGTTTTATCGACGATAGAAAACCCGTGTGACGAGGGAATCGGAGCGGAACACCTCGAAGACCCCGGATACTTAGCTGACCAAGGCAAGCAGCCCTTTGACCATGACTGAGCATATGTTACGTTGCATGTTATAATAGCAAGTATTTCCGTTGCATATGATCATAAGTGTCGGTACTCATTTGATATGATGTTACCGAAGGCTCCTTCGGAGCACATGCATTGTGCTAGATGACAAAGGCAAGCAGCCCTTTGACCTTGACTGAGCATATGTTACTTTGCATGTCATAATAGCAAGTATTTCCATTGCATGTGATCATAAGTGCCGGTACTCATTTGATATGATGTTACCGAAGGCTCCTTCGGAGCACATGCATTGAGGTCGACTCTACCCTTAGGGTCATGCTAATACCATGTTGACAAGTAAAGATAGCAGTAGTATTATGCTGAGCATGATGATGTCATAAAGCAAGAGTTTATGAAAACCCCGTCGGGTGCCACTAATGCCCGAGGGTGATGATGAGTTAGGTGGTCACTTTTGGTGAAGTGATGCACCCGGTATTTGTGTGAGTAAGGTTTCGGAAATGGGATTATATTTATGATGTGTCGACCGTCCCAACCTTACCATTATGACCAGGTTACCACTTATGGGACGGGGCTTTGTTAATTACTCTGGTCTGTGGTAGCAAAGAGCCACATTACTAGTGGCGGGAGTGATTTGTGGTCACTCTCGTGATGGGGTCGTGCCGGGTAGGACGACTATGCCATTTATATGAGTTCAATCACACCGTTGGTCCCCGCATGGTTGTTACTGTCCAGAGTTGGTGCTCGTAAGACGTACAACATGTGGGCTCGGTACCAATCGAGTGGACCTCTTTGTCTAGTATCGTCAGGGGAAAGTCATTGATCGGGTACTTACCTCGGGTATGTGATATACCGCGAGTCGTGGATGACATGGAAGTTTCCCGGATCTCGTTGGTCCAACGTACTTCCTCTGCAAAGTGTAAACTATTCGAATAGCCGTCTCCGCGGTCAAGGACAGTTGGGTAATCCTGCTTAAACTACGTCCTGATATTTTCGCATAAACCAAGTGTGCCTGAGTTGTGTGTGGTGATAAGAAAAGTGTTTCTATGATAGCAATGCTATGACCAAGTTTGGTGACTTGACATATAGGGTGAACTCAGATGGTTCAGCCCTCAACAGATATGTTGATATCTGTAACCTATTCTTCAAAAGTAATTCTTTAACTTGATGCATATTCATGATCATTCCACCGCGTTGAGTTATACTAGAAATGCATGATATTGTTATCCTTCACTTTCATTGTTCATATCATGGGCTGTTTGCAAATACATTCCAAGTACTCATTGGCTTGCCACTGGTTATGTTATTGACCATACATGGAAGGACTGGAGTTTGGAGATGAGTACGTCTTCGGCGACACAACTACGAACTAGGACGCTTCCGTCAGAATGCCTGTCGGTGTAGGCTTGATGGTATGGGCACCCGCTTAGCCCCCTTTGTTTTCCGCTATTAGTGTACTCGTGTGATTGGCCTTAGGCCCTGTCTTGTGAACTTGACCCTTTGGTCACGTGTTGTAATAATCGGTACTCGGATGTAAGACTTCTTATTCAGTATCTGTGTTCGGTGAGCATTGATCTCTGGGATCACTGAGCACGGCGATTCTCGACTAGTAAATCGGGGTCCCCACATATCTGGTATGAGAGCCATCCTGACTATAGGAAGCCTTAGGTAGCATGGGCGATAGCCGGACAATTAGTGCACATAGATTGACCCGAGAACCGCACCCACTATATATTTCTAACCCTCTCCTCTACACCTTATAGATGGCAGTCATACCCGAGACGCTTCTGGAAACGGGCTTTCCTCTGCTTTTGAGTGATAGCCTCGAGAAGTGTCAAGTGAGTCGCACGTCCGTCTTTCTCTACCACGAACACTGGGTCAACGCCAATACCAAGGAATATCACGTGGACGTGATAGTGAAGGCTAATGACTCCCCAACTAGTTGGTTCTTTGAAGGGCCACAAATGGAGGATCTGATGTTGGCCGTGGAGACTGCAGCACGAGAGGCACTCGTGTGACTCCGCGACATCCTTCCTGAGATGGCGGACGAACCCACTACTCGTCATCTACCTTTTGTTAAGGATAAGATAGACGGAAGCTGGACACTCAACCCCTCATGTGAGGACGGGATGCCATTAAGGTTTCAGACCTACTTCAGCCTCTCCTCTGACACCTTGACGCATCTTTTGATCAAGGAGTCAACTAGGATTTGCCAAGAGCTGCACAAAGTTAAGGACCTACTACGTATGGAGAAGATGAGGAACAACAAGGTGAAGAAAGAAGGAGCACCTGTGATATCACCTGGCTTTGCTTTCCGAAGAGGAATACCCCCGCTTCAGGTTGTTCCTCTTCAGAGTCAACGTTTGACCACAGAAGAGTACACCGAGCTTTTCGCTACCTCACCAACCAAGAAATGTCGAGATGGTTTACTTCCTTCCCCTACCCCTTCAAGGAAAGGAAGCACTAATGAAGATGAAGACAGAGATGAAGATGAAGACGAAGATCCCACAAAGCCGGCTTATGAGACCGCGCAGTCGATCGCTTAGCAGCATAGGATGTACCGAACGTAGGAGTTCTTGTATCAGGGTTTTATGACCCGGATGTTGTGTGAACCTGTTGGATGCAAGTCGCATTCTACCTAGAGCAGCTTGTGAGCGACTGCATCACTTTCTTTTAAAAATAATGCATAAGTTCTTTTCAAAAACCTTTGTCGTAAAACCTTGCACAGTAGCACACACTAGACCCCCTCTTTAGTAGAACGTCATCCTTTTCGAGTGCAACCGGTTCAGCAGAATTTGACTTGTCTACTCACCTGTCAGGATGGTGAATGCTACTCGCAACAACACTTCCGGTAACCCCGGCTCTGCCTCTTCAGGACAGCAGCAGGGAATCGGAGGGGAAGCTCAAGCTGGAGATCACCATGTGCAGCAAGACGATATTCCTCCGCCGCCACCTCCCCCTGAAAACTTGACGATGGCTCAGTTCCTTCAAGCTCTTAGGGAGGAGCGTCAAGCCAACAATGCCGCTATTCGGCAGCTGGCTCAAACATTGGTGAACTACCCGCTGCAGAACGGGAATGGCAACGGTCGCTCAACTCTCTCTGAGTTTATGCGGACTACGCCGCCCATATTCACGGAGACGACTTAGCCCTTGGATGCCGATGACTTGATCCGCACTATCGAAGACCTTCTCGCGCTAGTCAAGTGCATTGACGACAACGAGAAAGTTCTCTATGCAAGCCACTATCTCGGAGGCACAACCAGAGCCTGGTGAGTTGGATTTCAGATCAGGAGAGTCGGGCAAGTCATCACCTGGGCCGTGTTCAAAGTTGGATTCGATGCCGCTCATATTCCTCCGGGAATGATGACCATTAAGAAGCGGGAATTCCGAGCCTTAAGGCAAGGAAGTGGATCTGTCAAGGAGTATTTGCAGAAGTTCAACCTTTTATCAAGGTATGCACCTGAAGATGTCAGCACTGAGACTGCCAAAGTGGAGCGCTTTATGGAGGGACTACATCAGTCACTCCAGTATCAACTGGTTGTTTGTGAATGTCAGACCTTCAGTGACCTGGTTAATAAGGCTCTTATGTTGGAAGACAAACGTCGTGCAGTGGACGACACCCGTAAGCGCAAGCTAATGGGTAGTGGAGGACCGGTCAACTCGAAACCATGACCATGGTAGTCAGCCCAAACAAGACCCAACTATTAGCAGCAGTAGTACAAGCATCCAACATTTCGCCAGAATTACCAACCTCAGCAAGTCAGCAGCAAGCCAACAAGCAGACCGCCAAGCAACGGTGGGAGCAAGACCAACCTTCCAACGCAAGTTACCTGTTTTGGGTGTGGACAACCAGGGCACTATTCCTGGCAGTGCCCCAATAAGAAACCCAATGTTCCGTGCCCCAATGCGCCAAATCCAGGCCAAGGAGCACCAGGCAGGAACCAGGCTCCCCGCAATCAGTAGTATCACAGCAAGCGGCGGATTAATCATATTTCTGCAGAAGAGGCACAAGAAGACCCGGACTGCATTCTGGGTACGTTCCTCATCAACTCTACCCCAGCAACAATATTGTTTGATTGTGGTGCTTCGCATTCCTTTGTTACGCAAAAGTTTGCGGAAAAGTTTGAACTAGAACCTACCTTGCTTCATGGGCATATGGCAATTCAAACCCCGGGAGCAGTTTTTAGGACCAACCTAGGGTGTAGAAAGGTTGGGATAGTTATCAATGGGACGAGCTTCTCAGCGGATCTCATTGTGCTTAAGTCGCAAGGCCTAGAAGTAATCCTCGGTATGGACTGGTTGGCCAAGCATCAAAGTATCTTGGACTGTGATAACAGGGCCATTACCATGACAAGTGACCAAGGGGTCAAAGTCAAGTATGTCTCTGATCCAGTACCCACTCGAGTGCCACGAGTTAACAGCTTATGAGAGGAAGGACTCGACCGAGTGCCAGTGGTCTGTGAGTACCCAGATGTCTTTCCTGATGAGCTACCAGGGATGTGTCCTAACCGAGACATCGAGTTCATCATCGAACTCATGCCCGGATCAAGGCCTATCTATAAGAAGCCTTATAGGATGGGATTCGAAGAGCTAGCGGAGTTGAAGAAGCAACTGGATGAGCAACTCAGGAAAGGGTCTATTCGTCCAAGTGCGTCACCTTGGGGATCGCCTGTTCTCTTCGTGTCCAAGAAGGATGTGACAATCCGACTTTGCGTCGATTACCATTCACTCAATGAAGTCACGATCAAGAACAAGTATCCACTCCCCAAGATTGAAGACTTGTTCGACCAACTTAATGGAGCAAAGGTATTCTCCAAGATCGACCTCCGATCTGGATATTACCAACTAAACATTCGCCCCGAAGACATTCCGAAGACGACATTTGTGACCCGGTACGGTCTGTATGAATGCACTCTCATGTCCTTCGGATTGACGAATGCCCCGGCTTACTTCATGTACCTCATGAATAAGGTCTTCATGGAATATTTGGACAAGTTTGTCATCGTATTCATTGACGACATATTAATCTTTTCCAAGTCCAAAGAAGAGCATGAGAAACACTTGAGGTTAGTATTGGAAAAGCTTCGAGAGCACCAACTCTATGCCAAGTTCAGCAAATGCCAGTTTTGGCTGAACGAAGTTGCATTCCTAGGTCATACCATGACGGCAAGTGGATTGGCAGTTGATCCCTCTAAGATTACCACGGTAACCAACTAGGAATCGCCAATCGACGTGAAGGAAGTCAGGAGCTTCCTCGGACTCATGGGATATTACCGCAAGTCACGAATGTGAGGCAAGCTTCCAAGAGTTGAAGAAGAGGCTAACCACCGCCCCGGTATTGGCCACTCCAGATATCAGCAAGGAGTTCGTGATATATTGCGATGCCTCAAGGACCGGGCTAGGTGGGGTTCTAATGTAGGATGGCAGTGTCGTGGTTTACTTGTCACAGCAACTGCGCCCGCATGAGGAGAATTATGCAACCCATGATCTCGAGTTGGCAGCAGTAGTGCATGCCCTGAAGACATGGCGACATTACCGTCTGGGGAAGCGATGGGAAATATACACCGACCACAAGAGTCTGAAGTATATTTTCACCCAAAGGGAATTGAAAATGAGGCAACGAAGATGGTTGGCGTTGATCAAAGACTACGACCTCAGCATTCAATATCCTCCCGGTAAGGAAAATGTGGTGGCCGATGCCTTGAATCGGAAGACCAGCACCTTAAATGTCATGCTTAAGGAAAGGCAGCCCGCCTTATACGAAGAATTGGAGAACTTCGGATTGGAACTGGTGGAACCAGGATTCCTAGATAATCTCGAAGTCAAACCAACACTGGAAGACGACATCAAGGAGGCCCAGAAGGGTCACAAGAGCATCGACGGTATCAACAAGAAGATTCCAGAAAGCAGGGCCCCAGGATTCTTGGAGGACGATCAAGGAGTGGTGTGGTTTGGGAAACGTTTATGCGTACCCAACAAGGCCGAACTCAAGGAACTCATCCTATGGGAAGCTCATGATACACCTTACTCCATTCACCCTGATGGTACCAAGATGTATCAAGATCTCCGAGAAAGATTCTGGTGACACGGCATGAAGAGGGAAATCACGTCGTATGTGGCCAAGTGCGATGTGTGTCAGCAAGTTAAGGCTGAGCATCAACGACCCGCAGGACTGCTACAAAATCTCCAGGTAACGGAATGGAAGTGGGAAAAGGTAGGGATGGATTTCATTACCAGCCTACCAAGGTCTAGCTAGGGACATAAGTCGATATGGGTTGTTGTCGACCATTTCACCAAAGTGGCCCATTTCATCCCTGTCAACACCACATATGACGGGAACAAGTTGGCTAGCCTCTATATCGAGCGCATAATAAGCCTTCATGGAGTTCCCAAGGAGATTGTATCTGACCGAGGCACGCAGTTCACCTCAAGGTTTTGGAGGAAACTTCAAGAAGCCCTCGGTACCAAGCTCTCTTTCAGCACCGCATTCCACCAACAGACGGGAGGACAGACGGAAAGGGTGAATCAGATACTCGAAGATATGCTCCGCGCATGCTTCCTAGCGCATGGAGCCAAATGGGAAGACTATCTGCCGTTCGCTTAGTTTTCATACAACAACAGCTACCAGTCTAGTTTCTAGATGGCCCTGTTCGAAGTGCAGTACGGACGAAAATTCCGCACCCCGCTCAACTTGTCAGAAAGCGGAGATGGGCTAATTTTCGGACAAGAAGTTTTGCACCGGGCAGAAGAGAAGGTGCAACTAGTCCAAGAAAATTTGAAGGCAGCCAAGTCGCGACAAAAGAGTTATGCGGACTCTCGCCGCAGGAATGTGGAGTTCATTCCCGTAGATCTGGTGTACCTCCAAGTCACACCTCCTAAGGGAACCAAGCGTTTCCATGTTAAGGGGAAGCTCGCTCCAAGGTTCATTGGGCCATTCAAGATCACGACAAGGCGTGGAGAGGTCGCTTATCAGCTGGAATTACCTCCGGTACTTTCGGGTATGCACAACGTTTTCCATGTGTCACAGCTTCGGAAGTGTCTCTAGATGCCAAGTCGTTCCGATCCTTATAAGGACATTGATCACCGGGCCATTGACCTTCAGTCTGATCTCACCTATCGCGAGAGGACAATCCGCATTCTGGATAACGCAGAGCGATGCACTCGAAGCCGTACTATCAAGTATTTCAAGGTTCAATGGAGCAACCACATCGAAGCCGAAGCTACATGGGAGCGTGAAGACTATCTCCGATCTGAGTTTCCAGGCCTTTTAGCACCTAGCTTAGGAATCTCGGGGACGAGATTCTTGTAAGGGGGATAGGTCTGTCACACCCTGTTTTTGCTATCACTTGTCTTTATTGTAAAATTTTGAGCTTGTTAAAACTTTTTCAAAACTAATGTTGTGAGTGCCATGATTGACAATGTATGCATGTATGCTTGATCATGTGAGGTTTTAAAACCCTAAATTCCTTTGGTATTATAACTGATTTCCAAAAACCTTTGATAACCAAAGTGAAACCACCTTGAGTTGCACTTCATGTCTTTGATAGCAAGCAGTGGTACTACTCATATTTGGTAATCTGATTTTTACCTATCTTTATATTTCAAAACCACAAAAATAATTATTTTTGCGAGTATTTTCCTAATTAAATAACATGTCCATTCCTAAGGTCAGAATTGGTATTCCAACATGGAAAAATAATTTTCTCCTTTGCAAAAATCTGATTAAATTTAGAGATGATCACAAGGACATATATTTTCCATACATAGGATTTTAAACCCCATTTTATATTATATTTATTGATTAAAACTATAAAAGCTATTTCTGTCTGTTTTGGCATTTTGAAATATTTCCAAAGGAAATATTCTCAATAAATTCCTAGAAAATTCCGGTGATGTCCCTAATCCTTGTTGGGTGTCCACATAAAGTTTCACCTTGATCAAAGGTGGATAAGGACCCCAAATAACCCAAAAACCCTGTCTGTCCAGAATCAAGTTAGACCAACTCTACATAGCAAAGTTTGTCCAATGAGGCTAAAGCTTTGCAGGAGTGCCTAATACCTCAAATCAGGGTTCTACACCAAAAATTAGATTTGTGGGACTTAGTTTGCCCACACTCCCTTTGGAAGGAACGGATCTGGTCACATTGGAGTGATTTCAAGTTTACAAAGCTAAACTTGTCCTTTGGAGCTCAAATTTGGTGGAACTCCATGGTTTACCACCAAAACCGAACATGTTAAGTCACAGCTCCAGTGGTGGGGTGCAACCCCCTGTGCCCACTGTCGTACACCTTCTGACAGATAGGAAAAAGCCACCTTAGCCACAGCTTAACCAAACTCCTTTGCTTCAAAATCTTAGATTAAGCAGCCAACACCTATATCTAACCCCAGTCAACTAGCCCCTCACTGGTTCAAAGTGGAGAGGCAAAAAACCCCCAATTTAGACCTTAGTTCATGACTGACAGCACCACTATTTCTTGACTCCTTTGCCAGGACATGCTAGACACGTCCAAAGTGCCTCAGAGCGCACGAGCATGCCGTGGCATGCCAAAACTGCGCTCTGGGCGCGCTACAGGGAGTCACCGAGGTGCGGGCGACGCCCTCGGCCTGTTCCAGTCTCCCCCGAGATGTCCAACCTCCTCCCCGGCAGCCCCTTTGCATTGGGCAAGCCTCAAGGCCCCTTCCCTCTCGCGCTAGAGCTCGCGCAACGCGTGCCCGCGCGCTCCAGAATCAGCCAAGCTTGCATGGCCACGAATGCTCGCCTTCTCTCTCCCTCTCTCTGCTGCAGATGGTTGGGGCAGTACAATACCACGTCCTGAGACCGTGGTTTCAACCGCGACCTCTCTCTGCACCCCCATGCGCGCCACGGTGAGTTACCGGCGCTCCCGAATCTGCTGACCGTCGCGGGCCTATAAATAGCCCCCCCTCGCTCCAGGAACCCTCAGATAGCTTCGCCGCATCCACTAGCACCTCCATAGGCAACCCAGCAGACCATGAGAGCCCCGGTGCTCGAGATCGACCGAGGCCCCTCCGCCTCGGAGCTCCGGTCGATCTCTGGCTACACGACGGCTCCTGCGCCCCTCGACTCACCAAACTGACCCCCTTGACCCTAGGAAGCTTTCCCCCAACTCGCCCGACATTTTCCGTGTCTCTAGCCACCCCCTCGACCACTTCCCAAAACCCCTCCGCCACGACCTCCTCGTCGACGGCGAACCCCTGCCTCCCCGTCGTTGTTTCGACCACTAGTAGGAAGGAGACGGTCAGGCGAACCCATTCCCGTGTTCATTGGAGCTTCAGCACGTCGGCAACCTCGTCGGCGTCCTCCTCCTCCTCCCTGGCTTGAGGTAGGAGACGACCCCGACAGGTGTGCCCCACCTGTCGGTGGCCCAGCCTCCTCCCCCGTGCTGGCCTCAGCCACTGACCGCAGGGCCCCGCGCGTTAGGTTCAAACCAGACGACATGCGCGCCTGGGCAGGCCGTCGGCTGGTCCTGGGCCAGCCCAGCTCTAGGCCGAGCCAGGCCAGGAGTTGGCATGTTTTTCTTTTTATTTTAAACGTGGATTTCTAAGATTTTTATAAAAACATTTAACCAGTGTAAAAATATAATTCTTCCACTGTTATTTTTCTAAAAATGTGTAGTATTTAATGAGATGCTTAGATGAATTTTTCTAGCAACTATTCTATTTTACAATATTAAAAGGCCTAAAATGGAGTAGTTTTGCTTCTGCTTGGTTGTTTTCAAAAATATTCCTTCAAGGAAAATTAAGGCAAATATTTTTAAAATGATATCTTAGATTGAGAACGAAAGAATGATTGAGAACGAAAGAATGATTGAGTATCTAGCAACTATTCTATTTTACAATATTAAAAGGCCTAAAATGGAGTAGAGAACGAAAGAATGATTGAGTATGTGGATTTTCTTTACAAGCTCTTATTTGACTCTTTCTGATGTTGTGATAAATTGAATTGCTTCAATGACTAAAGGCTATCGGTTGTTACTTCTCGGTAAGGTTCTTGATCCATGCTTTACTTTGTGAAGGAATTATCACTTTAGCATGAGAGATAATATGTTGGTATTGCTGTTATGAACATGATCATGATGCATGCATGTTCGTATCTTGTTTTGTCGACACCTCTCTCCCTAAACATGTGGACATATTTATTGAGCTAGGCTTTCGCTTGAGGACAAGCGAGGTCTAAGCTTGGGGGAGTTGATACGTCCATTTTGCATCATGTTTTCATGTTGATATTTATTGCTTCTTCGGTTGTTATTTCACTTCACGGTACAATTCTTATGCCTTTTCTCTCTTATTTTGCAAGGTTTACATGAAGAGGGAGAATGCCGTCAGCTAGAATTCTGGCTTGAAAAAGGAGCAAAGTTGAGATACCTATTCTGCGCAACTCCAAATACCTACTTATATGGGCCTAGAGGAAGGCATTGCGAAGTAGTAAGTAGATGATGGGTTGCTAGAGTGACAGAAGCTAAACCCTAGTTTATGCGTTGCTTCGTAAGGGGCTGATTTGGATCCACTAGTTTAATGCTATGGATAGACTTTGCCTTAATTCTTCTTTCGTAGTTGTGGATGCTTGCGAGAGGGGTTAATCATAAATGGGATGCTTGTCCAAGTAACGGCAGTACCCAAGCGCCGGTCCACCCACATATGAAACTATCAGAGTAATGAACGGGAATCATATGAACATGATGAAAACTAGCATGACAGAAATTCCCGTGTGTCCTCTGGAGCGTTTGTCCTCCTATAAGACTTTGTCCAGGCTTGTCCCTTGCAACAAATGGGATTGGGAAACTTTGCTACACCGTTTCTACTTTTGTTACTAGTTGTTTTCTACGAATCATCTCACCACACAATCACTTGTTACCAACAATTTCAGTGCCTGCAGATTTTACCTTGCTGAAAACCACTTGTCAGATCCTTCTGCTCCTCTATGGGTTCGACACTCTTCCTTATCGAAAGGACAACGATTGATCCCCTATACTTGTGGGTCATCAACATCCCAAACTTTTTTTCATACCTCTCAAGAATGAGTCAGCTTGACTTTATTTCCTAAATAATGAAGCAGGGTGGATAAGTTACCTTGGTACTGCTTGGTCGGATTGATCTTTTGACATCATGTCTCAAGCAGATTGCAAGAAATATACTTGACACTTGTGGGATAATGCACTAGCTTTTTTAAAATTATGAAATAAGAACCGACTCATCTTCAAGAAGATGACCCAACCCTTGGGGGCTACAGGTTGAAGTTTTCAAGTTTATTAAACAAGACCCGGCTCATCTTCAAGAAGATGATACGACCCTTGGGGGCTACATG
The DNA here is from genome assembly GCF_904849725.1 of Hordeum vulgare subsp. vulgare. NCBI lineage: Eukaryota > Viridiplantae > Streptophyta > Magnoliopsida > Poales > Poaceae > Hordeum > Hordeum vulgare. Next base: position 253,233,077 of record NC_058519.1, read on the forward strand.
TTGAAGTTTCAAGTTTATTAAACAAGACCCGACTCATCTTCAAGAAGATGACCTGACCCTTGGGGCTACGGGTTGAAGTTTTCAAGTTTATCAAACAAGACCCGGCTCATCTTCAAGAAGATGACCCGGTCCTTGGGGGATACATGTTGAAGTTTTATGTTTATTAAACAAGACCCTACTCATCTTCAAGAAGATGACCGACCCTTGGGGGCTACAGGTTGAAGTTTTCAAGTTTATTAAACAACACCCAACTCATCTTCAAGAGGATGACCTGGCCCTTGGGGGCTATAGGGTGAAGTTTTCAGTTTTATTAAACAAGACCTGAGTTATCTTCAAGAAGATGACCCGACCCTTGGGGGCTATAAGCTTAAGTTTCAAGTTTATTAATCAAGACCAGGCTCATCTTCAAGAAGATGACCCGACCCTTTGGGGCTACAGGTTGAAGTTTTCAAGTTTATTAAACAAGACCCGACTCATCTTCGAGAAGATGACCCGGCCCTTGGGTGTTACAGGTTGAAGTTTCTAGTTTAATAAACAAGACCCGACTCATCTTCAAGAAGATGACGCGGCCCTTGGTGGCAACATTATAAAGTTTCAAGTTTATTAAACAATACCCGACTTATCTTCAAGAAGATGACACAGCCCTCCGGGGCTATAGGTTGATGTTTTCAAGGTTATTAAACAAGACCCGGTTCATCTTCAAGAAGATGATCCGACCCTTGGGGGCTACAGAGGGATGTATGGGGTAATTTGTTACACAACACCACACCTCGTATCTTTTCTTCATCATATTTACCGGGCCAGCTTCCAGGTCCCATCTCATGCAGAGGCGGTTTAGATATCCCACATGAAACTCTGTAAATTTACTTTTTCACTATTGGGAACTCAACTTTAGCTTTCCCTTTTTCTATTTCGGTTGAGACGTCCTTGGAAGTATGCTTAGACAACACATTACCAACGGGCGTCATATAACCCGTCCCAATAATGAGGACATCATCTTCTTCAAGAGTGGCATCTTTTGATGACTCCATGGTCACATCGTCAGTTTTTGCTGTGTTGGCTTGAATTTGAGTAATATTATCCTGGCAGTGCTCTCAGGAGGTTCAGCATAAGTTTCATTTGCTTCAACCGGAGTATCATGGATAGAGGCATCTGTTTCTTCCACTTCAGGTGCTTCATTATTTGGAGTTGACCTGCCGGTTTTCCGTTTCTTCGCTTGAGCCCTAAAAAAGGAATGGTTAAGTTATGTATAATGACATGTGAAGTATTGAAGAAAGTATTGATAAAACAAGTAGTAACGTACCCTGAAAGACGAATAAGGGGTGGCAATATTGAGGATGTTGAATCGCTAGATGAAGGAGGAGAAACCTATTACAGAGGAAAAAAATTGTGAGCTTAAGAAAATTGACAAATAAAGTGTATTTAATGAATAAAGAGAAGGCACCTTAGTGTGGCGTTTACGACCGGATGTTTTCTCACGCAAACCGGCCATAAGATCACCTGAGGAGATGCGGGTGTGGCATTTTGGAATATATAAAGCCTTTTTCAAAAGGAAGTTAGGATCCAAATGAGCATTTGTATGATTCATAGGAACTTTCCTACGAACCTGCCTTTGAGATCCTTACATGGAAATATTTGAGTGAGAAGATATTGAAATTACCTCAGCATCTTTAGCGTCACTTTCAACATCATTCCCGTCAGAATAAGTTGAGCGATTAGAATAGAATGTTGTACAATAAGGGAACAATCTAGACATTCACCTTAGACAATTCTTCAATGTTCTGTGACTCGCCCACAACAGATGACTCGCCTACACATGTTTTGGTTTTCTTCTTCTTTTTTGCGGCAGTCTTGTCCCTTTTAACAGGCGCCTTTACCGATCTACGTTTCTAGAAGGGCGCTTCTTCCTAAAACAGGGGAAGTTCGTTGTACAAAGAACAAAGGGGATACCAAATAAGGCGGGAGATGGTTTGATACATATACCTCAGGAGCTGGATTCAGGATGCAAAATGGTTTCAAACCAATTTTGGAACATGCTTCTTTGTGCACACCACATAATTACTTCACAAGGCTATTAACTTCTTCAGAGTCAAGCATTACATTGTTGAAGCGTTGAGAATTGTTTAAGTCACCGTTATAATGGCACATCAGTCCATTCAGACGACTTAAGGGCATAATGCACCACTCCACCAAGTATCGGATCAAGTTAATTCCAGTAAAGCCGTTGGCATTCAAAGCTCTCAGTTTTGCCCAAATGAAGATGTCGGCGGCTTGTTCTTCCAGGGTCAGTGCATCGGGGAGCTGGAAATCCATTGGAAGACGCTCTTCTCTGAAACCCGGTAGAGGATTTTCCTGATCCTGTGCGGTATCCTTAGAATAAAACCAACTTTTTCCCCAACCCTTAGGGTGACTGGGTAAGGTGACAGCAGGAAAATCGAACTCACGCTGCCTCTGGATGGTAACTCTGCCGAGTTATAAGCTGGGGCCAAGATCCCATTCTTTCTCGTGGTTCAAGTAGAAGCACTCCCTAAATAAGGGAATGGTAGGTTCTATTCCTAGGTACGCTTCACAAAAGACTTGAAACTGACATAAATTACTTATTGAATTGAGACCTAGATCTTGGGGGTGGAGGTTGTAAAAGTTGACACCATCCTGAAAGAATTTTAAATCAGGAGGAGAGAAGCCTCATTCTAAATGATCTACGAAAACCACAACCTCTCCTTCGGCGGGTTGAGGTTGCACTTCTCCAGTGGCGGCTCTCCATCCAATTATCTCCTTCGGAGACAAGGTCCCTACTGACACGCATCTCTGCAAGGTGGCATCACAAATTTCTGAGGGTAACTAGTCCCATTTTGATGGTCTTGACATGAATGACACATTCAGGAAGGACCAAGCTGCATAAGTATGATTGGCGGGTCATTATTGTAGCAAGTGGAAATCGTTGGGAGAAACCAGGAGTTCAAGAAATAAGCAATAAAGAAGTTCATAATACTTGAGTCTCCTTAATACAAGGCGGCTCACGGAGATGGCGAGTGAACGAAATGTCTAAGAGGCTTGTGTGAGAGTAACAATGGTTTATGAAGGAACTGTGATATCGGATTCCACGAAGTATTGGATAAGTAGTTTTCTACCAAAATATATAGAAAGATGGATCTACCAACGGTACGAAAAAATGAATTTAATAGCTCCAGATGGTAGTAAAATATGGGGTGGCAACAGCTAATGTTCATGTGGTTTCCTTAAAATATCCATGAAGTTTATGCATGATTCAGGTTCATAGTCATTTCGCAACCTATCTTTGGGGAAAGTTTTCATCAAGGAGACGAATAGATCCGTGCTCGCAATGGTGGTAGGACAAACCATAAGACCTCCATTGAACTATGGTTGGTGACCTAAGCAGAACTAATGCGAGAAACGAAGCCTTACCTGATGGCATGGATGGAGGCGGAAGGAGTTTGCGGTTCAGAGCTGAAGACGCGTGGCGGTGGAGCCCTCGTACCGGAGTGCTCGTCGATGGGAGGCATAGCGGCGGCGTGTCGCAGACTTGAGTTCGAGGTACAAGATGAAGAAGAGGAGCGGGGTAAAGGTAAAAAAGAAATGTCCATGTTGGTATTTAAAGGCCGACAGGGGAAATGGAAACGGCACGCGCGGGAATCTTGGGGGCGCAGTAAATTTCGGAGTTGATGGCGCCTCAATTATCGGGCTAAACAGATAGGCCAAAGAAGTCATTGGTGTGACGTCATGAAGATTTCTAAAATCTCGGGATAGCTGACGTCATTAACACGTGGAACGAAAAATCAGGGGGAGTTTACAAACTGGTATTTTTTCCATTGGGTATAAGTTGGGATTATGTTTAAGCCGCCAAGAGTGTGAGAAAGGTTTATTGACGAGAACAAGTTCAAGTCAATCTGGGGCCTAATGTTGGGGATATTATCCCGCCATGAGACCCGCCCTAGGGGCCGGGTCAAGATAATGGTGGCTCAATATTCATACTCAAGACGGGACTTGACCTATGAAGCAGAAGGCACAAGGTGTTTACCAACGAGAGCCGGCTGCGGCCCAACACACGAAGAGGGCGACTGATGGCCCATACCGGGGAAGGGTCGCCATGAATTTCCTTGCTTAAGGGGCAAGGCAAGTTAGAGACATACCAGGTCACGAATCATAATGTGACCCAGACCCTTGTAAACCTATGACCTCGACCTGTATATAAAGGCAAGTATCTAGGGCTGATAGTTTTTAGGTTAACATAAATCAAGAGCTAGATTAGGCGAATTCGCACGCTTGTAATCGTTTTCCACAACAATATACACATAGCAAGAAGTAGGCTTTTACCTCAATCTGAGGGGCCGAACCTGGGTAAAATCGTCTCTTGTTCCCTGCTATCCCCTTTGAGTCGCCACATGGTTGCGATGTCCCCATCCCCAAGTATTCTCAGGAGGAAATCTGCCGTGAGAAAACCACGACAACCATGATATTGGAAGTTAGCGGATATACTATGACATAGCCCTTGCAATGATATGTGGGTTATGAGGACTCTAGCTGATCATGTAGAACTCCATCAATATTGGATTTGTAGGAGTGAGGAGTCCGGTGATGGTTGATGGGGTTGATGAACCACTAGGTTGGATTCGTACAAAGGAAACAACACCTTGGATTGGTGTACTACGTTTTTCCTAAACATAGGGGTGCAGTACCCTGGCCATTGGATAATCTAGCTGAGCACTTGGATTTGTAGTGTCTTAATTCAAGCTTAGAAGTTTATATGCTTTCCCTAGGATTCTTACATAGGAATACCGGTGTATCTTAGCTATAGTAAACTTATGATATTTAGTTTAAGGTCGTTCCCTCAAACCCTGGATTAGACTAGCACAAGGGATGTGGAGTTGACTTATGTTATATGTTACTTTCGATGATATAGGGTGATTTTGTCTAGAGATAGAGGTTAGACTATTGGCATGTAAGGAATTTGTTTATGGATAATACGATAGACGTTTACTCACATCCTAAGTTCTTGAGACCCTAAATATGCATCGAGCCATAAAATGGTCGAATTATGACCATAGGAAATGGCTCTAAGTCGTTAGACTATGGCCAATCCTCCGCCCCGACCATGACCAATCATGTCTATGAGGAACATGGACATGAAGGACTAGATTATGTTGGACCACGAACTCCTCGGCAAATGACCACACATAATAAATCCCCGCTCGTCTCACCTAACTCATGAGTAGTGTGCTTATGTGATGCTTGGGTAAGTATGTTGTTATCCTCATGGATGACATACTTATCCACCCAATAAGAGGTCGAACACCTTAGTCTTGTTTGGACAAGCCCGAGGAACACCGATTGCCATGCCCATCAAGAGTAAGGTATTACCTTGAGAAAATGGACTCCTCGAAGAAACCTCCAAGTAGCAGAAGTCAATGCTACCCAAAACAAGGAGATGGACCACCATGGTTGGGAAACCACGACAAAAGAGAAGAAGCAGTAGAAGCCAACCACAGCTCCTTTGCCGGCTACATCAACTCCGTCAAGAAGCATCGACATCCAAACACGATGAAACCTTTGGACAAAAAGAGAAATCAAAGAACCCCTTCTTGGTCCAAATCAAGGACGTAAATCCTGACCGGAGCATGGTGAACAACTTGTCAAAGGTTACTCACCATGCCTACCAAGCCTCGGACCTTGGGGATTTGATGACTGGTCTACACTTTCGGGTAGCCAGCTCCTCTAGGACCCCCGAAGAACTCCCCTAGGTGACAGGACACGTTCTAATGTCATGTCCTTAAGTTTAGTTTTATGGACGAGAACCAACTGAGGCCTTTTCACAGGAAGCTACGAAGAGGCTAGAAGACCAAGCGATTGAAGACACGTTGGAAGCATGCATCCATGATGACAACTAATGACCGGAGACGAATGAAGCACATACATAGGAAACTTACTCAAGCAGAAGATCTTTACAAATAGCCTATGACATCACAGATAAATACCGTCGAGGATGAAGACCATCCAGGACCCTAGTACGACTGCCTTAACGGAATCAACAATTTCCCCGTTAGTAGGGAGCTAAGTGAATACCTTGACCCTTCTATTCTAACATGAGACATCTAGGTGTCACTAACCAATGTGAGCAGCCCTAGGACCATCACCCAGAGACACTACCTTGTCGTGTATTCCGACTTTGGGGTACACACAGAATCCACACCCTTGCGAGAACTTAGATCACCAAGCTCTTGACCCTTAGTCATGCCTAGCCTACCGCAAGAACCCCGTTCAAGTTCAAATGAAGACGAGCAAAGCATTTGAAGATGTATCATCAAGCACTTCAACACCCACACGAGAAACATGGGAACATGAAGACTGCCCCTGACCTAAAGATCTGTATCTCTCAAATGCCTAGCCTAGGAATCTCGGGGACGAGATTCTGGTAAGGGGGATGGGTCTGTCACACCCGGTGTTTTCACTCTCCTGGCTAAACTAACATAGTTCAAAAATTATGCAGAGTTAAAAACATTTGTGAGTGCATGTGATGCTTAATGTGGTTTTTGTCTGCTTGTTTCCTTGTTGTGCCTCAAATCATAATGCTTTCCCCTGCTCTCTTAACTCATCTCCTTGCACTAAATCTTTGCCCAATGACCATACCATGTGTATAGGACGTAAAAATGTTTTTACTAAATATTATTTTCACCAAAAAGCATTTATTTAACTTAGGCTTTCAAAAACCCGTGAATTGGGATTTGTACTACATGTCCTCAAATTAGGGAAGTTCTTTTGCCCTAAATATTTTATTTAAAACCCATTATCAAATAGACTTCCCAAAACCACAAGATTATTTTTTGAAAAGCTATTTTACCATTATATTTAAATACGTTTTTCTAAAGCAAGAAATGGTGTTTTATGAAGGAAAATTATTTTTCTTTCTTTCAAAATATTTGATGAAATTTAGGAAACTCACTGGACATATATATTCCATATATAAGAGTTTCAACACGTGGTTATGTTCAAAATATTGGACAAAACCCTTCAACCTGGTCCTGCCTATTTCAAGCTTTTCGAATATTTCCATAGGAAGGATACGTCTCAAACGTATCGACTTTTCCAAACACCTTTTGCTATTGTTTTGGAATATTTCATTCATGCATGATTTGAACGAAACTAACCCGACCTGACACTGTTTTCCGCAGAGCTGCCTGTATGGTTTTCTTGTGTGCAGGAAAATGGATTTTTAGGTGTCTCGAAAAATTCCAATAAAAATTGGGAAAATCCATGCACCAGGAGGAACCCTAGACCAGAAGATGGGCCAGAGGGGGTCACCAGGCCTCGAGGCGCCCTGGTGGTGCAGTCTGCCCCCTAGCCACGCCAGGAGGCCGCCTGGGTGGGGCCCACCCCTCTGGTGCCCTACCTTGGCTCCTATTTTTACCCGAGATGAAGAAAACCCAGAACAGAAGTCCTCTTGCCTATTCTCGTCGCGGAGCCACCGCCACCCTCTGTTCTTCTCCGGCAGAGCTAATCTGGAGGTTGTCTTAGACTACGGTGAGGGGAAATCGTCGCCATCGGCATAACCGTCGCCACTCCATCACCCTTCCATGACTTCCCCTTTTATGTGTGAGTAAACCCCTCCTGTGGGGGAAGGGGATGGTAGGATTGGATGAGTTAGATCATGTAATAGTTCGTTAGATTGTTGGGGGCATGTTGCCTATCATCGATTATGGTGTTTATCATCTTTGCTACTACTTGTTGCTCTTCATGCTTGTCACTTTGTGCCCGAGTGCCGTGATTTCAGATCTGAACCCCTTATGTTTTCAAGAATACATTTGTGTTCTTGATCCTATCTATGAGTTGTATGCACCTATTATAGTCCGGAACTGGCGATCCCAATGGTGACAACTTGGAACACCAAAGGGGATGGACTATAATTTGAGTATTCCATGTATCCATTGATTGTTAATGCTTTGTTCCGGTGCTCTTTGACAGGAGCACCCTAACTCCATAAGTTCCTTTTGGCCCCATTGGTAGCGGGATGGTAGGAATAAAGATGTTGTGCAAGTTCTTATTGCAAGCACGCACGACTACCTTGGGATACATGCCTAATGTTTGATATTTTGGTGGCGGGGGAATGTCGCCTTGTTGTGGCTCCGAGTGACCTCCAGCTTGGGTAGACCCATAGGCTCCTGGCTGCAGGCTAGAATATCCATTGCTGGGATTGCTAAAGGTACTGGTGCGAGTAGCAGTCACCATCCTGTTTGGAGCAGATAGGTCAATACTTTGAAGTGGTCGAGAGGAAAGCATAGTGGGATTACGTGCCTATATAATGGGCTTTGGTATAGTGCAAGCGTGTCAAAGAAGAAGGGTCAAAGGACCCCATGCAAATACATTAATTAAGATAGGCGATGCAGTCACTTACATGTTGCCTAAGGCAAAAGCGTTCCTTGCATCGAGTCACAAATGGAAAGCACACACATACAAGCATTCATGGTTTCATATGAACCATTACACGGACTCGACTTCGCATGGGGTCTCCTAACTCATCCTAACACACACATTTAAGCGACGAATTGATCGGTCTTATACACAGGTTCTTCAGGGCCTTCCTCTTCATCCTCATCTGTGCGGGTATCTTCTTCCTTCAGGGGTGTGGGGGAAGGAAGTGGTCCATCACGACAAAGTTTCATCGGTGAAGCAGTGAGGAGCTCAGTGTATTCCTCGGCGGTGGGGCGACAATCTGTATAGGGGTGGCCTTAAGTGGTGGTATTCCTCCTCGGAAGGCGATGGAAGATTGCCCTTTGGGTGCTCCTTCTTTCTTAACCTTTTGTGTCTTCATCTTTGCTAGGAAGAGTAGGTCCTTGACTTGATGATATTCTTGGCGGAGCATCACAGACTCGTTATTCAGAAGGTGAGCTAGGGTGTCGGCAGAGAGGCTGAGGTTGGTCTGAAATCTGAGTGGCTTTCCTTCCTCCGGTGATGGGTTGAGTGTCCAGCTCCCGTCAAGTCCGTCCTTAACAAAAGGCAGGTGACGAGTAGAAGGCTCGTTGGCCATCTCGGGAAGGAGATCACATTGATGCATGAGCGCCTCTCGTGCTGTTGTCTCCACTCCTAATACCAGAATCTCCATCTGTGGTCCTTCCAAGAACCAACTAGTTGCGGAGTCGTTTGCCTTCACAATCACGTCCACGTAATATTCCTTTGTGTCGGCATTGACCCAGTGCTCGTGGTAGAGGAAAACGGGCATGCGGCGTACTTGACACTTCTCCAAGCTGTCTGCCAAGAGTAGGGGAAAGCCAGTTTCTAGAAGCATCTCAGGTACGACGGCCATCTACAAGGTTTTTAGGAGAGGGTTGGAAATTTGAGGGTGGTATGAAAAGGTAGTAGGTTGTAGATAATCTCAAGTGGAAGGACTGAGAGTGCTATTCGTCTTGGCTATCGTCCATGCTACCTAAGGCTTCCTACAGTCAGGATGGATCTGATACCAGCTTTGTGGGGACCCCGACTTACGTGTTGAGATCGCCGAATGCACATGTGCAATGATCCCAAAGATCAATACTCACTAAACACACATATACTGAATAAGAGTCTTACATCCGAAATTAACATTTGATACAGTAAAGGACCATCATGGTCAAGTTTTACATAGATAGGGCCTAGAAGGCCAATCACACCAACACAACTACTAGCGGAATAATTGGTAGTAAATGGGAGCCCATGCCATTAGCCTTAACCAACAAGCATTGTGTCTTCCTAGTTCGCGTGTCCGTCTCCGATGACGAATTCTTCTCCATACTTTGGTTCCTTCATGTCTGGTCAATAACAACGAGTGGCAAGCCAATGAGTACATTGAATGTACTCGCAAACAATCCATGATATGGATAATGCAGTTGGTATGATAATAAAGTAATATGCAGCCCTTGCGGAAAGCAAGTTTTAATTAAAAATGAGCATGGTCACCTATATGGATATGCATCATACGATAGATGGTAATCATGATTACTGATCACAGATATCATCATATCAATTGAGGGCTGAACACCATAGGTTCACCCCATATGCCATGTCTCCAGACTTGTCATATCATCTTACTCAGATGGCACCTTAATACACACACACACATCTGGTTTATGCGGAAACGATTGGACGTAATTTAATCACGATTACCCAACTGTCCTTGACCATGGACACGGCTATTCACATAGTTTTACACTCTGCAGATGTTGTACGTTGTACCCACGAGATCCGGGAAACTTCTGTGTCATCCACGACTCGCTATGTATAACATACCCGAGGTAAGTACCCGATCATGGCCTTTCCCTGATGACACTAGACAAAGAGTCCACTCGATTGGTACCCAACCTACATGATGTACGTCTTACGAGCACCAAATCTAGACCGTATCATCCATGCGGGACCAACGGTGTGCCGAGAACACGTAAAAATGGCATAGTCGACCTATCTGGTACGATCCCGTCACGAGAGAGACCTCGTCACTCCCGCCACTAGTAATGCAAGATCTTTGCTAGCACCGACCAAAGTAATCAACAAATCCCCATCCCATAAAGGGGTATCATGGTTGCACATGTAAGGTTTGGACGGTCGACACATCATAAATCTAATCCCATTTCCGAAACCACTCACACAAAACCTAGCTGGTACACCACTTCTTTATCAAGTGGTCATCCAGCTCAGCACCATAACCCTCGCGCATTAGTGTCACCCGACTGGGTTTTTGTAAAACCTTTGATATCAACTTTGTGTTACCATCATCATGCATATTCTCATCCTATGCATAGCACTACTACTACTTGTCAACTTTTATTAGCATGATCCTCATAGATGGTAGGGTCATCCTCAATGCAAGTGCTCGAGAGGAGCTATCGGAAACACCCTACTAAGGGGTTACCGACTAATTCATGATCACATGCATCGGAGTAATTTATTCAACATGGCATGCATAAAAATGTTTTCTCAGACATGGTCAAACAGCCGCTTGCCTTGATCAGCTAGGTATCCAGGGTCTTCGTGGTCTTCGAGTCCATGTCCTTCTTCAAACGCGTGATTTATCATCGTAATAAATATAATACTAATAATAAGCACACTCAAAAACAGAGCACAAACTCAATTTAAAAATGTTAAACTATTTTGAGAAATTATATCTTTAGTTTGAAACATATTGGTTTATGTTTTTGAAGTAAAAAGGTATTTTAAAAATCTTATTAGCAGGAGTTAAAAATACCCAAACTAGGTATTTAATTAAAGTTGTGCATAAAAATCTTTTCAAAAATTTGTACAACAACACTAATAAATTCTAAAAAGTCTTTTCATAATAGTCTAATATTTTAGAAGAATTATGGTGGAAAAAAATATTTAAATTTTCTTAAATATTTTATCCTGCAGAAATAATCTAAAAATCAGGTTTTTTTTAAAAAAAGGGGCTCGCTCCTAGCCTAGCTCGTCTTGCAACTGGGCCGGCCAAGCTGCCAGCCAGCCGAGGCGCACTCGCCGACAGGTTTAAACCTGACGCGTGGGCCCCTACGATCAGCGACAAAGAGAGGAGAGTGGGGGAGTGACTAGCCACCGACAGGTGGGACCCCCGTGCCGCGGTCGTCTTCCACCTCCAGACAGAGCCCGTGGCCAACCGAGCACAGAAACGAGCCCGTGGCGTCTCCGACTACCTGGTACCGGTCGAGGGACCGACGAGGAGGGCCTGCCTCACTGGCGACGACGAGACCGCGGCGGAAGAGCTTCGGGTTGTGGTGGAGGAGGTTGTTCCGAGCGGAGAGAAGCTCGGGGGAGTGGTGGAGAAGGTCCCTGAGCTCACTTCGGTCACTAGGAAGGCGAGAGGAGCTCGAGAGTGAGCCTGTAGCCCGAGATCGACGGAGCTTGGACGCGGCGGTGCTCGGTCAGTCTCGAGCACCGGGGCTCTCCTTGCTCTAGTGGTGATGCTAGGGACTCGGTTGGAGGATGGGAGGAAAGGTGTGAGGTGCTAGAATGACGGGGAGGCCTATTTATAGGCTGGCTACGGGGCACAGAGCGGGGGAGCGCCGCTGGTTTTTGCCACGGCTGCATGAGGGGGAGAGAGGCCTCAGGCCCGAAACCAAGGTTTACGGACGTGGTTTAGGACCTCCACGGATGCAACGGGAGGAGCGGGGGTAGCTATGCAGGCGTGCTGCGGTGCAGCACTATCCTGACTGAATCGTACGCGTGCGGGCATGCATTGCGTGAGTCAGTGGAGAGGGGGAGAAGGGGCCCTGAAGCTACCCTGAGTCATGTCTTTGTCAGGGGAGAGGAGAGACATCGAGGGGAGGTGAGAATCGGCGGGTGCGGTCCTCCCTAGCCTCGGGTGCGCTCTCTAGCGCGTCAAAGCGTTGTATTGGCATGCCACGGCATGCTGGCGCGGTCTGGCTTGCTTTGGCCTAGCCTGGTGTGTCTGTGGAGTGGGTTAGGTGCCCTTCGGTTGCTAGGAACCAAGAGAACCAGTGTTGGTCAAAGGAAGGTGCTTAAAGAAGTTCTGCCAGAATTGCACCAGTAGCTAAATTTGGTTTTTTACTCACTGACGTTAAACCAAGGAGGGGCCACTCGTCTGCAGTTGAGGAGTGGTACTAGAAGTGTGTGCTAGGAGTTTGGAGTGAAGGGTGTCGGTGTAGAGAGTGCTAGATGTTGTTTGACTAATCTGGCTGAAAGTGTTTGATTTGGTTTTGGGGCAGCTAACCTTCACCAATGATGATGAAAGTTAATAGGATTGTGTTTTAGGCAAAATTAGGATGATGTACTAAATTTGAGCTCCATTGGACAAGTTTGGCAGTGTAAACTTGAAAACAACCCCAAATGAACAGTTCTACCTTATTAAAAGAAAACGTGAGCAAATTAATCCCCACAAATCCAAGTCTTGGTAGGGTCTCCTCATTTAGGGTATTGAGCACTCCTCCAAACTTTTCTATGTACAATTGCTTCAATTTGATTATGGAAACAAAGGGTTTTAGGATTATTTGGTGAACCAAACCACCTTGGAATGAGGTGAAACTTGGCATGACCATCAAATATAGCTTGGGGAACATGCTAGAATTTTCTGGGAATTGATAGAGAATATTTCCTTTGGAAAATTTCAAAAGGTCAAAACAGATAGAATAGGTTTTTAACGGTTTTATCAAATATTTTTAACATAAATAGGGGTTTAAAGTCTTATGTATTGAAAATTTATGTCCTGTGAGTATCTCCAAATTATATCAGATTTTTCTAAGGTAGAAAAAAAATTTCCACTCAGAAATATCATTTGTGGCCTCAGAAAAGGACACGCAAATAAATTAGGAAAATATTTTATAAAATAATTATTTTCTGATTTTGGAGTGTTATAATAGTGTTGGAATCAGAATAGAATCTTTGGGTGAAGGCACTCCCTTCACTACTGAAATTCAGAAATTTGCCGTCCGCCAAGGCGGACGGCAAAGGGGGCAACCACGGACGGCAAAGGCTTTGCCGTCTGCCCCCTCATGGCAAAGTAGACGGTAAAAAAAATCCGGTGAAGAGGCTCTTTGCCGTCTGCTTTCACAAAGCGGACGGCAAAGAATCTTTGCCATGAGGGGGCAGACGGCAAAATAAGTGGGGCGGCATATATTGCAACGTCCCCGTTAAGTGTTAACGGCAGGCCTCCTCTCTTTGCCGTCTGCCTCCCCCCCTTTGCCATGTGGGGCAGACGGCAAAGAGGGGAGAGAGAGGGGGCAGATTCTCTCTTTGCCGTCTGCCTCCCCCCCTTTGCCATGTGGGGGCTGACGGCAAAGAGGGGAGAGAGAGGGGGCAGATTCTCTCTTTGCCGTCTGCCTCCCCCCTTTGCCATGTGGGGCAGACGGCAAAGAGGGGAGAGAGAGGGGGCAGATTCCCTCTTTGCCGTCTGCCTCCCCCCCTTTGCCATGTGGGGGCATATGGCAAAGAGGGGAGAGAGAGGGAGCAGATTCCCTCTTTGCCGTCTGCCTCCCCCCTTTGCCATGTGGGGGCAGACGACAAAGAGGGGAGAGAGAGGGGGCAGATTCCCTCTTTGCCGTCTGCCTCCCCCCTTTGCCATGTTGGGGCAGACGGCAAAGAGGGGAGAGAGAGGGGGCAGATTCCCCCTTTGCCATGTGCCTCCACCCCTTTGCCATGTGGGGGCAGACGACAAAGAGGGGAACCAGCCCCTTTTTTATTTATTTTTTGTTATATCCAGCATTTTTAACAATAATCAGGATATATATATATATATATTTGACATAAATAAATTTCTTTCCATACTCATAACCATATTAAAATAACTCACGTCCATAGTGCATACATATTATGGAAGTTACATCCGTACCAAACCATATATTACACCAGTTTCATCCACGTGCATACAAAGTTTCATATATTCATATACTACAATAGTTTCAATACAACCCATGGTACAAGAAATCATCTTCAAGCATTCCATCAACCAAGCTTCCCGTGAAGTGAAGGTAATCTGCAAAATGACAAATAAGAAAGTTAGAAAAATAATACTAGATGAAGTAGTGTATATATAGGTTATTTCGGAGAGAAATTAGCTAAGTATAGACCATTTAGGAGCTAACTAAGCTAATTATGTCATTTAGGTGGAACCCTAGCTAACTATAGGAGAAGAGAAAGAGAAGAAAAAGTAAAAGAAGGAGGAGGAGGAGGAGAAGGAGAAGGAAGAGGAGAAGAAGAAGAAAAAGGAGGAGGAGGAGGAGGAGGAGGAGAAGGAGAAGGAAGAGGAGAAGAAGAAGAAAAAGGAGGAGGAGGAGGAGGAGGAGGAGGAGAAGGAGAAGGAAGAGGAGAAGAAGAAGAAGGAGAAGAAGGAGAAGAAGGAGAAGAAGAAGGAGAAGAAGGAGAAGAAGAAGGAGAAGGAGGAGAAGTCATTTGTGCTCACCAACAAACGCAAGGGCGGAGCTCGTCCAACGCACGTGGAGGTCGTCGAACAACTGCACATTGAAATTCAACCGATCAACACAAATACGATGTTTTTATAATTAACATAACTATATGACCTAATTCATAACTATGTGGGTCAGTGTCATCGGGGGTCGAAGGTCACTAGCGTCGGGGATTGGGGTCTTTTCGGTCAACAAGAGGCCGAAGAGGTGCCGGGCTCGGGGGTTGGGGGTGAGTGGCGTCGGGGGTCGGGGTAGGGGGTCGGGGGTCGAGGGTGAGTGTTGTCGGGGGTCGGGGGTCGGGGGTCGGTGGCGTCGGTGGTCGGGGTTGGGTGTCGGGGTCGAGGGTGAGTGTTGTCGGGGGTCGGTGGTTGAGGGTCGAGGGTCAGTGGCGTCGGGCGTCGGGGATCGGGGGTTAGTGGCGTCGGGGGTCGGGGTAGGGGGTCGGGGGTCGAGGGTGAGTGTTGTCGGGGGTCGGGGGTCGGGGTTACCTATTATGGATCTGCATGGGGCTTTCATATATACCTTCATGAATCGCTTTACGCCTTGATTTCCAGATAGCCCAAAGAGTTACTATCATGCTCCCAAGCTCCTCTTGTGACAACTTCTCATGCATTGTAAAGACCCAAGCTTTAGCATTGAAATTCAGATTTTCACACATGAGCTCCACCGTGTCCTCATACGACAAAGACCAAAAGCACATGGCAGTAGTGCAGTTGATTAATGCATGTTTCCAGCTATCCTCTGTCAAACAGAAAGAACAAGCTGGGGTGGATGACATATGACGATGGCGCAGCATATCTCAAGTTGGAACTGTCTCCTTGCACAATCTCCACCGGGGTACCCATGCTTTATTCTCAATCTCAGCCGCTGACGAGCTCCCAATACTCGCCAAATAGTTTTCCCTATGAGTTTTAACCTTGTAACCTGGGGCGCCGCCTCCTCCTCCGACGTGTGTGTCTCTTCCTTGGGTTCCTCCCCCATCTCCTCCCCCTCCTTAAAATCCACCTCCAATTCCATAGGTAGCCCCGCAACCCTTCGGATTCGGACCAGCTCTAGGAGGAAGAGAAAGTGTTGGACCGTGTAATGCCAGCGGCGTGGTGGAATGGCTGACTGGCTCGGAGAGGGAAGTGCTCGAGTGGTGACAGAGAGAGGGAGGAGGCAG